>NC_085000.1:20171631-20364591 GCF_963854185.1 Sardina pilchardus | reverse complement strand
CTGTAAAGCAAAATGTGCCTGCTACCTCCTCATCTGTGAAGGCTAACACAGAGCCAAAGAATGCGATGCCAGAGGGAAAAGTAGTGAAGATGACACCTGCACCCAAGACAGTTGTGGCCAATGCTTCACCACCTGTGGGTAGCCCTGGTTCCAAAGAGCAAAAGACTTCAGACTCTCAGGGCGGGTCAGTTTTTCACTCATTAGGCACAAAAGGCAGAATTTGAATAAAATGCATGTTGACGGTTTGAGTCACCCCCCTGTTTGATGCAGGTATGAGCCAAAACCAGGACTCTCTTCGATGGCTCTGTCACCCCAGCCACAGACGAGTAGTGTGATGGCTCCTGCCACTTCTTCTATGAAGGCTAACACAGTGGCAAAGAATGCAATGCCAGAGGGAAAAGTAGTGAAGATAACACCTGCATCTGCATCTGCATCTGCACCTGTGGCCAATGCTTCACCACCCATCGGCATCCTTGGTTCCAAAGAGCAAAAGACTTCAGACTCTCAGGGCGGGTCAGTTTTTCACTCATTAGGCACAAAATGCAAAATTTCAGCAGTTTACTACGAGTTTTACTATAAATGCATGTTTACTGTTTGATTGATTCACCACCCTCTTTGATGCAGGTATGAGCCAAAACCAGGGCTCTCCACCGTGGCTCTCTCACCCCCGCCACAGACGGCTAGTGTCGGGGCCGGGCCAGACACTACTCCAGCCAAGAGTGATCTGGGTCAGAGGTCAGGTGCTCTTCATTCTGTGTGCAAGTGCATTGTGTCTGAGGTCGAATGTATGCAGGGGACGAATATAAATCAAACATGAACTGAAATGTATAAATCAGTAACCCATCAGATATCATCACAAGTAGTCACATTGTGGCTATTTACAGAAGCCCCCTCCCCTCCCATGCCACTCCCAACACCCAACACACCCAACACACAGCACCCTCAAAGAGCCCTGGTTGTGGCTTGTAGGGAAAAAAATGCTAAAAAGTCTGCTTTTTCCCCCTTTAATCCTGTATTTGATCTCTTCCTTCTTGATAATTGGTCTTAAATCAGGTTAGGCCTGTTTCCAAAGGGTTCAGATACACCAGCCTGACTGTTTCTTGCGAAATCAAACAGCTTGTTTGCCTCTAAGTGTCTTCCGTTAAAAAGGAGACTGCAGACATTGCAGCCAGTATGCAACAAACAAGCAAATACTTTCTGCACTCATTAAATTAAGTAGGCAGCAGAAGGCTTCTGCTTCTTTCTGTTTGTTGCACAATGACAGTAGTCTTTGCGCCCATAGTCTATTTGGGGAGTGTAATTTTTAGTTTGAGACCATGTCAATCGGTGACTGGAATATGCATTTAATACTGAATTGCGTTTCTCTTTGGGGGCAACTTTGCTACGTAATGCTACAATGGAGAGGATTTTTGTTTGGAGTTCTGGGAAGTGGGGTATAATTTAAAAAAAAATATTTCATTTCAAACTGTAATTTTTCACATTTGTTTCATGTCAGATGATTTGGTTAAGATGGTCACTTGGCCTTTTGTTGTATTTCAACTGAGGAAAGGTTGTCATTCATGAAGGAATGGTCTTCTATATTTCATGTCAGACTGCAGAATTCAAAGCCAGCACTAGAGCCTGCCCCTAAATTCACACCTCCTCTGATGAAGACAACAGATCTTTGTTCTGAGAAACCGTTTGCAGCTCCAGCTGATAAAGACTCCAGTGTGGACAAACAGATCAAAACTAGCTCTGCCCAACCGACAGTCTCTGTCAAGTCACCCCCTACAACATCCTCAAAAGGAGCAGGTAAATTGGGACATATGCACATCATCATGTTCATTCCTTTATCTTTGTGATTAAATGTCTCTTGTACATGATGGATTGTGACTTCAGTATATTGGAAGAGGTGATATGTATTTTATTGTCTTGGTATAATGACAGAAAATGTAGCAGCATCTCCATTGAGTCTTGTCCCTCCTAAGAAGACACAACTGGCTGTTCCATCATTCACAGCAGATGCATTGTCCCTCAGACATGACCAAAGCTGTCCAGAACCCTTGAGGTTAGAAAGTCCATGGTGATTCTCATAACTTTACAAACTGTTGTAAAGTTATGCAGGCAGAAGATTTGAATTTGTCTCAAAATATTGAAAAAAAATAATTGAATGAGTTGATTCAATGTGTTTCAATTTTGCAGTGATTTTAGATTACAGAATTTGCAACCCAACACTGACCCAGTGCCTATTAAACTGCCTCTACTGCCGAAGTCCCCAGCAACAGCTCCTGTCTTAGCTCCTACAGTTAGCTCCTTAGTCCCAGCCAGCGACATACAGATCAGAGTGGTTCCAGCTGTGGACGAAAAGACCACCACAACAAAAGACCCTCCCACAACAGTACTGAACGTCATAGGTAAGTGTATATTTGAGTAAGCTACAGTATGTAAGTAATGCTGATTGCAGTGGTGAGTGTAAGTCAGAGGCCTGTGATGGCCTGTGTGACTGGTTACAATGCTGATTGATGTGGAGTGACAGGCTGAGGCAATGTGAGTTTGGTTTGACCTGGTGTGAAGTATCTGGAGCGCTTTAATCCTTTTTCCCTTTGTTGCCTGCAACCCCTGCCCTTTACCAGCACCTGTTCCTTCATTGCCCAACATGGAATGTATTTTAAGTATAAATATAATCACAGGCGTGAGGTTATGTCGATGGTCACTCTATGCCAGTTGTAGATTTGAAGGGCTTTCTAAGGAAGCCTTATCACCACATCATGGCCCAATATGTCAGTATTCTGGTCCATTAAATCACAGTTTTGTCTCCCTTTTGCCATTAAGATGATATTCCTCCTCAGCCTGCCCCCTTCATTCACCGGTGTGTTGCTTTGAAACCCAGTCCTCCATACGATTTCTTCACCGTCCACACCAAAGAGGTCCTGGGCGGGTGAGTTTACTACTCCCTTTTTCTAATTATCCTGTGCATATTATTGGGCACATATTGCCCAACAGTTTTAGGCATCTTGTTCCAAATAGCCCACCCAGAGTGGACAGTGGACCATCCCTTGCTTGTTGATCACAAATCCGGTAGCGTTGAAGTGAACTAGCTGTTTGTCAATGCTTTTAAGTGAGGTATAAGAACGTATGTACACACTTGAAAACCTGCATGAATATGTTTTCATCAGTGCACTTGGAAACATGTTTCTCTCTATTGAGACAGTTACTCATTCAGCAGGTTATACCAACAGTGATCAGAAAGATAAAACAAGGTGTTCTGCATTTCAATGAAATGTCATGCAAATGTCATGTGTTAAGGTCAACCTTGGCAGCACTATCAGGTATACATTCTCCCTTGTAAGACAACCTGTGTTTTGGTACAGTTACAGTCCAGTCCTTTCCCCTACCATATTGGTGTACTAGCATATCCGCTAAACTTTAGTTCAACTTCATTTCCTGGAAAGACATACTTCAAATAATGTCTGCTCTAGTGGTTCCAACAACATTTAACTCCAAACCAGAGGATATAGAATACATTTCATGTCAAGTTAGTGTTATTGTGTTTATTGTGTGACTTTGCATCTGTTATATGTGTCATACTCTTAGACTTGTGGTGGCCTGTTATTAGCCATGGTCTTATGAATAAATCTGAACCGGTAATTGTATAAATTCACTGTGCCGTTACAGGGGACGTTTTGGCAAAGTGCATAAATGTACTGAAACTACCACTGGCTTGAGACTAGCTGCCAAGATCATCAGCACACGAACTGCTAAAGAAAAGGTATATTAATCTGACACTGAACACACTGCTCAAGAAGTGTATTATCAGTTGTGTCAGTTACATTTTTATTTTGGGGTTGAAGGACTGGGAATGCTGTTTTGGATTTGAATTCTTACTCTTGTAAAATGAATCCTGTTAACTTGAGTCAAGATGACTTTAATAGTGTCCTGTCTGTTTGGCAGGAAATGACTATGAATGAAATACAAGTGATGAACCAGCTAAATCATGAAAACATCCTACAGTTGTATGCAGCTTTTGAGGTTAAAAACCAGGTCATCCTCATTGTTGAGTAGTGAGTTAAACCTTTCACTATCCTTTTACCGTTATGATGGTTCTTTTTGTTATTTTTTAGTTCATTATGACCAATGGCACTAACACGTGATTATCTCGCAGTGTTGAGGGTGGGGAGCTATTTGAGAGAATTGTGGATGAGAGTTCACCGCTGACAGAGGTGGATGCAATGCTATTTGTGAAACAAATCTGCGAAGGTGTCCAATACATGCACCAGATGTATGTTCTCCACCTTGATCTGAAGGTGAGATGTGTTACACTAATATTATATTATTACATTGTATTGTCTTTCTCACTGCTTTGTGTCGTTGTCTAAAAACTGCCCGACGGAATTTTTCTTTCTGATACTCACAGCCTGAGAACATCCTCTGTGTGAATCGCACAGGTCATCAAGTGAAGATCATTGACTTTGGGCTGGCCAGGAGGTTTGTGCCTCTGTCACCTCCCCCTCAACATGTCTTAATGAGTTAACGTGGTGCACTCACCCGCCTCTAAGTTTGTGCTGTCAGGCATAAAAGCACTGCGGGTGACAAACTAATACAGTCTCGCTATTTACCCCCACAACGGTAATGGGCTTTACTTGGGTACATGGCTTGCCATTAGAATGAAAGGAATCTATCAAAGTAATGTCTTGGTTTGTTTCTGGTGCTAACTAGTGTATCTTACCATATATTTGGTAATGTGTATATTGAAAAAGCTGTCTGGTTATCTGGCTGAAGCCAGCTGGGTAGAGAGATGAGCATGCACACTTCAGGATGAGCAAATTAGCCTACAAGATAAGCACCCGATACATGCAAGACATACAGAAGTGCAGAGTTACTGGAGGATTATAGTGGGGAGAGCTAGCATTCATTATAATGGTTGTAGTTTAACTTAGTGGGTATACATTGTGCTCTTGAAGTCATTATTACAGAGATTCCTTCATTCTCTCACAGGCCTCTGGAATAAACAAACAAATGAGGTTTGCTTCCAGCAATTAGGAAACACTTTTTCTCCCTAATGAAGCTTTATTATCTCACTGAAATTCTTCAGAATACATTGTGCTGGGTCATTGAAAGTAGTGTGTGGTTATGTTTACTCACTGCTTCATAAAATTTGTGTCTTCCCCTTTTGTACTAGATACAAGCCCCGGGAGAAGCTTCGTGTATCATTTGGGACACCAGAATTTCTGGCCCCAGAGATTGTGAACTTTGACTTTGTCTCCTTCCCCACAGACATGTGGACTCTTGGAGTTATTACCTATATGCTGTGAGTCACATTTTTGGGATATGCAAGACAGTATGGTTTTGATTAGTCTTCAGTTAATGCATTTTATTTCAACGTATTTCACATAGTGTTACACATAGTTTATGAACTTAACTTATATTTTTTTCTTTAGGAAATAGCATTTGTTGGTTTCAAAATGTGCAATCTGATTATTGCATTCTCTTCTTATTATTTTCATTTTACCCAGCATTGCAATTGTTTTGAGGTTGTTTTTTACCATCCTGCCAATCTGCTTTACCTTTACCCCTCAATAGTCTAAGTGGCCTGTCCCCATTCTTGGGTGATGATGACACACAGACTCTCAACAATGTTGTCATGGTCAACTGGTACTTTGATGAGGATGCATTTGAGCACATATCTGCAGAAGCAAAAGACTTCATATCCAACCTGCTCATCAAAGAAAAAAGGTGAGTTTTTGTTTGAGATACTGTGCCATATGTTTGAGTTATTCATTAAAAATGAATAATTGAGCATTGTGTGTGTGCTTGACTGAAAAATGCAAGCTTTTTGTTCCTTGTGTACAGTGGACGATATAGTGCTGCTCAGTGTCTCAAACACCCATGGCTCAACAACATTTCAGAGAAGGCAAAGTGCAGCAATATTGTTCTGAAGTCACAGGTTTCATTGAAGAAATACATGGCCAGAAGACTGTGGAAGGTCTTGTGCTGCCATACACATACGAGACATTCTACCAGAAACTTATATTTTCACTTAAAAAATATTATTCTTGAATCTGAACACTGAGTCATATGAAGATACAGTACCCTCCAGAATTATTGGCACCCTTGGTAAAAGTTGACTAAAAATAGGTCTAAAAATAATCTTTAGGTGATTTATTGTACTCCCACAATGAAAACAATGAGGAAAAATACACCCTGCAAAAGAAGCAAATTTATTCTGAGAAAAAGGAAAATCTCATAAAGAAATAAATGTTTTTAATAAAAACACGTCACTCACAATTATTGGCACCCCTACTTGTAATACCTTCTTAAACCTCCATTTGTCAATAAAACAGCATGTAATATATTTCTCTGACACCCCATAAAGATTGAGAATACAAAGTAAGGGATTTAAGACCATTCATCTTTACAAAACCTCCCCAGATCGTCCAGATTGCTAGGTCCACACTTGTGCATTCTTCTCGTTGACTCATCCCACTGTTTTTCCATGGAGTTTAGATCAGGGGACTGCTATGGCAATGTCTGAAGCTTGATTCTGTGTTCAGTAAACCATATTTGTTTTGATCTGTGCATTTGTTTTGGTTCATTGACCTGATGAATGATCCAATCATGACCAACTTTTAGGGCCTTGGCAGAGATTGTTTGATTTCCTTTGAAAATGTTCAGGTTTTTCTTGGTGTTCATGATGCCATGCACCTTAATTAGGTTCCCAAGGCCTTTGGGAATTAAAACAGCCCCACAATAGCACAGCCCCTCCACCATAATTCTGATTAGGCATGGGGTTCTTTTTAGAATAGTCATTCTTCTATGTACGCCAAAGACACCTTAAGTGTTTTTAGCAAAAGAACATCATTTTATTTTCATCTGACAATAGACCACACTCCCAGACATGTCATGGTACCATTCAGTAACTCCTGCCATTTACATTGTTCATTAAATGACTCTACTGGCTTTAACCTGACATGCTGTCTAAATAATCTATTAGCAGTGAGGTCACTTTTGAAGATTTTTTGGGGGGACTTGGTGACCCCAAGATGATAGCTTTGTCTGTAACTCTCAATAGTGGTTCTTGTGGATTTTTTTGCCTATCATACCATCCTCCATACTGTGCGTGGGAGCAAAATAGCCATGGGTCTTTGTCCAAGCATGTTTGCCACATTTCCAGATGATTAGAACCTTTTAGTCATCATTTTAACTGGAAATATAGGCATTTTCAACAAAATACCTAGTTTCCCTAGACATTCTCTTACTTACAAATGTCAACACAATTTCTTTTTATTTCAATGTAGTGTATTCTCTTGTCTCTCCAATGTTGAAAAATTACTAGAGGATTTAGCCTCTGAGTGACTTCATTTTCATACCATAGTGAAAAAGAACGTCATGAACTACTTCTGAAAGTTCACAGACACTCTGATTTACTTTAAAACGTTGCATTTACATAGGAAAATTCTCCTGTTAAATGTTGTACATAATATGTTTCAGGGGTGCCAATAATTGTGAGCAAGCTGTTTTTGTTAAAAATATTTATTTCTTTATGAGATTTTCCTTTTTCTCAGAATAAATTTGCTTGCCTTGCAGGGTATATTTTCCCTCATTGTTTTCATTGTGGGAGTACAATAAATCACCTAAAGATTATTTTTTATACCTATTTTTAGTCAACTTTTACCAAGGGTGCCAATAATTCTGGAGGGTACTGTAGTCTTAAACTAAACTATAAGGACACCTATTGTGGTGCAATTTCAGGATGTTTCAATTCTTGAATAAAATGTGTTTTGTGAAAATAACCATTACAACTGAGGCTTGACACGATGGGGCCTGACAGTCAGTCAATTTAATGGTCATTTCTCTGCGTGTCAACATGTAAGCAGGGATTTTAGTAGCCTTTTCAGACTACTGTATTTTAGATATAGAATAACGAATTTATTCAAATGTGACAGGGCATGACAAAAACTTAGGGACAGTTGTAAAAAATGTTTGTTTTGTTTTGTTTATTTGTTTGTTTTTCCCAAAACATCAGTCTTTATCACAACAAAACTTTTTTGGATTATACAAGTTTCATTAATTGAAACAATCCCAGGACAGTATAGGTTTTTGGCAGAATGTCCCATACACTTGAATAAAAATAAATCACATTTGTACTTGCATATGCATATGAATGTATAATGTCTGTATTGTTTCTTCAACAGAAAAACTACATTGCTGTTGTTGCGGCCAACAGGTTTAAGAAGATTGCTAGTTCAGGCTGTCTTACATCTCTTGGAATCTGATTTAATTTTATGAAGATAATACCTGGCACCTGAGTGGAGACATACAGTGAAAATATTTGCATTTTTTGTCATTTTAGTTGTCAGTTTAGATGTAAACAATGAACAAATTTGCCAATGTGTCATTATTTTTTGCATTCTGTTTAGGTCCAATTAATAGCCTAAAATAATGGTCTCCAATGTCATTAGGCAGAACAAAAATATATATTTGCACTGTTTAATATAATACATTATATTAAATGTATAAGTAATTTGTGATTATATATTTTGTATTATTATTTGTTCAAAGTTATTGTTTAATGAATAAACAGCATAATCTATTTGGCCTGTTAACAGTGTATGAGAAAGTGTGTTCTATATTTAGCCAAACTTTGACATTGATCCAATAGATAGTTCAAGAAATAAATTATTGTGCATTAAGCATTTTGAGCATACTCCTTTAAAGTTCCAAGCAGCTACACAGAGGCATTGTGGTTAATGTAGTTCTTAATAGCTGCTAGAACTTGCTGTTTAGATCCGATAGATCTACATGCGGGCGAATCAGCCTCATGAAACTGAAACCAAAGTGATACAGGCAGCATACATCGAACCATTCAGAGCCGCAAAGTTCTGAGTAGGTTCCAGTCAATGTGGACCCACTACGGAGTTGCAGTGGTCAGTTTCATGGTTCTGTTTGAAATTCGTGCACCTCGGCTTCCGAAGTATCTTCTTCCATTGGTGAGTTGTGCACCGCGTGTTTGTAGTTCGCAGGTTAGCATAATAGCTAGCTAGCTGGCTAATGTTATCTTGTTAGCTACTTGTTGCTACAAGTACCTTAACATTATGTTAAAATATAATGTTGACAGTAGCCTCTCCGAATACTTTGCTCAAGGCTCCCGAAAAAACTACGTGCATAGTCGCACACAGCCTCCCTTGCACCAACTGCGATTGTAGTTTGGGCACTTTCCAAGGCCAATGAGGTTCATACTTGTTTCCTTATTCACTCATAATCCCGTTGAAATACCCGAGGTTGTCTATCTGTGCCATGAGTATTTCTAGTGCCTCTGAAATAATGGTGCAGCGTTTACAGGCCTTAGCACTGACAATATTCCTGATTACTCATTAATAGCCCAATGTTAGTGTTGGGAGTAAATCCTGCTCAGTTGCATTCGTTGTTATTTTTGCGTTTAGTTACATGCGTGTCAAGATAAACCAACGCAAAGGTCACCTGCAAAATTGATAAGGATAAGGGTACGTTACGGCAGGGGATTCCTCCTCTAAATCACTACACACCATAATTCTGGTGTTACAAGTACAACGCATTTATTTAGTAACTGCTTCAGGTATTGTAAATGACAGATCAGTTGGTGACATGTTCTTTTTCTTGCAGCATTGCTTGGGCAGGGTTTCTATCCTTGAAAAATCACCAAATGCATTTCGTTGATCGAGGATGGATGTGGCCTCACACAACCGGGGTGCAGGGAAAGAGACAGAGGACTTTATGAAGAACAGGCAGGCAGGAGATGCTTTTTCTAAGTTGGCTGAACTGATGGCTCAGGCAGAGCAAAAGCAAGATGGTCGCAACCAAAAGTCTCACCAGCCAGGTGTATCCACTTGTGAAGAGTGTCACCAGGACTTCCCAGATTTGGCAGCACTTGTTCGTCACCAACAGAAATTACATGTCTTGCGGAAGCCTCACCGCTGCAAGGCGTGTGGCCAAGAGTTTGCGCTCCTTTCTACTCTCCAGTTGCATAAGTGCCTCAGCTTAGCCCCAGTCTGCCAGCTGTGCCATGGAAAAGCCCAACGCGGTGCCCCTTGTTCCGCATGCTCCTCTGAGCTGGCAGATCCCAAGGGCCCACAGGAGCAGACCCACCTCTACCGCCATCACCATGACAACAGCCCCTATGCATGTGCTCCCTGTGGTCGTGCTTTCAGCCACAAACAGGAGTTGCTGTACCACCAGCAGGCAGGTGGATGTCAGCCAGCTCCACTCAGTCCCAAAGCTCTGAAATCTTCTACTGTGCCATCTTTCACCCCTGTTCCCACACCAACGCCCTCATATGCGTCTCTTCCCCCATCACCCCCGGAGCCAGGAGCATGCCTGCTTTGTAGACGGGTTTTCCGCTCACCTGCAGGACTGGCTAACCATCGACGGGTCTGGCATCCAAGCCAGTGCGCAAAGAATTCAACTAAACTTTCACAGAAATCGGCAGGGAAAATGAATGGCAAAACGTTGGAGAAAACGTTGGAGAAAACGGTGGAATCAGAATGTGAAAGTGCACCGATCTCTGCAAAGAAAAGCAGTGGGGGCCAGAAGAAGGGGCAGCAGTTCCCCTGCCGCTCATGTGACCGGGTGTTCTCCCAGACCTCCATGCTGCATCAGCACAGGAAAGAGGTGCACCGGCGAGAGAAGAGACCCTGGCGAGAGCACAGGCCATCAGCTAAGAGCACAAGGCAGAGGAAGAAAGGCGAAACATACCCATGCCTCGTCTGTGGCAAAGTGTTCCTCCATCACCTGACGCGTTGGGCACATCTCCGCACCCACAGTGCCCAACAGCTGAACCAGGTAAGAAAGGTTGTGCCAGTAGTGAAGCCATCAAAGATCACCAAGGAAACAAAGGCAGCTGAAAAGAATCCCCCTAGAAAAGCCAAAAAGACTAAATGCAGCCCCACAGCAAAAGCGGACACAAAAAAACAACGGCGAAAGCGAGAGAGCCATGAGGAGGAAGGCGAGTTCCCATGCCCATCTTGTCTTGAGGTTTTCAGCTCTCCAGCTGGCCTCTGCAAGCACGAGGAGGTTCATCAGCCGGCAGAAATGATCAAGAATTGCGGTGTTTGCAAGATGGAAATGACCCCTGTTGAAGGAGGAGCCACTCTGCCTGAACTATTATACCATTGTGTGCCATGCAGGCAGGCTTTCTCCACACTGAACAGCTTCTTGCAGCATTGCCAGATGCATCTCCCCAGTGACAATGACGAGGAAGGATGTGATAGTGATGATTAAGTTCTTCAAGGCTTTAGTGAAGCCACTCCCTGTGTCGTCCCGGGGCTTGGTCATGGTTGGTGATGGAACTGAATACATGAATAGAGGTGAAGTGAGTTATTGAAGACTTTATATGAGGACTTTTTCAGGTTTGCGGAAAAGTATTTGTGTTGTGTAACTGATTATTTTTCCTCCTCCCTCAGTTTACATTTTCTATTAGGGTCTCTCTTTTTTTGTTTTTAAGAAGACCTACACCTGAGCCTTACATTGAACCAAACTGTGCTTACATTTATTTTCTTGATGAGATATTGGGGTACTGCATCAAATATAATTGACACTGTGATTGTTTTCATTCAGAATTGTACAAAAAGATGGTAAAGGTAAAAACAAAATGGCAGGACAATAAAATGAAATATCACACATTTTTGTATTTTGGGTGTCTGCTTTGGACTTATTTGCTTTCTGTGTGCATTGTGCAACGTTCATACATAACATAATAACAGAGTGTGTTCAAGCGTAGTCTTGTAGAAGGATATTTGATAAGGCATCAAGCTGTGCTGTGTGAAGATTCCATACAAGGATAACATAGAAACCGTCATGGTATTGAATGTCTAACATGGTAAGTCTCAACAATGGTATTATGTTTATACGATGAAAGTCCTTTTCATCCTTTGGTTTATGTCCTTGTTTTTGTTTTGTCTTTTTCTTTCATTTCTTGTGTCAGTTTCTGACAGACCATTACACTTGACAAAATTTGATTTCAGTATTGAGGTCCAGCACTGACTTTGATTTTTTTTTTCTGCTTGAATAGTAGAAAAATATGTTGTTTTTTAAAGTTACCTTGCTGAATCATTTGTATTAGAAACTGCACAATAATTTCTGCTGTTTTTCCCACATTACCCTAAACCAAAAGTGATTTGTGATATTCAGGGATATTCCGTCTCAGCAATGAAAGCACTTGTATATGTTCATCACTGTCTGTAAAATTAATGTTTTGTTTGAGAGTGTGTCCTTCAGCAGAATGATTTCAGTATTCATCAGCTGAAATAAATCATATGATCTGGTGATGCCATCACTAATCAATTAGTCTGGAATGATGTTGTCTTCACTCTGTCCAACTGATAGGGCAGTCATGGAATATTTTACGTGATTTTTTGCCGTTTGTGCAAGTGGCTTTCTTACCCATAGACATGTAAACTATAGGTACAGTATGTGTTTCTCCCAAGCATCAAGATTTCCATACCAGCACTGCAGGCGGCAGTATAAATAATTGGAAGCACATACCCTTCCCCGCTCTTTCAAAGTTCCGGAAGTGGGGGAAAGTACACCGGATACTATCACTAGCGTGGGCTTACGATTTGTGAGCGTTTCGAGGCTGAGAAGAAAGCGTGAAAATGAGTAAAGCACATCCACCAGAGTTGAAAAAGTAAGTTTCTCCCTGTTTTCAGTAAACGTGTTCACCTTATGCCATATTTACACTTCCTGGGTTTTATTTCGTTTGGGATTTGTGTCTTAGATTACCGGTAATGACAAAATCGTTCAACTGCTAATTTCCTAGCCTGCTAACGTTAACTCATGTGTTTATAAAACATCATCATTGTGGTCCATTTGAGTCAGCAGGTTAAATACGATGTTAATTGTCTAGGTCATACTTGTACCTATAACGCTAAACTGAAATTAAACTAAACTCCATTCATCCTTTAGGTTCATGGACAAGAAGCTTTCATGTGAGTTACTTTGCATACAAATTTCATTATTGATTCTTTAGGCACTGTTTTCAGGTTGTGGTAGATGCATAATGTGTAACTCCATAGTTATACCCTAGTTCATTAGATGTATCTGCTACACAGTGTTGGTTAACCCTTCACTTTCATAGTTCCATTGTCTCAATTCCTTACGACATGGATGATGTCCTTTCTTTTACTAGTAAAGCTAAATGGAGGACGCCATGTTCAGGGCATATTGCGTGGATTTGACCCATTCATGAACTTGGTGGTGGATGATAGCTTGGAAATGGCACCAGGGGGACAACAGAACAACATTGGCATGGTGGTGAGTATAGGTTTTAGTCAAACAAATGTGAAGTCTATTATTGTCTGGACTCATAATTAATGCACATGTATAAAATCACAAATTATCATGTGCATTACAATGTACAATAATCTATTGTCAAACAGTCAGTGTACACAAAGATCCTTCATTACTGACAAGATAGAGCAACATAATGCATCTCTATGGAAGCAAAATTCGAACAGTTCCTGTCTGTTTAAAGAGGCGTGTCGCAAAGACGTCATAGTGAGATATCGATCTCTGTCAGATTGGCAAGCAGTTCGGTTTGAATGTAACGTTACTTTCTAGGTCTGCTTAAAGGGGGATTTCGCCCCCCTCCCCTTTGCGAATACAGAACGCGGAAATGGATGAACGTTTGCGCCTCTCGCTCCGCTTTAACCCTCTCTGGTGTACATGCATTGATGGGCAATGTGTCATAAGAGTCATTATTGGCCATCTAATGATTTCTTATTCATTCTCTTCATTTGCGCATTTTGCCGATCAAGCATATTTGATGGTGTCTGAAGCTATTTTCACACTCCTACCCTCTCAGAGTCATATGAGCTCAATGATTTTGTTCATGTTTAAATGGTCCTTGTTCTGAACTGTCTATCATTGTCTTTTACCCAACAGGTAATCAGAGGAAACAGCATTATTATGTTGGAGGCGCTGGAAAGAGTATGAGGAGTTTTGGGACCTTGCATCTGTGCAAGACAAAGAACTGAGGAGAATTTTGTTTGTTTGTTTGTTTGTCTGTCTGCGTTTTTCAGTTATTATTTGTTGATATTAGTCAAGTGTTATGAACAGTAACTCTGGGAATCAGGATGGATGGATTTGTTTTTGTAAGCTAATGTTTGAAAGAGAAAAATTAAAATTTCTTTTTGACTGATCATGTGGCTAAATGTTTCATGCATCTATTTAGCAAATAGGGGTGTGAATCTCTCATGTGAAAGACGATACGATTCGCATCTAGATACATTGTCACGATACGATTCAAAAAAAGATACATGTTAATAGCAAACGATTCGGTACGATTCAATTCGATGCGATTCGATGCAATTCGATGCGGTTCAATAATCGAAAGCATTCTGAAAGTTATTTTTCATTGTGCACATTCACTTTACAATTGTGCACATTTTACATGATCAAGTTAATGGTTATCAATAGGACAAACAACTTGATGTATGAACATGACAAAACATTTTATTGTGAAAAGGTGAGGTTTTTCATTTAATATTTTAGTAATGGCACACACTGAGGACACCATAAAGAAATAAACAGAAGAAACACATATCTCTGTATATGCTGCATAAAAAAATTAAAGACCAAAGAGGTGTCGTTACAAAAGAAAATAAAGCAGTGCTTTGCCCTTGGCCTTTTCTCATGTAAAAGAATAAATGATTCTCTGCTTATCTCCCTCAACAATGGAATTCTCTTCTCTGATTGGCTGATGGGGTGGCCATTAACTTCGTATAACCTGCTACCTTTGAAGTAGTTCCCGTATCACACTTGAATATTAATTCGCCAAACTCGTTGCGAAGTTTAAATGAACTGTCACGTTGCATCCAAGCTGAAATACAGACGTGCAGAACCATAGTAACATTGTAGAATATGACGGAGGTGGATTGTAGCTAGTTGGATGCAATGTAGGCTATAAAAGTAGCGATCTTTCAAAGTTAAAGTTAATCAGAATCCTGGGATATGCCCGCTTGACAACGGGAGAGATAGAACCAGAGCCATATAAAGAGACCTTCTCTTTTGAAAAAGCCAAACGACTTCCAAACTTTGGATTTAAGTTTCGCCGGCGCGTTAAATATAGGTTCGGAGTTGTCAGAAATCTTTTCTGAGGAAGACTAGCATCTCATTCCTTCAGGCACGTCCAGGGCACGTTTCGTTGGAATGGATAGAAGAACGTGATAGGCTATGCCATCTTTGACCAATGAGAGGCTGTCATTGTTCTCAAATCAAAATTGGGATGCACACAGCCACGCACCAGGCCAGGAAATCGAGTATTTCATAAGAGACGGTCAAGTCAGAAACGTTTGCGAATGTGAACCGATTTGTTTCTTTTAAATCGAAACAATAACCGATTCATGTCATGAAAAATTCGAAACGAGGCTTGATGCATCGATGTAGTCGTCTTTTACAGGTTAAAAACGAATATCGATATGTATCGGTTATTTTTTACACCCCTATTAGCAAAGCATCATAATTTTTCACCTCAGTTTACACCTCTGCACAGTGTCTGAGATGTAGCCTATTGACTTATGCTTACAAGATGGTGCATACACATGCACATGTTTTGTTGGTTTGGTTTATTTTAGTTCCAGAATGCAAACAGGTGTTTTATAATCTGTGAAAAAGCAAGGTTTGGTGTCAATGTTTTTATTGCAATTTAGCATAGGCGTTGAGGCTAAACAGAAACACTACTGTACTTCCACCGTCACCCAGAGTTCCTACCTCTGCAAAGGCAAGTACTGTATGTCATTATTTGTCTATTTTCCTATGGGAAAATAACATGTGAATTTTGAATTATCGCACCTGTTACTCCTTTGGGGATGAAGTCTGAAATGCAGACATTTTGCTCAACACACTTTTCTCTTTTGCCTTGGAACGGGGTCTGTGATCTTCAGCACGTTAAGATGGCAAACTTTTTTCTCCTACCCCAGAGCTTGCTATAGTTAGTTTTAATCACCCAGATCTTATATGGGCAAAGTTGGAAGTGTATTGGAATGGACATGACCTATTTTTTGGTCTAAAGAAGTGAAAATCTTAACGTGCTGAAGATCACAGAACCCTTTCCAAGGCAGAGAAGAAAAGTGTTCCCACCAAGTTGGGAGCATGGAATTGTCCAAAATCTCTTGATTAATGCAGAGCTCCTTTCACTGGAGCTAAGAGGCCAAGCCCAGCTCGGGGATGCCCCCTTCCTGTTCCAACATGACTGTACACCAGTGCACAAAGTAAGGTCCACTAAGACATGGATGACAGATATTGGTGTGGATGATTAGCCTGCAGAGAGTCCTGACCTCAACCCAATAGAACACTTGGGATGAATTAAGCGGAGACTGAGAGCCAGTCTCCTCGTCCAACATCAGTGTGTAACCTCACAAATGTGTTTCTGAAAGAATGGTCAGAAATGCCCATAAACACACTCCTAAATCTTGCGGAAAGCCTTCCCAGAAGTGTTGAGGCTGTTATAGCTGTAAATGGACCAACGTCATAAACCCTATGGATTAAGAATAGGATGTGAGTGAAGTTCATATGGGGGTCAAGGCAGGTGACCCAAAACTTTTGGCAATAAAGTGTGTGTGTGTGTGTATATAATATGAATGCATTTTTAAATTGATACTATTTTCCCTATTCTGGACGAATGCACTCAATGTGATCATGTTTTGTCTCTGCATGGGAGAGAAGTAAAATCAGATGGATTTCCTATATGTTATTATTCTCCACAAAAAAAAAAAAAATCGGCTGTGAAGGGGTTAACACCACCTCTGGCAGACCAATGAAAAACATTCGATAGAAAAGTTGAGTATAAAGGTTAAAAATCTCAGATCGCGCACACTTTTATTGTGATAGAATTGGCCGGATCCACATCGTCCGCGCTGCGTCAAGGACCTGTGTTTGTTATTGGTCGATCTAGATGTACTGAGGCTATGTGGAAAGTAGTAATGTCGGAGGAGGTTGCAAAGGCGGTGCAGTCCGTTGTGGACAGGGTAAACCAGGCGGCTGCCCGTCGCCCGAAGGTTAGTTCTGCAAAATTAGCAGTGAGATTAGCAGTGGAATTGTCAGAGTTGTAATTCTTGCGAATGGTCCAACGATATTAATTGCACAATTGTCCATCTGTGTGGGCTTTACCTAACCGTTACGTAAGGCAACCTTTGCTCAGTTGCTGACAATAATTATATCAATTTCTGCGATTTCAGCTATAGTAAAGTAATTAACAGTTAATGCATTTGAGTTTTAACGATAGATCTCTATATCATGTTGCATGCTGGATTTGTCTCATGCCTGACGTGAGGGGAAACACTTGCTGTTGCTTCTGCTGACTCTATCGAAATGCCTTAGGCTAGTTCACTTCGCTAGCAATTTGCCATGACAATACCCTTTTACTGTCTATGACAATACCATGTAGTTGACTTTTTCGTTTCTCTTATGGGGGGCGGGTGTCTTTAGAAATGGAGATCATAGTAAATTATATTCGAAATCGACGATAGACACACCAGTATGCTAGCTAGCAGTGCACTGGCACACCAGTCACGAGCCATAAGTTGTGGGTGGGTTGGGAGGGGGCGGGGGGCAGTTATATATCCCTCGGGAGTCACAGCTAGTAATATCGTGACATTTTCGATTACTGTCCTACCAAAGGCTGGATTCATTTGGTCTTCAGAATAATCTCAAATCAACACATTCCAGTGCAACTCACCAGAAGATAAATGCAACATCCACTCTAGATGTTTCATAATAAAAGTCAATGTAATCCTCGATTTTTTTTAATTAACGATCCAACAGGCCAGTCTGTTTGGTGTCAAAGAGACCCATTAGTTTGTGAGAAAGACTAAACTTTAAACCACTTATTGGAATTGGCTATTGGGCCTAATGCAGAACATTAAACCACATATTAGAATATTGGACATAATGCTCTATTCCACGTTCTCTCGAAATGTAGAACTATGTCAAATTCACCTCGTATCATATTTCAGACACTGCCATGTGTACCACCACGTCTTGTTGCTGTGAGCAAGACAAAACCACCCGAGATGGTGGTACAGGCTTACCAACAGGGCCAGCGGAACTTTGGTGAAAATTATGTAAGTCCTTGACTGCCTATGTTTTTATTTTGTGATGTTTTGGGATTTTTGTGATGTCTGAATGATCAGTTTACCTAAAGATTATTTTCTTAACAGTCTTGACTTTGTTTCTTAGGTAAATGAGCTTGTGGAGAAAGCTTCTCATCCCCAGGTAAGGTGTTTTGACTGTGTGGGGAAACAAGCATGGATATTACCTAGCTACAAACAGCTTTTGCTCAAAGTTGTTAATATACTTGGTTGGGTAAACCCTGACCCTTTGTTGATCAGATATCATGTATGAGGGAAACGTGTGTTTATCTGTTTCAGATTTTGTCATCTTGCCCGGAAATTAAGTGGCATTTCATTGGTCACTTACAGAAGAATAATGTCAACAAACTCTTAGGTAATGAGTGTTCTCATGCATTACATGATCTCTGTTGTCTTGCTGCCTCTAAATGCACCAAGATATTGATCTGATGTTTGCATGTGCATGAGGTGGTCACAGTACTCACAGACAGCAAATTAGACTACACAACTACATCTCTCTTTCTTAAAATTACTGTATCTTTAGGTGTCCCCAATCTTTTTATGGTGGAGACGGTAGACTCTGCGAAGTTAGCAGACAAAGTCAACAGTTCCTGGCAAAGGGTACGGGCAGCGAACACCCAGAGGTTAAAGATCATGGTCCAGATTAATACCAGTGGTGAAGATAGTAAGTATTAAGTAGTTGTTATTGGATTGTAATGTGATGCATTGTAGTGCTTTTGATTTATTGTGTATGTTCACTGCAATACATGTCATACAAATGCTGTACTTTTGTAATCTAAATTTAGGCAAACATGGGCTACCACCTGCCGATACAGTGAATACAGTCAAGCATATTGTTTCCAATTGTCCCACCCTCCACTTCGCTGGAATTATGACAATTGGGCGATATGGGTATGACTTAAAAGATGGTCCCAATCCAGACTTTCAGGTATACTTTTCCACATTTCACATAACACACAAGTCAAATTGAGATCATATGTGGCCCAATCTTAGCCTGACGAGCCAGACCCACATCAAGATGTAGGGTCTGGACACTCATCGTAGACAGGGCTCAGTCGGAGGGATGGGATAAACAGTTGTCTTTCAAATTCCCTCCCCGCAATAGGATAACGCTAAACGAATCATCTTCTTGTTTTCAAGTAGCAGGATGCGTAACCTTCCCTCTCCACGCAATAGGATAACGCTAAACGAATCATCTTCTTGTTTTCAAATAGCAGGATGCGTTACCGTCGCAACTTCTGGTCCATGTCAGTCACCATTATGTTAAGCCCTGTGATTGGCCCGCTGGTGCTGGGGGTTCTCAGCTCCCTGGCTCAATGGATCGTGCCTAGACTGCCCCGCCAGCCAAATTACATTTGCTGCCGCTAGGGGCGTCTAGATTTCTAGGCTAGCCCAATCTGGCTAAATTGAGATTAATGGGCAGAGGACATCTTAAAAATGATGTCCTGGATAAATTCATGTCTTGGATAGTGAATTTTTAGCCTGGTCCTACCACACTCTTGTACATTCATAATGTACAGAGAGTCTGGGTCTGCTGTATATTCACAGGTTTTTTCAAGACAAAAATGTGCAGGTCCAATCAGTGAACAGAGGGAGCAGCTGAGAACGATGACATTGAGATTGTGAGCTAGTTTGAGTCTGGGCAGATCCAACAGTTTAAACATCAACAGAGTATCCACATTCAAGGAAGTTCACGCTTGGCAATGGAAAGTGGCCAGACTGCCATCTTTTTCCAATTGACAAACTGAGGAAATCGTGTTTGAAGTTACATGTTACAGGCAGGTACAGGTAGGATTTGTAAGTTGTAAGCCCACTTGAATAATCATTTTTGTAACTTACATTCTTATATTGACTGTGAAGCTTGGCTTCGTCTTTCATATAGTACCAAAAATGGAAAAGTGTTTTTAAAGTAATCAGCCTGTATCTCAAAATCAGAATGTGTGACTTTGTTACATTTTTGCAGATTGGGTCACATATGCTTTTGTTTGAGAGTATTAATATTTGAGTTGAATTCAGATAGGATTTGATCACCTGCAGGATTACATTTTGCTGTTGTTATTTACCTGTAGATGCTGCTGAAATGTCGACAGCAAATATGTGAGAATCTACAGATGCCAGAAGAGGAAGTAGAGCTTAGTATGGGCATGTCAACTGATTTTGAACATGCGGTGAGTTCAGTATTTCCTGTGCAAGTCTTGTTTTAATATTAATATTATGATTATAATTAATATAATATTAATTATTAATATTTAATATTTAATATTATTTATTATTATTTATTAATATTAATATTATTTCTGTATCATGTGAAATCCTATCTACATTGGATGATTTAATTGTTGCTATGGTTCAGTCCTCATAATTGATGCTCTCGTCATATTATAGCCTGGAAAGTCCAGACCCTGGTAATCTTTCAGATTAAGGGTCTGGCCACAAATAATGTAATGGCCCAACTCAAGGGGTGGCATCAAGCATGCATTTGAAATCTCACTGCACGCAATTGGATAACACTGCGAACAATGTTTACTCTGACTGATTCCGCCAACTAATGACCCCCCTGTTTGATTACATATTGCCAAGTAATTTTGGTGAAATACTTTTGGTTTCACAGATTGAAGTGGGCTCCACCAATGTGCGTGTGGGTAGTATTATTTTCGGTAATCGAGAATACCCTAACACTCCAAGTCCAGAGAAGAGGACTAAGGCTGTGACAGAAGAAGCTACCACGAAGTTGGAGCAGCTCACAGTGAAAGAACAATGACCATGCCATAAAGAGCCCAACACACACATACACAGACTGAAACTCATCAAAACACTGACAACCACCACCAACAAAAATGCATCCATCTTGTGTCTTAAAACTGATTTATATTTCACTATACAATCCATTTTTGAGGAAAGTTGTTAAACTTTAAAACAAATAAAGCTTAAACCTTCAAGTGAACCAGCTTTTTTGTTCAGATGCCTCAGCAACGTTTGAGGTCCACAGGAAGGTTGCAGTCTTCAAAAAATGATGCCCCATACATTGTATATAGCATAACTGCATCTGAATCATTTTCCTTTTGTGCCAGTGACAGTTGCAATTCTAACATCCTTACCATATCATTTATAGGTGTTATTCCGTTTCTGTTGCTGTTAGAACTTACTTTTTAAAATACATATGGATTCACTATAGTATATCAAGTGGTGGTAACAGAACTTCTAAAGCATCCTGTCCTCTCTGTGAGTTGACTGAGGAGTTGATAGTCACAGCTAACATGCTTTGATTCTTCTGAGTCAAAGATATGTGGTGTTGATAAGATGTATGTCAACATTTATATATAAAATTTATACTATAATACTGTTCTGTCAAACAGACAAATCTTTGCTTTGAGATTTAAGGACATGAAATAGTATGTGTTTGTCTGGAATTTAATTGTCATTAAAGTAACTGAATAGTCCAGCTGCAGCAGTATATTGTAAATCAAGTTTAAGATTATGCATTTCTCTACTGGTCTTCATTTTGCCACCTTAGAGAATAAGTCAGATAGATGGGTACTGAATTCTGCTCTACTGAAATATGTAGTTCGGTGTCAGGAGGCAGGACAGATTAAAAAACATAGTGAAACTGTTTCCTATGCAACACCATAATAGGTGAGATAATGTAGTTGTATCTTTCAGTGTTATATGTATTTGTATAGGATTTATTTTTTATGCATGTAGGGTTCTTTCATCTACTGTAATACATCATAGGGAAATAAATCACAAGCATTTATCCAGTATTTGGAAATACTCATTGATCAAACATATTAAAGCTAAGCAATGTTTTTATTTTGTTACAAACGTGTATTTCATGATGGGTTGTCAAAGAAACAAGTGAATTATAACTAGAAGGACTTTACATTTCTTTATCTCCACCACGAGGACTTACTGTAGATGTGAGTGAGCGTTTCCTTCATTTGAGTAATTAAATGTGTTCAACTTGAGTCCATGGACCTTGGCATATTTATTGAACCAGCTATTGTGAAATTAAATTAGCCACATTTGCAGAATACAACCAGACAAAAAGACAGCCATGCAAAATTGTCTGATTTTATAGCAGATACCAGTATACCATTCCACTTTAAGGCTTTCTTTAATGTTGCAGTGGCTCACACACGAGAAACAAATGCTTTTAAGAGCAACATCTTAACTCAGGTAAAGTTTGAGCTATTTATTATCAGCATATTAAGAGAGGCATGTTGACATTTATAAATAAACACACATTTTTATAGTTTGTACGAAAACAAAATCGAGCACATGAAATCTTTCATTCTGCAATTATAACTGTCAATTTTAAATGTCAATGGCCAAAATCATGGGGTCAAGATTAATGTGATTCCATGAAATGAAACCTTAAGCTTAGTCTCCCACAGACAAGACTGAATTATACTATGTAACAGAAAGTCATATCTACCTTGAGTCTAACATCTTTTTTAAAATGGACATGCTAACTAAATTCTTAAATGCTTATGATTAGTGTACTGTTTTCACATAGCATGACACTCACTGACTCTTAGAAGCTGTTCTTGTACATTAAGCCATTCAGCTTTTCAGTTATCAAGTACATCTATGTGGTGTATTCAGGAATGTGCTGAACGGCAATGCAAGGAAAATGCTGATCCAACCACGGTGCTTTAACTTGCACAAACAAACAAACACACACACACACACACACCTGATGTGTCACAACTGAATCGATTTTGTGAGGTTGCTTTCTAAATAGCTGCATTACTGATAAAAACACATGTAGAATATACACATGGGCCATCACATGTATAGCCAGTAAGTACACTTCTATATGAAACATAAATCTACCTATGTTTTAAACAACAAATGGAAAGGTTCCTGAAACTGTCAACGCGACCAAAAATAGGACTGGGTTATGACATGTTGCCAATACTTTATACTTAGGGAAATAAATAAAACAAGTCAGATCATATTTGACAACGACAATTCTTTCAGAAGTAGACAAGGGACATTTATGAAATCAATATATACACATGGATCCAGCAAAAGAAAAAAAAAAAAAACATATATCAAGGCCATATATTTCACCTTGATATAGTATTGATTTCCTTCATTCTTTGTCTTTTTCTGGGTTTTGCAAAGTAATGGAAGTGTGAACATGATTTTTTGACTAATCATTTAATTCAATCAACTGCTTTAGCAGAAGCAGTGACTCTTATGTGATGGTATAAACCTGATGCCTTCCAAATGGCCAAAAGTTAGTAAGCCGATTGTATTAAGACTAAGTACTACACATATGGAGAGAAATACATTGTGGATATTTAACTAATTGTGTAGGTGTCTACTTATATGAGTATGTGAAGAATGATTAGTTTGGCTGACCTCTGTGTATATATGCATGTGTGTTTGGTGAGGGAGGGGGGGGGGGGGGGGGGGGGGGTGTACACGAGTGAGAATGTCTTCATTTGTAAACTTGTACACACATCAGTTCTGGGTGGTTTATTTTACACTAGCTTCTTGGCCTCAAAGAAACTCTTCAAGTGCCTCATCTGCCAGATGCCTGTGACGATGAGTATGAGAGTCTGGGCGATAGACCACCACAGGACGCGCTGGTTCGTGCTCTCGCTCGTCATGCGGAAACGCTCCTCGCGATACTGAAGAGGAAAACGGAATCGTCGTGTCAAAGACATTTTAGCTTCAGTTTGATGTTACTTATCTATGTTTGAAAGTCAGAAGGATACACAAATCTACACTCTTAACAACTGCATTGTATCCATTGAAGATTATGTTTTCCTATGAATGTTTCAGGATGATTACTCGCTGCTTTTACTGAATCAACTCACCCTCTGATAATTTTGCTCTTTCTGGATCTGCTCAATCTGATCAAGAAGCTGCCTAACTCGTAACTGCAGTTCAGTCAGCTTGTCCTTGGCTGCAATCTCTGGGTAGTTGTTGGTGTGTTCACCCACTTGAATGTCCAAATGAACTCTCTGAGAAGAAAGTATTTTAACAGATTAGCTTAAGCAAACAAAAGGCAAGACATGTCAATGTACACACTTGTTTTCTATGTGACAATATGCATGTGTATCAATATGCCCTTTACCAATTTGCCACCTGCAAACAGAGCCATCTTGGAGGAGTTGGAGTGTAGGCAGATCTGGTGCTCTCCAGGAGTGTGGGAGGTAAAAGTGAACCGACCTTCAGAGCCGTATTGACGAGAGAGGATGATCTTAAAAAGACAAAGGAAGCACAGACATCAGAATTATGTTACAGCTCTTAACAAGAGCAGTCAGTTGACTGCAGATCATACCACTACATTGGACCAGTAAATTGGAGGAAAAAATCCTGCATCTGGATCTGGTCAATCGGACCAGTACTTTTCAAGTTAACTTTGGAAACACACTGACAGAGACAAATGCACAGAAATCGAATAGTAATACTCTTTGCCCTCTACTGACAATTTACCAGTTATATTCTATCCCATTATTTTAGAAGTCTGTGTAAAGGACAGCCCTTCCCATAAGTGACAATGTCAAAAACACCTAGGTGAAATTGATACATGAGAGGCAGGGGTAACCTTTGTTTCTGGATCCTTGATCTCCACATGCATCCCAAGCCCTGGGGTGGAAGGCAGGAATGACCCAGTTTGCTTGTCCCATAATTGTGTCCTGTATTTCCCTATTTGGTAGGAAGAAAAGCCCGTCATATGAACATCTTGAATTCACACAGGTGTAGCAGTGTGTATTACAATCTCGAACTTGCTACCAACGAATGTATTACATAGAGCAACATGATTTCGTTTCTTTTTAGTGCCATTAAGGTATGAATGACTCAGTAAACAGTATGAGGAGAACAGGTTAGACTTGTCCTCTCGCTCACGGACGGTATCCTGGATAGCAGGATACTGGGTGGTGCACGCTGTCCACCATTCACCGACTGCTGCTGATAAGCTAGCTAATAATTTGCCATGGCCTTCATATCAGTCGCAATCATATTCATAGCCGCATCCAGTTAAAACGACGACAGTGCACAAGGCATATGCACAGTACAATGACGATCATACACACAAAGCACCTGGAAATGAGGGTTTAATTTATTAAACCACCTAGCTAGCTAGGATCACATATTAAGTCACCCCAGATCAGATCAGAGTAGCAAGCTAGCTAGCGTTGCAGAGACCGCTAACACCAAGGCGAGAACCTACCTATAACCATGGTTTCATCCGGTATTTCTTCTATAAAACATTTTTTCTCTGTTTCACCAATATGGAAATAAAGAGCGTTGCTTAGTGAAAGCCATGCAAACGCCGCCAAAAAGCCGGTGAAAGACACCACAGGCGTCATTTCACCCTCACTGTAATCATCTGAGCTAAGTGAACAATACTGTTGTGAAAATTGATTCCTAGGACAGTTTCTGAGATCGACGTCATCTTAAAGGAGACGTCGCAGTGTACCGTCACACCGGTGTGTTTGGAATGTTGGAAAATTAACATTCTAAAGAATGTCTGGGTTCATTGAATTCTACATAGAATTTTAGAACGTTGAATTGTTGCGGAATGGAATCTAATTAGCCTGATTACCATCGACTTTCAAAGGCTCTGCAAGATTTTGGTCTGACCAACAGCCTGTAATACGGTTTCTTGTCAGCGCTGGTTGACCCGCCTCCTTTAAGTGCCTCGATTTGCTACTGGTAGATGTCAGAAAGCGGATTGCCGAGTTTAAACCAATAACAACACTGTTTCCTCTGCCTTGAACACGCCTCTACCCAGAGCCGTTGGAGCTGCTCAAAGTTGATTGGTTCTCGACCAAAGGGGGCAGTTCCGCAGATTTCGGGAACTCAGAAATCCTTCTCAATGAGCAGTTGACCAGACCAGCAGCAAAAGCCTGAAGGCGTTGCGTCACTGGGAGGGCGTCCCAGGCTAACCGACCATAGACAGTAAAAGCATAGTACAAATGTGAAGTAGGCTATGACGATAATCCAGTGCAAGAAAAAAAATCTAATTTCTATTGTTGTTTACCTTTTAGTAAATACTTCAATGTTCAACAAATACTAAGGAGAAAGGTTTGTGCATATGAGGCTAACAGCCAAGGCCTAATACTGTTTGGCATATGATTGGTGGCACAGTAGACTCATTCCCAATAGTCAATTTCACCCCTCCACTTCTGTGAGGAGTTAGACAGCCGCATGGCCTGGGGGAATGAAGGACCTCTTCAACCTGTCTGTTGGGCATGACAGTGACGGTAGTCTGCCACTGCTCGTCTGGCTGGTGAATAGGCCTACTTGACATCTGATTGACAACAGCTTGTTCAGGGTCCTTTTCTCTGCCACTGATGTTATAGGACAAGTCAATCACAAGCCCGCTTTCCTCATCGGTTTGCTGCTGACCAGTCTCCAACGTGTATGGGATGGGAGGAGACTGTGGTCAGCAATAGCCTCATGAAACTGCTTCAGTTACAGTAGATTAGATTATTGTCACTGTGCAGAGTACAAGTGCAGAGACAACGGAATGCAGTTCAAGTCTAACCAGAAGTGCACAAAAAGCTGAAAAGTGCAATGTCATACAGTATAGCAGGTGGTACAGTATAAAACAACGTGACAGTGCTGTGCAGACAGTAATAAACAGAATGTGTTATGGCTTACTAATGGTTTACAGTCATCTAAATATTTATATGTGCAGTGTATAAGCAGGAACCTTCTGGGCAGAAGAGATATTGATATGCATTGAATGAACATGTAGGCCTATGGATATGTGCAGTGCATAGCAGTAACATTATAACATTTCCCTGGTCACCTTGTATACTGCTGCTGACATCAGTACACAACATGTCACATGCGCAGTTCTCTGTCAGACTGTTAACACTGGGGTGAATAATAGTGTTGTCAGAGAACTTCTGCATGAGGCATGTTGCAGAGTTTAAAAACTAAGTCAGCAATGTAGCCTACAGGGTGAAGACAGGGATCGCACAGTTTATTGTGGCGGCTGTGATGCAGAAGTGCAGTCCCTCTGAAGTCTTTCTAGACTTCCAGGACGCCAGGGTCCACCCTGCATCAGGTGTGGAGAATAAAAAGACAGAGGCTCATAACTTCACAACTAAACTGAACAACTGTTTTACTATTGTTGTTGTTGTTGTTGTTGTTGTTGTTATTATTATGTTAGCAGCAACCACTGGTAGGCTAAGGCTAGTACTTTCTACGTTAAATTATCTTAAGCGCTCCATAGACGCCAAGTATGCTGAAACCAAGGACTTTTAGTTAGACATAATCAGTCACGCAGGGCAGCTTCCGCTAACGATTGACCCGGAACTGAAAGTGTACCAGCCGTAGTAAGTGCGAAGTCGCCATAGTGTTTATTATTGTCTGGGCAATTTGTCGTTTTTTTTTTCTTGTAAGTTGCGTATAATCACATATTTTTTGAAAGGGTATTGAATTTAAAGTCATGGCGCAATACAAAGGAGCAGCCAGCGAGGCTGGACGAGCCATGCAGCTGATGAAAAAGCGTGAAAGAGAACGAGAACAATTGGAGCAGTTGAAGCAAAAAATTGCAGAGGTATATATTTCTCTTGTAAATATGTGAATTCTGTAGTTTGATCATAATAACAGTTGTTGTAACACGCTTGATCTAACGTGTCAGTTAGCAGATAAGTGGGAGAGATTAGCTGTTGCAGAGAAGAATGATGGGACTACGTGGTTCTGCATGAGATTAACGTCGTCAAGGTTGCTAGCGCCCTCTGGTGTCTTTAGGGAAACATGCATCTTGAATAATAATTTCTGAATGATTTTTCTAAAGGTCCATAAAAACTGAGTCTGAAATAAGGTTTGGTCTTTCTTGTTAGTAGTTTATTAATCTCTGCGCAAAGAGGTCAATCATGATACAGAAACAAAGTCTGTGCACCCAAGAGACAATGAGTTGTTTCTCACACACACATTTATACCTTGCATGGTATCATAATATCATTGCATCATCACATCATCTCTACACACTCACAAGACTTTGTCAGTACAATGAGTTAATTAAGCATCAAGGACATGAAGAACATTTCTTAAGATTATTTTTTTTGGACTTTTTATGCCTTTAATTGGACAGGACATTAGAGAGTATGACAGGAAACGAGCAGGAGAGAGAGTAGGGGTGGGATCCGGAAAGGACCACGGGGCGGGAATCGAACCCGGGTCGCCGGCGTGCGGTGCAGGTGCCCCAGCCAGTCGTGCCACGGCTGGGGCCATGAAGAACATTTCTATCGTCATACAACACATTATTTGCCGTTTCACACCAGTTACTGAAACAGAAGTATCAAATAAGAAGAACTGGGTTAGTTTCCCACCAAAGAATGAAGTCACAAGGCAATAGCAGTATCAATTATAAGAAACATTATGAACTAGGTTAAGCTTTAACAGAAGAGTCTGTTCAAGAGTGTACGATCTTACAGAAACATTAGTATCAAATCAAAGGTTAGAACATCAGAAATGTTCAAAAGGAGGAGTTTAGGCCCATGTAACTGTATGGCTCTTTGGCACGTCAGACCCTTTACATTCACGGAGAGACACATTCTCAACAAAAGGGTTCCAAATATGAACAAAACTCTTTTTTTAACTTAACTTATCGATTAAAACATACTTTTTCTCACCTACTTTCTGCCAAGTGAGGTTAAATGGCTTACACCAACAACCAATGGGTTATATTAACAGCAAATGACATCTGAAGACTTCAAAATTGTAACCAACTCAACAATCGTAACCAAGTCAACTCTGCACTGTTGGCCTTGTTTCACTGCACTAGTGAATAAAACAGTCACTATGTAGGATATTCCAAAATCGAAGAGCAAGTGCTTGACCAAGTGCTTGAACTTTTGATCTGTGACTATAACGTGTATGAATATTTCAGTAAGAAATAGCCAAAACATGGCCTAAAATGTGTTGCAGGGAATGTTTGAGAAAGGCAGCGTAAACAAAGCCTACTTAAACAGGTTTCTTTGATGCAATTAGCCTAAGGACTTGGCTAGCCTGTATTTTTCGTTAAAGTTTATTGTGAAACATAGTACTATTTGTTTGCCTACACTCAAGGAAAACATCGCAATTATATCCTGAGCTATTAAAAGAGTATTTAGCTGATTGTTTATCAGGCAACGTCTATTGCTGGTTCACTTGGTGCATACGGTATACGTTGCAGATCTTGACTGCATGTAGCCCATTTTAAAAATATGTTTAAAGTATGCAGTATGTGTGGCATGGTTCAAGTATAGGCATGCTGACAGTGAAAGTGAGGATGATGGAAATCCTTTAAAACTGTCTAACTGCTGATTGAAAACAAATGCCATGCTCAGAGTTTATTATGAATGAGATATTCGATATGAATCATGCTTTATGATGTTGACAGCGCTGTTACCGTTTATGAACTGGAAATAAAACCGAACACACTGAGTAATCATGTTCCGATGATTGATTTATGTACTTCACTGAGATGTCTGTTAATGTGACTGTGTTGATGCTTTGTTTTCCCCAGGACAATATGGTGAAAGCCAACATTGATAAAAAGTTCTCTGCTCATTATGATGCTGTGGAACAAGAACTCAAATCCAGCACAGTGGGTAAGTTGCTCTGGTCAAACCATGTGTGGATGTAGTCATCAATTTGAATATATGGTTTAGTTAGAGCTTGAATATATTTTCTTTGCCCAAAGGTCTGGTGACGCTTAATGACATGAAGGCAAAACAAGAGGCCTTAGTCAAAGAGAGAGAAAAGCAGCTGGCTAAAAAGGAGCAATCCAAGGAATTGCAACTGTAAGTGCATGTTCCCCCCAGCACATGTTTCCCATATTTTATTTAAAGGTAGGGTAAGCGATATTAAGTGTTTTTTTTTTTTTTTTTTAACACAATCCGCTTGCATTCCATTCTCTGAGTACACAGTGTTATTACACAGCCCTGGATCTCTGAACTAGAAACCAGCAAATAGAAGGCAGTCTGTCCAACAAACAACAACAGAACACTGGGGTTTATTGGGGATACAAGGATACAACACAAACAAGATGTCACCCAGCATCGCTTACCCTACCTTTAATGTCTTGAAATGAAAGAAATTTTGTGATTCGTGTAGTAGAACCACACCCTTGTGTGTAGTTTGCATATCATAATAAAAATAATTATTATTCAACATTTCTTTACGTTCCTTTGAACAAACATGATATTGAAAGTAATTGTTGAACATAATTATGATTGATTGACCGATGGTATTTTGCATCTTGTAATCTCTGTTCCTATTTTGTTTCTGCACCTAAACAAGGAAACTAGAAAAGCAAAAAGAGAAGAAGCGTAAAGAAGAACAAAAGAGAAAAATTGCTAGTCTGTCATTTAACCCTGATGATGGAGAAGATGAGGATGAGGATGATAATGACAATGACGACGACAATGACAATGAGGATATGGAAGAGGAGGAGGACTGTGAGTAAAGGAGTCTTTTTGAAAGTCTGTACCACAGGCTGAATTGAACAAAGATTAGAAGTGCCAGTACCAAACACTAATCGTCAATGCTTTGTGTTAGACTTTCCAGTGAAGAAGAGGAAACTGGGGAAGAATCCAGACGTCGACACCAGCTTTCTACCAGATAGAGATAGGGAGGTGGGTAACCAGGCGTGTTTCCACCTTAGGGGTTAGTGCAAAGCTGGAAGCTTTATATGTTTGTTTCATGTCTCTATGATGCACAGGTATTTTATGTTTGTGCGTGATTGTGTGTGTGTGTGTGTGTGTGTGTGTGTGTGTGGTGTGTGTGTGTGTGTGTGTGTGTGTGTGTGCTCCCATACAGGAAGAAGAGAATCGTCTCAGAGAGGAGCTACGACAGGAATGGGAGGGGAAGCAGGAGAAAATCAAAAGTAAGAAACATCTTCTGTGTTATTGAAAGTTCTGTGACCTGTAACAACCATGCAAGCTGTAACACATCTCTATTAATGTACATTATTCCCTTTTAGATGAGGAAATAGAAATCACCTTCAGCTACTGGGATGGCTCAGGTCACAGAAAGACTGTCAAGGTAAATATTTATTTGTGGTAGATTTCAACAGCCTCACATTTTCAACTCTTTAGATATGGTAATGTGAGTAAATACATATAATGAAAACTGTTTAACAGATGAAATACATTTTAGTATTGTTCTCCAATGAAGGCTCGCCCCTCTTAGTTACAATCGACAATTTCTTAGTGGGATACACTTTCAAGGGGGTATTCAACACAACAACATTGAGTGTAATATGTAAACAACCCAGCATGTACAGGACCATATCAGCATGCTCTCCCAGAACAGGCATAGCTGTATCCACACCCAGTGCTAGCCTTTTGATTCTTTTTTTTTTTTTTTTTTTGTAAGTATATTTTTTTGGCCTTTTTTGCCTTTATTTGTATAGGATAGTGAAGGGTGAGACAGGAAGTAAGTGGGAGAGAGAGATGGGGTGGGACTGGGAAATGACCGCAGGCCGGAATTGAACCTGGGTCCCCGTGGGCACTCGGACCCGTATGTGGTATGAGCGCTGTAGCCTGCTGTGCCACAGCGCTCCCAGCCTTTTGATTCTGAAGTACCGGTACATAGAAAATGTGCACGTACTACACAATGTTTTACAATCTTATAAATCTAACCCACATGGGCTGGCATAATTGCAATTTTGAATACCTGAAGGTAAGAAGGTACGAAGGTTTGAGGGAGCTTTAATGATGTAGGTGGTAACCAATTAATGACTCATACATATAGCAGTGATGGGGCACCTCACACCAAATATAGACACTATTGTTAGATACTGTGCATTGAGATATATATGTTACTCACTGTCTCATTTCTTATCTTATATTAATGCACCATCCATCAGTTATTACTATTAGCGATGTCTTTGATAGGAGTTGAGTTGTGATTCATGCTGAATTTATCTTGTTTATACAGATGAAGAAAGGCAATACTATTCAGAACTTCTTACAAAAGGCACTGGAAATCTTGAGGAAAGATTTCAGTGAGTTAAGGTAAATAACTGCTATTGAGTTGCCATCAAGTGTTGCTCAGATACATCTACCGTAGTCATGCCGCTAATAAAGCACTCCATGAATGAAACACTCCCTGGAAACTCCCTGATTCTTTAGTGACAGTTTGCGTTCAAGTACAGTATGCTGTGTCTTCTTTCTATACCGTGAATACCTATAGACTAGACAGTGGAATGTGGAGTGGAGGTGTGGCAAATGTTGATAATATATGAACCACAGTATCCCCTGAAGCCAAGACACATGAAATAAATGTGTCTGATTGCCTCAGGTCAGCTGGAGTGGAGCAGCTGATGTACATCAAAGAGGATCTGATCATTCCCCATGTGAGTTAGAGTTGCCCTCCCTCTCCTCACATATATACTATCTGTGATTGACATGCACATTAAGTGTTAGGATTCCGTACAACCGACAAATAAATGAATCTTATGTTTTCACAGCACCACAGTTTCTATGACTTCATAGTGACAAAAGCCAGAGGCAAAAGTGGTAAGTAGTTTTAGAAAATTAAAATGTGCATATGGAGGGTCATGTAATTTGGATGTCATTTGTGTGTCTTGAATACTCAGCTACAGCAAACCAACTTTCTATTATTTTTTCCCCCCTCTCAGGACCTCTATTCAGCTTTGATGTCCATGATGACATCCGGTTGATAAACGATGCTACTGTAGAGAAGGATGAGGTAATGTCCTTCTTAGTGTAGCAGTTAAACAGGGCCCACATCCTCTTATTGTAGCAGTACAACAGGGCCCACGTAGTCTGGCTATCACCATGCTAAGCACAATGAATCTTTTAAGATTGAACATTAGTATGGGGAGGCTGCATTTTATTTCTACTGCACGAGAGGTGTGCTCTCTCTGAGGAGGACCAACGATCCGGTGCATCTTTTGGATAAGCTAGTTTGTGATTGGAGCCAAAGGTTCTGGCAGGGAACAGAAGAGATAGATGTGCAGGTTTCCAGCCAGAGCTGCCAGGCGAATTCGCCCGGCAGGTCAGGCAGGGTTCACCAAGCTTAGGGCCCACGTCCTCTTCGTGAATGCTCGTTCCAGGCACATAGTATATCTAAAATATAAACCTGACTGTTAATTTTGTATTTTGAGCGATACTTCATATTAAAGTGTAATTCTGGAGTAAAAACAACCTAGTGTCTATTTATGGTAGTTAACAACTTCAAACTTTTGTTTGATAGCAAAATTACGTCAGTTGGTGATTTGATATGATTGCTCAAAACGTCACCAAATAACGTAATTTTGCTCTCAATCAAACGTTTGAAGTTGTTAACTACCATGAATAGACACTAGGTTATTTTCACTCTGGAGTTACACTTAAATAACCGTAGATTAGATATTAACCAAGAATAATTCACCTATTAAGTACAAATAAGAAATTCTTTAATAAAGACCTAATAAATGTGTAATGACTCTATATATAGACCATATTGAGCACTAATACATACATATTAGTCATGTATTAATGGCTATTTATTAATCATAATTGTATTAATCAGTGTATTAATCTTGTAAGCTTGAACATTAGTCTGGGGAGTCTGCGCTTTATTCTACTGCATGATCAATGGGTATAGTTCAGATGACTCCGATATGCTTGGATAGTCCTTCAACCAATCAGACCAACGATCCGGGTGCGCCTGCCGCCTGGTGGATAAGCCAGATTGAACCCAGCAAACGTGGACAGGAAGCAGAAGAGATAGATGTGCAGGTTTCCAGCCTGAGCTGCAGGGCGAAATCCAAATCGCCTGCAGATCAGGCTTGGTTTACCCAGTTTAGGCCAACATATGTTCGCTAAAATAAAATAAATGTCCATTTTCTTTGGCCTGGCATATAGTCATCCAAGCCAAATGTTTGTCTTCATTTTTGGAACATGATTGGTCATGTTGTGCTCCATTGTGATTAGTCTCATGCAGGTAAAGTGGTCCTGCGGAGCTGGTATGAGAAAAACAAGCACATCTTTCCCGCCAGTCGATGGGAGCCGTACGACCCAGAGAAGAAATGGGATAAATACACGGTAATCAGTTCCTGTTCCATGACCGTTGTACAAATAGCTCAGTGGTATTTTGTTGGCATCATGAAAGATATTCTCCACATAGTAGTACCACATTGGTCCATGCTTCAGGCCATAATATGGGCCTGACGAACAATGCATGTGCCTGCTTGCTGTCATTGGCAGTGGCCCAGGGTTACTCTGTTCAGACATAACCATAACCCTGAAATATGCAATGAGCGCATGGGGAATCGTATATCTCTGTAATGTCGACTTGTAAAGGAACCATATAAAGCCCTTCAGATTTAAATGTGTGTAATAGAAGTATTAGTAAATACTAATAATATTAGTATTTTTATCTAATAAAAGCCCTTGTTTTTTTGTTTGCAGATCCGGTGATAAAGCTCCCTCCAGTATCAACTTTATGTTACATGCATATTTCATATTCACAATATCAGAACATTTTGTTTTTCATCTCCATTGCTCAGAGAAGGGAGACCTTATCTTGGGGGGGACCTTGAATCATTTTAAAAATGTATATAATCGTTAACCAGAGTGCTAGGTTTTTGAGTTCTTATATTAATTGAACTGTATTTAGTTGCAGCTGATGGTGTCAATAAAATAATACAAGCTGTTTATTTGTCTTCTTTTTTCTATCTAAATTATAACTTTGCAAATACTATGCATTTAGTTACTGTTACTGTTTCTATTCTCTCCACATTTTTATGTAGGCCCTATTTCATCTTGTTGAACTGGAAAATTTAGTCAGTATGAGACTGTCAAATCACTGTAAAATAAATGAAGGAATAATTATTATTCTATCCAGTGTGGCGAAAATAGACCTCTGAAGTTCGCCTACAAAATAGCTGAGATTCGGTAGGCTATCTGGCGATTTTTCCAAATAGTCTAGGTCCTGTGTAAGATTTGAATGCGCTTCATTTAGCGGAGAATATCTCAACTGTTCTAGACTAATATGACCCCATTGAACAACATGGGATGTGTGCCAAAATCTCTATTCGGGATGAAAGTCCTGAAAATGACCACAATAGTTGACACTAACTATCACACTATTATTACACTAGAGGTGAATGGGACTTTTTTTCCTTTATAGATATCCTCATAAACTTCTACCAGATCAATGTTTATCTGACCATGTAATATTAGAATTCTGGTTTGATATTTTTAATTGTTTCTATAGATGTTCGGTGTGGATGTGTGTGTGAGGAGGATGTACTGTGTTGTGCTGTATGGAATTATAAATACAACACTGCAAAAAACTGCTTGTCTAATAAAATCAAACTAATCAATTCTCCCTGAAAACAAGCAAAATGATCTGCCAGTGCAATAAGTAAATTTGTCGTAAAACAAGCACAATTATCTGCCAGTGCAGTAAGTCAATTTGTCTTGATAAGACTTAAATAAGTCAAACTCTTCTTAAATTAAGTCAAAATGATCTTATGAGAGAGCACTAGGTAAGTATTTAGCAACTTTCACGGCAATTGGATAAAGAATGGTTGAAAACCTTGCATGTCCGCACGATCATGTACCAATCCCCCGTAACAAGTTTGGGCTTCATACATCAAAGCGTTGCTGAGATATGAGCTCACTTCCTGTATCACAATGCCCTCTACGGATGCCAAATGATGCCAATTTCCTAGTGCGTCCTCTCAACCAGATACCATGGGTGACTCTCAAACTCTCTCCTAGATCCTCGAGGGGCGTTCCCACTGATCTATAACTTACACTGGATAAACTATCCCATTGTTGCCGCCCCATCATTCTTTATCTAGATCAGTAAGGACGAGGATCAAGGAAGGAAGGGAGGCTCTATAAAAGACCTAAATGTCCCTGTGCCAAGTTTGGCCGTCGTACATCAAAGTGTTGCTGAGATATGAGCTCACTTCCTGTATCGCAGCCTGCCCTATGGATGCCAAATAATTCCAATTTCCTAGCACGTCCTCACAATCAGGTACCAAGTCCACATACCAAGTTTGAACTTCGTATATCAAAGCGTTGCTGAGATACGGGCTTACTTCCTGTATCACAGCGCCCCCTATAGAGTCCAAACGATGCCAATTTCCTTGTGCGTCATCACAATCAATTAATGAGTCCCCTTACCAATGTTTGGACTTCATACATCAAAGCGTTGGTGAAATATGAGCTCACTTCCTGTTGGCGGCTTCGCAGTCAATTTTGATTGGCTGTATCGAGTAAACGCTTATGCGTATCGAAACTCTAGCTTTGCTGCTAGACCCCCAAATATCAAACCAGAATTTTTACACTAGGCCTACATGGTCAGATAAACATTGCGATCACCTCAGGCAAGCTGTTGCTTCAAGAGTGTGTATGCATATTTAATCAGATATTGCCTCATTTGCATATTTAAAAAAACAAATTAGACAAAGTGTAATACAAAGTATTTCTCTTAATATGAACAGTTGATCTGGTTGTTTATGAGGATATCTATAAAGGGGGGAAAAAAGCCCCTTTCACCTCCGTCCCGGATGGAGATTTTGCATTTTGGCACACATGCCACGTTGTTCAATGGGGTCATATTAGTCTAGAACAGTTGAGATATTCTCCGCTAAATGAAGCGCATACAAATCTTACACAGGATCTCTACTAAATGGGAAAATAACATGGGGATTTTAAATTATCGCACCTGCTAAACTCTCGCGGGGACATCGAGTCTTCAATTTAATACAGTTTTCCTGACTCTTTTGTCCTGCCTTCTTCTGCATACTGTGATCTCCGGTGCGCGAAGGCGGCAGACTTCGATTTTTGAGACCCCAGAGCTAACTGGCTATAACCTAATGGCAAGTTGCATGGCAAGTTGCATGGAAAGTTAAGTCTGGGATAGCAAAAATTAAAGTCTGCCGCCTTCGCGCACCTTCTCGAAGGCTGAGGACAAAAGTGCGTTGAGGAAAACACCTGCATTTCCGATTTTGTCATCCCCGCGGGAGTTAACAGGTGATAATTCCAAATACCCATGTTAATTTCCCATAGGAAAAATCGTCAGATAAATTATTAATGGATAGCCTATATTATGTATTATGTATTATGTATTATTATTATTATTATACTACATTATAATATTTATATAAATGTTGATAATTGTGCTATTATAATATCAAAATAGCAGTTGATATGGTTGATGCAGTCAAGAAAAAGTGTTATGTTGAGGTAGGCTACCACCAACAACAGATGGTTTTGGTGGTGTTTGTTAAACAGTAAACTCACATGGTCACTCAAAGTTGAGGGCATGGGCAAGTTGCGGATTCCAGCATTGTGGCCTTGAGTAAAGCACTAAACCCCAAGTTATTCGATGGCAGCTTTTTTGTAGGCGAACTTCAGAGGTTTGACTAGATGTCATGTTTAACGAACCAGTCCAACCACAAGTCTTTTCGGTCGAGTAGGCCTACACGTCACTACAAGTAGGTAAATACCTGTGAAGGCAATCTGTAGTGCCTGTTGAGGTAGGATCTGAGAAAAGTTAAAGATTTTGTGGTAGCCTCTATGTAGCCTTCGCGAAAACACCACTAGGGTAGCGTATGCACTTCAATCAGTGAAGTGACCAGTAGCCTATTCATTGTCCAATCCACGCCCGCTGACTTGTTTTTCTACACTTTTTTTCCGCCGCTGCTACTTTGAAGCACACCATTTTCTGCTAAGTGTCAGTGAACTTTCTTGAACGTAGGCTACTGCCCAGAGGCACCACTCCCTGAACTCTCCAGTTGTGGCCCGCGCAACCTTTTTTTCGTGCAAACATGCCCAACACCGGTAAACATCAATGGTCTACGCTGCAGGAGTAACTTGATATTATATGTTTTGAAGCCTTTTCTTGTTCGCCACCTTGGCACTGTGGCAAATCGGAATGTGGCGGAACACACTCACTTTATACGTGTCGTTGCTCCTTCATTCTGGATCACTCCAGGAGCAAATATACCCACAAAACTGCATTCGGAAGGTAAGCCAATATACAACAGAATCTAGCCTATTTAAATTTTACCTGGCTGCAGTTTGAAAGCAGTGACGCAGTTTAAACCCATGTCGTTTAGGCTATATTTATAGTGCTTTAAATAACATGTGGTTAGTTATCATGTTAACAAGCAGACTATTTCGGTCACTGATTCTGGGTTTTCTTGTCAATGGTGACCTGCGCGGATGTCCAAGCTCATAGAGATATATTGTCAATATATATATCTATGGTCCAAGCTAAGCAGAACTCCCATTCCCACGAATTGTGTATAGCCTCAAGCCTAGCTTACAGGAGTTGTTTTTCAGGTGGTCAGGTGGTTGGGTAACAAAAGTGAACCATTAGTTAACCCTAATTACGATTGAAGGTGTGCTGTAATCAAGTCAAGGTCATATAGCCTCATATAGCCTTTTTTATTTTTTATTTTTTTTAACTCTCATTTAGCCTAGGAGATAGAATAGCATATCCGTTAACATTTGTCATACATAATAATATTTGAATTTTAATTATATCTCTTTACTCTCAGGGAAAACTTGAGGGCGAGTATTGCCGTATTACACAGGAGGACGTCAACGCAGTTGTCTCTCCATTTTCCTCTCCATTTGGAGGTTAGTATTTGACAGGTTGCTGACTGAATTCAGAATTTTATTAATTTTCCCTGCTGATCAAAGAGTTCAAACACATTGTATGTTTTATTTTGTAGATAGAGATGATGCGTCTTGGTCTCTCACCAATTATTTTTCTGAAGACACACTCACAATTTTTTGCTTGTTTTTAGAACTCGCAATTTACAATATAAAGTACAGTTCTATGAAGGCAATCAACCCTTTCTGTAATTTATGTCTTCAAGGCACACGTGATTTGAAAATAATTAATAGAAAAATCACACATTTTGGGATCACTTTTTAACTGCTCCTTCGTAATTAATTACAGTATAGTACAATATAAACTTTTACTCACAAATAAAGCTGCAACTGCACCTTTGACACTGTTAGGACACATTCACAGGCGAGTGTGTGTTGCATGGACAAATGTTGCAGCATGGCGATTGGACTTTATTGGTAGCTATCAAAGGAGACAACAGACCTCAGTAGACTATGTTTAAAAACATCAGGTCGAGAAGTCTTTGAAAAAACAGGTCATCATTTAAACCATAATGAATTAAAGTGATTTTTTCAAAGTTGTCTAAATACAGTAGGCTACTGTGTGAAAGTGTTAGGTACCCATTTGATTGGTTGCTTTAGCCATGCTATGGTGACCATATGTTTATTCTTTATAGTCTTTATTAGAATTCAACCAGAAGATAGAGGGAGTATATAGTGCATTTCTGGTTCAGGTTCTAGTCTTTTGCATCCATTCGTTTGTTGTTTTTGCAGTGTTATAATGACCAATCTCGCAAGGGCTACCAGTACCAACTGAAACCAGTTGGTAGGCTACTGGTTCTGGCACAGTGGTATCAGAAGTGTAAAGAAGACGATCGACACTTTGACAGATCGAAGATCTCATTGAAAAGTTACGGATGAAAGAGCATGGCTTACCTCAAGTGGAAAATGTGTGGCCAAAAGTTTCTATTCGAAAAACCTTGATGAGGTTAGCTGACACTGCACTACCACCTGGGAAGTGGGAACACAATGAAGATGGTCACTGGAGACGTATAGTTCTTTTCAGGTGGCTCTTCCACTTTGCACCCTGCCAAAATTCTCTTGACACCACAGCGTCAGTTTTAGGGTATAAGCCACGGTCAAGTCAGCAGGTGATCTCAAGACCACCGTCGTAGCTATATCTACCAGCAGCTTCTGGCAGGCCAGGCATGTCCATGAGAGTCCATCAAGAGCTACCCCTTTGTCATTAAAGCACTGCTAAAACAAGAAATCCAATGGTAGCTTTAAACTGAAATTGGACTGGTATCACAGCAAAAAATACATTTTATGTGTATTTAAATGGTTTAATGTGTACATATTTCCTGTGTTTTCTCATCGTATTATAATTAGTAAGAAATAAACAATATGGTCCTTATAGCATTGCTGAAGCAAAACATGTAATGTGCCTGAAACTTTTGCACAGTACCATACCATAGCTTCACCATTTTCACAAATATGTTTTGGGGAAATGGCATGTGTAGGAAAGTGCCACAAGGCAGCAGGTATGTGGCATTTTTCACCAACAACAGTACAGTACAGTTTTTCTACTTTTCTCCTAATTATTCCACCTTTCTCTCTGGCCAGCTTGTGTTCCTTGGCCATGTAATTTTTTTCTAGGAGAAACTCCAGACTGTCAGCATTATGTTCAGGGTCCACAAAATGTGGTCGTTGAGTTCCTGTCCAATCCTGACCCCAAACATGAGACAGCTATTATATCATGGAGCCCCAGTAAATACGGTAATTCCAGAGGATATTATATATTATTATATATATATATATATATATATATATATATATATTCCAGAGGAATGCACATGTTTTTTTCTGTTTTGAATGGAGTAATGTAGATTCGAATTAGATTCTTATGTGAAAGCACTATTAGATCTAGATTGGTACAGATGATAAACAGTGCTCCCAGTATATAGTTCATAGTCTGTTTGGCAGCGCAAATAATTTATTGTACTGTATATATACTGTATATATACTGTATATATACAGTGCCTATAGAAAGTCATCATACCCTTTTGAAATAGTTACTTTTTCTGTCTTACAGCCTGAAATCAAAACCCATTTTAAAAAAAAATCTTTTCCAGTTTTATTTACAAATGTAGCTGTACAACATCAAAATAATGAAAAAAAAGTCAACAGTTCTGAAAATTAATAAAAAATGTAAAACTAGAATAACAGGGTTGGAAAAGTCATCATACCCCTGACTTAATACTTTGTCAAGCTTCCTTTTGCTTTCATTACAGCCATCAATCTGTTTGGATATGTCTCTATTATAGCTTTGCACACCTAGACAGGGGAATATTTGCAATTTTCCCTGCAGAATTGTTAAAATTTAGTCAAATTCTGTAGGGAATGGCGATGGACTGCTCTCTTCAAGTCAATCCACATATTTTCTCTAGGATTTAAGTCAGGGCTCTGACTTTGCCACTCAAGGATATTCACCATCCTATCCTTAAGCCACTGCTTTGTTCTTTTGGCAGTATGTTTAGGATTTTTGTCGTGTTGGAAGGCGAATGACCTCCCCATCCTCAGCTGTTTAGGAGAGGGACGCAGGTTTTCCTCAAGAATTTTGGTGTACTTGGCAGCATCCATTTTCCCTTCTATCCTGACCAATTGCCCAGTCCCCGCTGAAGAGAAACATCCCCAAAACATAATGTTGCCCCCACCATGCTTCAAAGTAGGTATGGTGTGTTTTGGGTGTGTTTGGGTGTGTATACTGTGTTTGGTTAGCGCCTGGAGCTCAGTCCAAAAACTTCAATCTTAGTCTCCAAAAAGTTCGATCTTAGTCTCATCTGACCATATAAGCTTTTTCCACATGGTAGCAGAATATTCCAGATGTGTTTTTGCACTGAACTCCAAGCGCAATGTTTGGCGAAAACCAACACAGTACACCACCCAAAACACACCATACCTAGTGTGAAGCATGGTGGGGGCAACATTATGTTGTGGGGATGTTTCTTTTCAGCGGGAAGTGGGCAATTGGTCAGGATAGAAGGGAAAATGGATGCTGCCAAGTACACCCACATTCTTAATGAAAACCCGCGTCCCTCTCCTAGACAGCTGAGGATGGGGAGGTCATTCGCCTTCCAACACAACAATAATCCTAAACATACTGCCAAAAGAACAAAGCAGTGGCTTAAGGATAGGATGGTGAATATCCTTGAGTGGCAAAGTCAGAGCCCTGACTTAAATCCTAGAGAAAATATGTGGATTGACTTGAAGAGAGCAGTCCATCGCCATTCCCTACAGAATTTGACTAAATTTTAACATTTCTGTACGGAAAATTGGGCAAATATTCCCCTATCTAGGTGTGCAAAGCTATAATAGAGACATATCCAAACAGATTGATGGCTGTAATGAAAGCAAAAGGAAGCTTTACAAAGTATTAAGTCAGGGGTATGATGACTTTTCCAACCCTGTTATTCTAGTTTTTCATTTTTTATTAATTTTCAGAACTGTTTACTTTTTTTTCATTATTTTGATGTTGTACAGCTAAATTTGTTAATAAAACTGGAAAAGATTTTTTTTAAAATGGGTTTTGATTTCAGGCTGTAAGACAAAAAAAAGTAACTATTTCAAAAGGGTATGATGACTTTCTATAGGCACTGTACTTTGTGGATTTAGTAAAAAGGAAAACATGATATGATGAATGATTTAAGGATGCTAATAGTTTCTCATGAAGGTTTAATTTATGTTTTTACTGTGTGTTTTGTGGTTCAGGAATTGAGTTCTTACGAGGATTTCAGGTTTCTCTACATGCCTTGGGTGGGGCTCAGGTGGCATGTCAGCTTTTCCTGCTGCAACAAAACCAGTCCTTAACACCATCCCATACCCAAAGGGTACAAGTACAGCTATTCTGTTAGTCTTTTTCCTGGTATGTCATTTGATTTTTCAATTAACACAAGTTTTTTTTTTCTTAACAGGTTTATTACTCCGACCCCTTCCCCATGTTGACTCTTGACACTCAGTATGCAGTGACCGTAATGGCATTGCCAGTGCCTGAGAAGTGGGACGAATTTTACCAGAAGAGTCAGTTCAGCACACGCAGTAAGTCTGAGCTAGTGACCCAAAGTCTATAACTTTCCCCTTTTCACAAGGGGTTACTTACAATCAGCTACACCAGTCACTCATAAATCATGGTCTGGCAAAAGAAAATGTGGGAAAAATTACAGGCAAGTGACCGTAATGACAATTCTTTTTTTCTCTGTAATTTTACAGCTTGCCCTGAGAAAAATGGACTCGCAAAATGCAAAAAAGGTGAGCTCATTAGTAATATAATCACATTCACAATTTACATTCACAACAGAATCATTTAATAAGTAATGTGGTATATTATAATGTTATCATACATACATACCCATTGTGTATGTCATACTAGCTTATTTTACACAAATCTACAGTATTGGTAGCAGTGGATGAGTGGTATTGTATTGAGACAGATTCAGTGTTTGACCCACTGTTTACTTTGTTTCCACAGACTGGTATCCAACATGCATCATTATCGAGCAAAATGGTCATGACGTCAACGTAACCTTCAACCTTGCACCCCCAAATCTACAGTTGAATCAATATTTTTCATCTTGCTATGGTGGGGGTCAAAGAACATACACAACATTGGAACCAGTAAGTAGGTTTTGCTTCAAATTAAAACAATGTGTAGTTTAGGTCCCTGTTGGAAGTATGACACTGTTGTTTTTCAGGACCTCAAAAAGAACCACACGCATTTCACATACCGATTGCCCCAATTGCCATACTCTGCAGTAAATTACACTTGTGAGGTGAGCCAAATTAATAATGATATATTATGTATTATGTATTATTATTATTATTCATTATACATTAATAATATTGATAGACATGTTGATATAATTGTGCTATTATTCTGTTCTTTGCCAAATATCAAAACAGATAGCAGTTGATATAGTTGATGCAGTCAAGAAAAAGTTTTATGTTGAGATACCGCCAACAACAGATGGTAAGTTTTGATGTGGCTTAACCTTTATAGTAGCTTAAGTGGTGTTTGTTAAACAGTAGACTCACGTGGACACTCAAAGTTGAGAGCATGGGCAAGTGCATGGGAGGTGGTAGTGTAGGGCGGGGATCACATTAGCCAGCGGCAAGCGTAACGCAACGCTCAGACCATAATAATAAATCTAAACATTCTATCTCGTTCCTAAGTTCAATCTTTGTTGCTACATCCTTAGACGAATCTGATTGGTTAAAATACCTAAACATTCCAAAGCTGATTGTGACGAGCCGAGCGTTGCGCTTCAAAGTTGAACCAAGTTCAACTCACAGTTTGCTCAACGCTAGCGTTACGCCAGCGTTGTCACCGCTCCGCTGCTGAACCATAGAGAACAATAGGAAACCTGCCGCTTGCCGCTGGCTAGTGTGATCCCCGCCTTATAGTAAGTGGTGTTTGTTAAACAGTAGACTCACATGGTCACTCAAAGTTGAGGGCATGGGCAAGTGCATAGGAGGTGGTAGTGTAGTGGTTGTTAAGGAGCTGGGCTCGCGTGCAATAGCAAGTTGTGGGTTCAACTCCCGGATTCCAGCGTTGTGGCCTTGAGTAAAGCACTAAACCCCAAGTTATTCAGGGGACATTGTAATCCCTAATGATATAGTTGACATATGTAAGTGACTTTGGACTATACTACAGTATAGTGTCTGCTAAATGAAGACAATGTAAATCCATATCAGTGCTAGGAACTGAAAGCAGAGCTGTAATAGTACAAACCCCCAATATAAATGGAAATGTCGCAATTTGTGTAATATTGAGTTCATTATGTCCTCTGTCATTCCATAGTTGGATCTCCAGATGTGTTACATCCAGAGATCAACCCCCTCACGTCCCTGATTCCTCTTGGCATCCTCCTGGCCATTACTCTGGCTACCCTCCTTGCAGTTATGTGCAAGAGAAAACGGGACAAGCTAACCCAGAAGTGTGCACCTCCAGGTGAGGAGTGTGTCTGTGTGTGGAGTGGTGGTGGATAGATTTGTGTGGTAACACTTGACACTAGCTTAAAAGTAAACACATTCTAAAGCACTTTCATATGTTGACAGATTCAGACATGTACTGTACTTTCTGACATGTACTGTACTGTAAGTTCTGTACTTTCTGTAATTTGCAAGCTGATAATTGTATTATTTCAATACATATATTTTTAAATCACCCTTGATTTGTTTCATGTTTCAGTGAACGCTTCTCCAGACATTTATCAGCAATTCCTTGTCAAGCCGGAGGAACCGTGTGTGGCTGTGACCACTCCAGTCCAGAACTCCATCCCCCCCAGCCTGCTCATAGTCTATTCAAGCGCTGATGGTCCTGCTCACGTTCGGGTTGTCCTGCTTCTTGCGGCTTTCCTACAGAAGCATATGGCAATTAAGGTAGGGCTAGAGAAATACCGCCTTAAGTACTATCTGTTGATTATTTAGTGCTGGAATTTGACATCTCCTCTCTGGGCAGGTTTTTCTGGATCTGTGGGAGTCTCTCAGTCTGATGGAGGAGGGTGTTCTGGGATGGTACTGCAAGAAGATGGCAGAGAGTGACTATGTGCTGGTCATCTGCTCCCCGGGCCTCCATCTGAGACCACAGGAGAACAAAGAAGACCCTCCAGATCAAAACATGTCCTCAGCCATCGTGGCTATGATCGGTGAAGAGCTCTGCCGTACAAAAGCCAAGGGCCAGGACCTGTCCAGATACATGACCGCGATGTTTGACTACTCTAAGGAGACGGACGTGCCAGTGGTTTTTAGCCTGGCCTCCCACTACAGTCTCACCACGGACTTGCCCCTGCTCTTCTCCCACCTCCACGGGATGGCCCTGCAGCAGCCTGGGACCTGCCTGCAGGTAGAGCACATCTCTGAGGACTACTCCAGACTGCCTGCTGGGGAAGCACTACAGAGAGCCATCCTGGAGGCTAAGTCTGAGCTCCGTGAACAACATGAATGTGAAGATGAGAAAGGAGGACCCACTATTACTACTACCACACAAGGATTCATTTCATGATTTTGAATGTGTCTACAGTTAGGCTCATACGTTTTTGAACCCATGCTAAAGTTGGATAAAAATAGGAATATAAACTCGTCTTTTGGAAATTGTTCTTAATGCTTTAGAATGAAAAAATGAGGAAATCTTTAAGGACACCACTTTTTTTTTTTTTTAAAAAAAAGGGTAGTTATTTCATGGATCCAGGACACTATGCTTCCTTATAAAGTTCCCTTGGCCTTAGGAATTAAAATAGCCCCACATCATCACATATATATAAAACTAGAAAAGCACTCCTCTGCCTGATTGTTCTTCCTAGGTTGTCATACATTTGAACCTTAACTATTCAGATCGCCACCATGTGGCCATACCATGCCATTACACCACTAAGCGAAATACATAAACGCCTCCGGAATCCCGACAGTGATACGGATCACTCCTAAAATTTGATTGTTTCTTCCTTGGGTCATTTCTGACCTTTCCTAAAAATGTCATCCATCCATTACTTTTTGAGTTATCTTGCTAACAAACAGACAGACAAACAGACAGATAAACAAACAGACAGATGCCGGTCCCCGATGAAAACATAACCTCCTTGGCGGAGGTAATAATAATATAGGGGTGTGAATACTTATGACCCTATTTTAAGGAAGACCATTTATTTATTTACAATGCATTATTCATTCACAAAGTAAATTGGTGTCCTTAAAGGTTGGATATTGCCCTCGTTTTTTTTACTTAAGGCATTAAGATCAATTTCCAAAGGATACTTTTATATTCCTCTTTTTAGTCAACTAGCATGGGTTCAAAAACATATGAGCTTAACTGTAAGTGGACTCAGCGATGCAGCACTAAAGGCAAGGTGGTCAAATATATGGCTCGGGGGCCAGGTCCAGCCCACCAGCAGGAACAGATATTCAACTGTGTGATAAGAGTTATCTTTATGAAATGGCAAAGCAAATAAGTCTAGTACAAGAACAATCCTCAGGAAGGAAAATCATCATCATCAACCGTTTTTTATTCAGGGAGAAATTGACTGGCATGAAGCTCTTTTACAGCAATGCCCTTAGTTTACAAAACACACAACAATAACAATAATCAAAATAACAAAAAAAGAACAAAAGAAAACAAAAATATACAAATATTTTTATATTATAATAAAAAAAATAGTAAGAAAAGAAGTACTCTCCATGCTGGTGAAAAATATGAAAGACTGACAGAGGATAGGGTATTTCAAGAAAGAAAGAGCAGAAACAGCAGCAACAGCAGGCTTCTTTGCTCATAAGTGGATGTGAAAGATAAAGGAGTGTATTATCAATCAACAGTCTGATGCAGGAAAGTTATAATGACCTTGACAATGGCGGCCCTCACACCAGCCAACCCCCAGTTAACCAGCCAAATGACCTGACTCGCAACAACAGAGTTGACCACAAATATGTTGCTGGTCCAGTACACTAGTATAGCCCATGATCTTGCTGCTTGAACAAGCATGTTATTTAATAAGTACAACACCTCATGTTTTTTCTCCTTTGCACTTTTAATGTAACACTGTAGTGGATTTTTGAAATGCCTTACAGGTTAAAACACTGAACACTGCCACTATAAAGCTAGACATCACAGTTTCTGTGATGGCCGCCATGTATTGAACCTCAATAGCTGTTTTGATAGGCTTTGTGAAAGACTTGACTCAGTAAATTATAAAATGTAATTTGTATATGAATTGTATAAAAGTTAACTTTTTGTGGCAGGTATATTGCGGTTATTCCACAGGCTAATGTTCTCTTAATTGAACCAAGTCTTCTTATACTACAAAATAAGCTTACTCTTGAGTGTGGTCAATTTTTTTTAATGATTGGACTGATTATGATTAACATTCTATTGATATTTTAAATGTTGTAAATTAGACTTTCCAAAATCAGATATGTGTATGTTGACAATTAACATTATTTGTGAAGTTTGTGAAAAAATGCTCAGTCTTGTCTGCATGTATGCCATTTATACATCAACTGTGAATAAAAGGACACGATCCATATAGCTGCTCTCAAAGTGCCTAGAAGTGACACCGTGCTTTCCCCCTGGAAAACAGAATAGGCCTCTTAAAGGGATATTCCGCCATTTTTGGAAATACGCTCATTTTCCACCTCCCCTCGAGCAAAACAATCGATATTTACCTTGTTCCCGTTCGTCCAGCCATTCTGTGAGTCTGGCGATACAACTTTTAGCTTCAGCCTAGCATAGATCATTGAATTGGATTAGACCATTAGCTTCTTGCCTGCTACCTTCATGTTTAAAAGTGACTAAGATTTCTGGTAATTTTCCCATTTAAAACGTGTCTCCTCTCAAGTTAGAAAGTGCAATAAGACCAACTGAAAATGAAACCTGGCGTTTTTCTAGGCTGATTTGACATGGAACTACACTCTCATCTGGCGTAATAATCCAGGCAACTTGCAAACGTACCATAGGCGCAGTGATATCGTACGCAGCATCTGAAAATAGTCCCCATAGACAACAAGCAGTAGTAGTGCCAGTAGCTGCAAGTTGCCTTGATTATTACGCCAGATGAGAGTGTAGTTCCATGTCAAATCAGCCTAGAAAAACGCCAGGTTTCATTTTCAGTTGGTCTTATTGCACTTTCTAACTTGAGAGGAGACACGTTTTAAATGGGAAAATGACCAGAAATCTTAGTCACTTTTAAACATGAAGCTAGCTGGCGAGAAGCTAATGGTCTAATCCGATTCAATGATCTATGCTAGGCTGAAGCTAAAAGTTGCATCGCCAGACTCACAGAATGGCTGGATGAACGGGAACAAGGTAAATATCGATTGTTTTGCTCGAGGGAAGGTGGAAAATGAGCGTATTTCCACAAATGGCGGAATATCCCTTTAAAGGGAAAACATTATGGCTCACTCATTTCCCTTTTGACTTAAGGTGCCTCTCATGCAGCGTTTATACGTCCTCCCTCGCTCCTCGGGCCTCGATCCTCACTGATCTACATAAAGAAAGATAGAGGAAGGGATAGACTATCCCATTTTTGCTGCCCCATCATTCTTTATGTAGATCAGTGAGGATCGAGGCCCGAGGAACGGAGGACGTATAAACACTGCATGAGAGGCACCTATAGTGTTTTATTTGTTTGGGCTGTATGTGGTTGTCTTATACCTCAAGGCAGTAGCCTAGGTAGTCTTAAAATGCTATTTAGGCTGGTTAAGTCATCAACAATATTATTTCTGTCAGATGTGGTTTATGGTATACCCAACACCATTTGTCACTGGTCTATGAGCCCAACAGTCCACTCACCAAGTTCATGATTTTGCTTTGTGAATAGGCTATACAGTTTTGTTTGGAAATTCAATTGTGGGATCTGTGTGTAGTCAGGGAATAAAATGTTATGTTGCAATATCTGTGTTAGAAAAAAGAAATTAGAATATTTGCGTTCACATTGTTAAATAAAATGAATTGAAAATATATCAGAAATTATGACAAAACATAAATGTTACTGACACAAGATTCCACACAGCTTCATGGTTATATAGGTCCTTACTCCGCTTTAACCCTGGCCTATATCTGCTTGTGTTGTAAGATTTAGAATGCTGCAGCACGCCTAGTCTTCAATCAGCTAAAGAGGACATCCTCACTTTCCACTGGCTCCAGAATTGATTTTTAAATCTCTCAGTTTGGCCTACCTGTAGAATAGGACACTGATTAGATCTGCTCCCTGCTATCTTAATTCAATGATCAGTGCTACAGCCAACTGCCCACTGCGGTCCTCTGATGAGCATTTGTTATGTCGACCAGCCATGGTCAATTCAAGACCATTCCTGTGATAGGTCTTAGGGGTCTATATCTGTTTAACATTATTAAGGACTTGGGCTATGGGTTGTAGGCCTAGGCCTATATTAAAGTAGGCTATTGCTTATTTTCTTTAGGCTATTGATTGAGTTGACATTGTTGTTTATCATTTCTGTCGTCCTAATGTAGTCTTACCAAGTTTTTAAATTGTTCATGTTCATTAAACTGGCCAAATACCCACAAGATAACGCCCTTCACAGAAACGTTCAAACCTGGAGAGTTGCAAGTTGAGCTAATTATAATGATAAATAAAGATGTTAACTATATTGCAATAATATTGATGAAACTATACAGCTAACAATAAAACTTTTGCAGGTTGATCATCATTTTTTAAAAGAAGGTGGTCACATTTTTCGTGGACCAAAGGACCATCCGTGTATTCAAAGTGCCCGCCCATCATCAGACGCGCTTGACGCTGCTCACTGGGATCTTTTCGTGCTAGTGTGCTGCTGCTGCTAGCTTGTAGTTCGTTCATTTGACTGGTTCAAGCTTCGGTGTGTACCTAACTGTAAACGTTAGCATACAAGGATGGTGCTCGATCTAGATATGTTCCGCACTGATAAAGGCGGAGATCCTGAAATCGTAAAAGAGACACAGAGGAAAAGATTCAAAGATGTGTCGCTGGTGGACAAACTGGTGTTGGCAGATACAGAATGGAGAAAAAGTAAGTGGCATATCCAAAGCTAGCAATAGCATTAGCAGCTACCTGTCTGGTCCACATGGATCGTGTTGTTTCATAGATCATAGCATTGGCTAGCTTTGCTAATTCATACAAGCCGGGATATTATAAACTGTGTCGTTCAGAAAGGTTAAAACTACGTTGTAATTGCTCGCTGTAATCAGAAATAGATATTTACAAACAATAATGGATGTCGTTTAAATACTTAACAGTTGTTGAAACATCAGCTTGCTTGCCACGTTAGCATGCAAAAGTTAGCTGCCGGTAAAATGGCTAACATGGGTCGCACAGCTGTCAAGTGCCTCTTCTAAAAGACATTTGCCTGTCGTGTGGTTGTAAGCAATTATTTGGGTTTTAGCGTAAGGTCAATGTACCATTGACAAGTATGTGTATTAGATTGCGGGTAAAGTGCAGCAGTGTATATCAGTTGGGTTGCAGTATGCAGGAAGTGTACTTGATTTAGCCATCTCTGCAGTGTCGTCAGCATACAGTCAGTGCAATCTGATGCAATCCAGTTTGAGTGAAGCACAAGCACGCCCGTCACAGCTTTGCATGGATGCCTAATAAGAATAATAATAGACAACACTGATGAAAATCATATTGGCCAGTAACATCGTCATTTAGCTGTTACACCCTTAAAAAAAACATTTAGTCGATTTTTAAATATTTTCGTTTGCAGGATGACGTTAGCTGAGCAAAAATGACAATGGGGCATTTTAATATGATCATAATCAGAAGTATCTGTGTTTATTCGCGCTTTAGTAGGCTGGTTGTCGGATAGTTTTATTTTAAGGGGGGAACAAGTGGGCTTAGAAAATCATAAGGTATCTGTCTTTTGTTTTTGTTGTTATCCATCCTAGAATCACTTGCAGTGCAACAGCACAATTCAAGTGTGAAAAAAATCTGGTCTTTGATTAAACCTGTCTTGATTAGAAGAAGAGGTTTCATGTGTTTTTTGCATAATGGTTGTTTTTCTTGTCAGGTCGTTTTACTGCAGATAACTTAAACAAGGCCAAGAACCTGTGCAGCAAGGCCATTGGAGAGAAAATGAAGGCAGGTGTATTTTCACTCTCCTGTCTCTCAATTTGCGAGACTGAATTTTTGGACCCCAAACTAATACTGTCCCAACACTGTATTAGTATGAAATGGCTAATGTAAAATATGGGTTAACCGCTCAAAACACAAACTAGTTAAAAGCTGATCCTTATGAGCAGAAGGTTTGCCATGGAATTAGAACAGCTATTCTACATGTAAGACTACAATTTTCTTTATTATTATTTCTTCAGAGTCACCTTATGACTTGTCATGAAAGCCTTTAGCACATCACTGTTAGACAATAATCCGAAATTGAATCATGCCTTACAAAAAGTCAATAATGGGTTCTTTTCCATGTAACAGAAAAAGGAGCCGGTTGGTGATGATGATTCCCTTCCCGAGGAGGCACAGAATCTGGAGGCTCTGGCAGCAGATACGCTCTCAGTATGTTTGTCCATTTGAACTGGGCAACATGTAGTCGAAGTTAATCACACCTGTATATTTGTACAAACAAACATATATTATTACATTGAGTAAAGATACGCTGACAATTTACTGTGACCGTTTACACCTGACATTAGATGAAAACTGCATGCTTGACCTTGGCTTTTGCAGGCGTTGACGGTAACTCAAATAAAGAAGGTGCGGCTCTTGGTGGACGAGGCCGTGCAGAGGTCAGACACTGAGAGGCTGAAGTTGGAAAATGAGCGCTTTGAGTACCTGCGAGAAATTGGCAACCTTTTGCACCCATCTGTGCCTATCAGCAATGATGAGGTTGGTGTCATGGACTGGCTGCACATACTGGGCAATTCATGATGCACAGATAAACTGGTGTGTTGTTGTTTAGGATAGTTGAACATTGCAGCATTTTTCCTTTGCATCACAGTTGTGGAGAACGTATTTCAGATTCCATTGTATACCTGCTTAGTATTCTTCCATTTGTATTCCAGTTTGTATGGAAGGCCGAAGTGTTCAAACCTTTTAGCTTAATTAAATTAAATCAGAAAGGGGCATGCTATTTATTGCATTCTGGTAAAAAAAGAAAGAAAGAAAGAAGTTGTTGTCATTGTTGTCATTGTTGTCATTTTTCCTCTGCTTTGTTTTTACTGTTTGACCTTTTCAACTCCCTAAGGATGCAGATAACAAGATTGAGCGCACCTGGGGCGACTGTAGCGTGCAGAAGAAGTATTCCCACGTTGATCTGGTTGTCATGGTAGATGGCTACGAGGGAGAGAAGGGAGCTGTGGTAGCCGGGAGCAGAGGCTACTTCCTCAAGGCAAGTTTATAAAGTCCTAAGTGACAAAACTATTGCTTCAGTAGATTTTGTGGACCAGTGTCTCATGGTGAGGTATTTGGTGTACCTCACGTCAACAACGTTTAAGCATACTTTGGTTGTATTATTCTCTTTTGTTCAAAATAGCAGCCACCTTGCTTTATTACACAGTTTACATTTTGTACCTAACTGATAGATACTTCATGTACTTAAATATGGCCACTCCTTTGCACATGCAGGCACTTGCCTAGCCCTCAGCAGTTTCGCAGCAGTTTATTTTTCTCTTGGTTGTGTAGGTGCCATCACATAATACATCATAAGACATAAATGTCACAAAATTACAATGCTTGTGGACAGATTGTCAGGGTAAACGCCGTTAACATTTATAGGATTGGAAGTATTTCGATTTTTTTTTTTTTTTAAATATCTAAACATTTTAATCATGTTTCCCTAGGGACCTCTAGTGTTCTTGGAGCAAGCATTGATCAACTATGCGCTGCGGATTCTCTACCATAAGCAGTACACTGTCCTCTACACGCCCTTCTTCATGAGGAAAGAGGTCATGCAAGAGGTCGCCCAGCTCAGCCAGTTTGATGACGAGCTATATAAGGTATCCCATGGCAACCTTTTTGCAGCAAACTTATCACCTCACACTTCAAGTTTTCAGTTTGAGTCTTGAATGCTCTTCTGTGCATTGTACTTAAATGTAGGTGATTGGCAAAGGCAGCGAGAAGTCAGATGATACCAGTGTGGATGAGAAGTACCTGATTGCCACCTCTGAGCAGCCTATCGCAGCCTTCCTGAGGGACGAGTGGCTGAAGCCTGAGGAGCTGCCCATCCGCTACGCTGGCATGTCCACCTGCTTCAGACAGGAAGTTGGTTCTCATGGCCGTGACACACGAGGCATCTTCAGAGTTCACCAGTTCGAAAAGGTTTGTTTCAAAATCCAAATCTAATTTTGATTCATTTAAGTATTTTGTTTATGGTATACTGTTCAGGCTGTGGTCAAATTATCAATGTTCAAACCTTGTTTATATCAAGAATGGGTCCCAAAACCAAGCCCTGTAAAGTATTTCTGTTCAAATCCTATGTTTTCGTATTATTTTCAGTTCATTATATTACTGAAGTAATTTCAAGGAAAGTGTTATTCATAGGCAGCCCAAACTTTGTAGGGTGCAAGACAAAAATGGCATCTGAAAAAAACTCTGTTTGAGTTTGTCATTCTGCGTGCGAGTCCACCCTGCAAACAAACAAAGACAGACATGTTCCATATTTTCAAACCATTACAAATTTGTTCAGCATTCTCACTGATTTTATACAAGGCCCTAGATTTGGAAAAAGGTGCAAAAAGAGTTTCACATTAATATAACCTTTACAAAACAAACAATGAGTGCAAGACCCTTATTATCACCAGTTTTGGACTTTTTCCATATCTAGGGTCTTATATAAAACTAATGAGCATGCAGTACAAACTGTGAATGGCCCAGTTATACCGAAAACATGTCTGTTTTCCACCCTACAAAGTTTGGGCAGACGAGGAATAATACTTTTCAAAATATTAATGGCCAAACATGGCCTCCAAGATAAGCATTTCTGAGAATGTAAAATAATACAAAATCAAGGGTGTGAACGCATTGGAATTTAATTAAATGTATATATTTTACAGGTCTTAGTTTTGGGACTTGAATATTAGGTTGACAAACCTTGAGCAAAATGTGAGATAACCCTAACCATTTTCCTGGATTTTGTTAGCCTGACGAGCCAGACCCACATCAAGATGTAGGGTCTGGACACTCACCTCAGACAGGGCGCAATCGGAGGGGTGGGATAAACAGTTGTCTTTCAAATTCCCTCCCCGCAATAGGATAACGCTAAACGAATCATCTTCTTGTTTTCAAGTAGCAGGATGCGTAACCTTCCCTCTCCACGCAATAGGATAACTCTAAACGAATCATCTTCTTGTTTTCAAATAACAGGATGCGTTACCGTCGCAACTTCTGGTCGCATGTCAGTCACCATTATGTTAAGCCCACCCACCGACTCTATACACGCTGTGATTGGAACGCTGGTGCTGGGGGTTCTCAGCTCCCTGGCTCAATGGATCGAGCCTAGACTGCCCCGCCAGCCAAATTACATTTGCTGCCGCTAGGGGCGTCTAGATTTCTAGGCTAGGATTTTGTCTGATTTAACATGGAATGACCCCAATTGTGATATATGATGTAGTACTTTGTGTTGGGGTCATGTCTTACCTCTGAGAAGGAGGTGATATTTTGGCGTGTGTATTTTGTTGTTGCTTTGTTCATTTCTTTGTTTGTTAGTTAAGATTGGGCAAGATTGATAATGAGAACTAGGTGGAAAGGTGTAGCATGGGCCAAGGAAAACCCCATTACATTTTGAATGGATCTGACTATTGGAGCATCTGCTCAAACATAATTTCACTCTCTCTAAAGTTGCAAGACATTTTCGCATTCACACGCACACTGCAAGATACAGCATGACAGACTGTTGGGCTTTGGAGGTATGCACTCTACTGAGTGCTCCTCTAGTTTTGCATCAGCAATTGGTCATTTATACTGTTCCATACTGTACCCACACAATTACATACTCGGTCATAAATAATTCAACAATGTTTCATAGTGTTCTTCAGAACTGATCACCGTCTGGCCTCTACACACAGATCGAGCAGTTTGTGTACGCCTCTCCACATGATGGCAAGTCCTGGGAGATGTTTGATGAGATGATTGGAACAGCCGAAGAATTTTACCGGACACTTGGGATCCCCTACCGCATTGTCAACATTGTTTCTGGTTAGTGCTCAGTGCTTTCAATCTAGATTGAACTAAAAATGCATAGAAATCCATAATGTGCTATAATTGTGTGCACTTTTGATCAAGTAAGTAAACTAAGGAAGTGAATTGACCTTGATGCTTTGTCATTCCCAAGGGGCTCTGAACCATGCTGCCAGTAAGAAGCTGGATCTCGAGGCCTGGTTCCCCGGATCTGCCGCCTTTAGGGAGCTGGTGTCCTGCTCCAACTGCACAGACTACCAAGCTCGCCGTCTCCGCATTCGATATGGACAGACCAAGAAGATGATGGACAAGGTAGGACAGACCAGATTATAACAGACATTTGTACATTACTTGTATCTTTGATTTTCATTTTCCAATATCAGGCTAGGCTAAAGTCATAGCCATTTCATCCAATTCTGATATATAAATACGTCTAAGCTCTATACCCTGCCACCAACATGGGGCAGTGATGGTGTAGTGCTTTATAAGCTGGTCTAGCGTGCAGTAGCCTGAACGTTGTGGATTCAATTCCCGGCTTCCACCGTTGTGCCCTTGAGAAAGGCATTTACCCCAAGTTGCCTATAGGGCCAATGCAATCCCTTGTAATAGAGTTGACATCTGTAAGTCACTTTGAATTAAGGTTTCTTTTTAAAGGCTGAATACGTCCACATGCTCAATGCTACAATGTGCGCAACGACTCGAGTCATTTGTGCCATCCTGGAAAACTACCAGACAGAGGAGGGTATCATCATTCCAGAGAAGCTTCGTGAATTCATGCCTCCAGGTAGTAACACATTTTGGTAAACGTTTGTAGAGATGGCAGTTTATCAGCTGAAAGGCATCATTGTTTTTTTTATTAATGGCTGCTTAATTTAACGACTTCCACTGACATATTCTGCCCTAGGACTGAATGAGATCATGAAGTTTGTGAAGCCAGCACCCATAGACCAGGAGATGAACAAGAAGCATAAAAAGCAGCAAGAAGGAGGGAAGAAAAAGAAGCAACAGACAGACGTGGACCTGCAGAGCAAAGTAGAGAGCATGTCTGTCAATGACTCGTAGGCCCAACCTTCCATTCTCTCCTCCAGGCCCCAGTCATCTCCTCCCTCTTAACAGACTCAGTACTCCCCCTAGAGGCTGCTCCTGTTACAGCTCTCATCTTGCTCCCATGCCATTATGTCACTGTACTGAGTCTCTCCTGGGGTCCATCATTATCAAATCTTACTCCACACCACTATAAGAGCAGGTGAAATTATAAGGGAAGTTTCAAGATACCGTTACTGTCCAATAGAGGTCCTGCATCAGAAAAATGGAGCTGCAAGTTTAGCACGGACATTTTAATATGGTTATCTGCCACCACTTATGTTAGGTGAATTGGATGAATTATGAGAAAATGTTGTTTTACACTATGAGATGGCACGAGGTTCTTCATTGTACCTTTGTCTTTAGAATGAATCCTCATTGTTATTGACAAGCCGTGTGCTATGCTGTCTGGTGTGCCCCTTGAACAAACGTAACTCTTAGGTTCATGCTTTCGATCGAAATCTGTACTCTTAATTACACAGTGAAAACATGCCGTGTGAAACTAGGATGTGCAGGTAACCATTCTGCTGGGTATTACTGCCATTTCTTGGCCCTAACAGCGCTGTTGGGCTTGAGATGAGCAGTAATGTTTAGCAGGTAAAGCTACCTTCTCATCTAATTCATATATGCATGGCATAATGTTTCTGTGGAAATCAACTGTACCCCAGCCCGCCTTTTGTACACTTCACCATCTTCTCCATCATTGCCAGATATCCTCTCTGCACTCCATGTGTTCTACATGGTCTGTTGTATGCTGTCACAACTGCAGTCTTGTATGAAGTATTAGTATGGCACCTAAAATAAAACTTTATCTAAACGCTACTTGCTTGCTTGCTTGATTGATGTTCCTGTTATTCACTAGGATATTCTTGCTGTCACATGCCTTTCTGGATTCTCAAAGTGTCACCCAAAAGGCCTGATGGAGATTGAGTAAGGATAATGAATGCTGATTTCCTCGTTGCATAGAATGAATGGTGTTACTGACAGAAGATCATTGAAGCATTTCCCTACAAATCTCCAGAAGAGAGAAAGCAAGCCAAGAAACATAGCCTCCAACAATTATCCTGATCTGCTGCCAATAGGTTTTACAACCACATGAATGTGCTTTAAGTAGGCTATATATCTTAACAAGAAGCCAAAATGCCCTCAATCAATTCAGTTAGTTTTTACAAGAAAGGAGCCTGGTAATGCACAATGCACACCTGGACACAGGGTCAATAATTTAACTTGCATTTTGCACCCTGTTTTTGAGCTAGTTTTGTAGTGCTGACACTACATGTCTGTGTTCTGTATGTCTGCTCACAACTGTGCACATTCTTCTGCATACACATATGTACCACTACACTAGGTTTGGGTCATCTAGAGATGTCCTGCTTTTGTAGAAAGAAATGACCGATCTCTAATGCAATATTTATGTGAGTATACAGATGCCCATTATCAGCAACCGTTCATCCAATGTTCGAAAGGCACATTCTGTTTGCTGATTTCATTTTAAAATGCTAACTGAGAAAACATTCGAGAACCCTTTAGCAAGTAAGCACATAATGTAATCTGAAAACTGCCCTGATTAAACAACAATGCGACTGATCTCAGCTGGTATTCTGTCTATAATGGAGTGGAATGGAAATTTGTGACCTCAAACTTTTGAACGGCAGTGTATGTCCATAGATATGCAAGGAGGGTTTCATGCCTCTACTGCTCCAAAATACCAGACAGGTGGGGTTATTCGGCAGTTTGGTTCTTTTATGTTAGCTCTATTTAGCCACACCCTGTATTGTGGTATCGTGTTGGGAGAGCATTGTATGTTTCCTCATAGGTTAAGTGTCACACTGTTATTGCCAGAGGAACTTTGGGCACCATCTCAAAAGTGATTTGGATACATTGTGTGTCCCGCCCAATTCAATATCTTTTCAGTTTATCTTTGATCAAGGTAACTGTGACGTGATAAACATTCCAAAATATACACTCCCAAAATAAAACTTAGGCCTTTGACTTTGGCCTCTGACATTTAATGTAATATAAAATAATCTTTTTAGAGTATGGGTGCTTATTGTAATCCTATAACTGCTATATATACACATATTTTGCAATAACATGTAGTTTCAGGAGAAGAGTGTATAACACTTTTAACACTGTTTACAGTCACATCAGATATACCCTATAACTGAGGTGCAATAAATCCATATCAGAGTACTGTGCGGTAAGGAAGTACTTTCAGTAGTCAGTCATTAACTCAAACAGACTTTACTCCTGTCAGGCAGAGGAGAGAGATCCGTCTTTCTTTTGAGGTAAGAAAAAGGTATCTTTAGGAATAACAAACCAAGTTATGTCACTTCTTTCTTTGTCAGACATTTCTTCTGGATCATCTAATAATATTCCTCAACTGTAAATTTGATTTGCTTAACGGACCTGTAATACCGGTGACATCTTTGTTTTGTCTGTTTATAGACCCAAAGATGACTGAATCTGAGGATAATGAGATTTCTTTCACAGTAAAAGTACGCTCTGTTGATATTATGGAATACTGTCTTGGTACCCTTATAAGGGCACATATGAAAATGTTCTATTTTATAGGTAATCTGGTAATATTCCACCTCTTTCTATTGTTCATGTTAGTTCCTTGGTCGCACGGAGGTTCGCCATCCAAATGGAATGCAGACTTTAAATGAGGCTGCAGGGTCCTTGCTGGTACTGTGCTGGTGCTTTCAGCTCTCATTGACTTAAAATAGTCTTAATTAGTCTCTATTAAAAGACTTAATAGTCTTTTCTTAAGATAGCCTAGTATGACATTTGTCCTTTTTGAATAAAATATATTACGCTTTTGACCATATACTCAAGTTATAAGACTGTTTGTCTCATCATGAAGAGTATGACGAGTATGTAGAAACTAAAACCTTCAAATCCCTAAACTTCACTGTGTTTACCCATGTAGAAACCTGACAAAAATGACAAAGAGAAGACAAAGAAGAGCAAAGCTTACCTTTTCTTGTCAGTGAGCGGAATTGATATCCTAGAGTACAAAACAAAGGTAATAATCATAATCTGTGCCATATTTCTGTTTCAATAATCATCTGAATCCTGATGCAATTTTCAACTGAATGTGCGGTATACTGTACAGTCTGTGTCTTCAATAAATGGAGCTCTGCTTCTGTAGCAATTAATTCAGACATATGTTCTGCTCTTTCAGTTTTTGATCCACTCATGTCGTCTGGATTCAGTCTCTTTCTGTGCTGTCTACCAGACCATGCCCAAACTGTTTGGCTTCATAGCCAAAAATCAAGCCTCAGACACGTACTACTGCTATATGTTCCAGTGCAAGAAGTTTGTGCGTATCAGGTATCAGTAACTGAACTATACTCCTGTTGACCTTGAGTCTTTGGAATTAATTTCTGAATCCCTTTTCTCATCAGTCACACCTGGTGGTCTCACTCATTGGTGACACGTTCAAAGCATGCTCTAAACCTGAAGAGGTCAAGGGCAGTCGTGATCTGGTGGTAGAGGCCCTGCGACTCCGGGTATGTGTTCATATTAGCAGCACAATGAAATAGAGAGTGACTTACAGTATGCATGTTCTAGAAGCAGATTGTGTGTTTGTGTAATGTTGTAAGTCGCTTTGGCTAAAAAGCGTCAGCCAAATGTAATGTAATGAAATGTAATCTGTGTCTTACCTTTGCATTCCCGTCAAAGATCAAAGCACTTCAGAGAGAAAATGAATTGCTGAAAAGAAGACTTCGAGAAGCTGGAGGCGTACGTACACACATACTTGTACATGCACACAGATCTGCACAAGTGTTGCAGTTCTTTATTACCATTTTTTGCCACTGTTACGATGCTCATGAGTGACTGAGACTGTTTGCAATACAACTGATTTCAGAGTTCAGAAGGAGCCAGGAATTTAGATGGTGACAGCGATGCAGAGTCTTCCTCCCACTCCCAGACTGACCTATCAAAAGGTACATAAAGTGATGTTGAAACAGAAATGTATATGTGAAGGCATTGCATTATGTCCTTTCAATTGAAATGTATTTTTCTCTCCACAGTGAGATTTAACTCTGATGGAGACAGAGTTCCTCTGATTAGGAACAACTGAAAGAGATGCTCTGAAAACCACAACACTGAAACCAAGAAAGCTCTAGAGAGTCTCACCATGGACTACCTACCTTCATTTATAGCAATAAAATCACAGTGGTTGGAAACTTTGTGTTTATGGAATTTTACTTTCTTAACTTTTTTAGTAATCTCTCACTGTGGAAAGAAACTTAAAGATAGGCTATGTGAATAAAAGTAGCTTAGGTCAAATTGTTGATTAAGGGTATCCAAACTAGCCTAGGCCTATCAGTGGTGTATTTTAAGTTATTTCAGTAAACTGAATTCTCACATATTCCGATATTTCATTCACCATTTGCTTCAATTTGATAATCAGATGTTAACTTTTTGTCTTTAGGCCCAGATTTACCTAGGCTCGTCTGCATATTTACCAGTAGGTCTCCACAGCAGTAGATGGCAGTAGAGAAAGGAAAAACAAATCAATTTCCATTTTAACGAGCAGTGACATCAGTGTAGAAGAAGCTTTGCAAAACAACAGTGCTGACAAAGTCGATGTAGCCTGTCGGAAAGGAGTGGTTAGACACGATTGCCCAGCTGAAGTGAAATAGCAGTGAGTGATATGCTCCTCTTAAAGAATTTCAAGAATAGAAGAACTGAAATATCAGCCTTTCGTCAGTTGGTCACTTTTATGGTTTGATTGTACACGGCAAAAGGTATGAAATGTTAAACCACGCTAGTTAGCTATCTATTTTTTGACGTTATCGATGCTAACGTAATGTATCCCACCTGTAATGATTTTGATGTCTCAACGTGTAATTGTACCAAATTGTGTGTGCCTAATATTGGAATTAAAAACGGATAGCCGCTAGCAGCTAGTGGGTTGTGAAAGTAATTAACTCATTGGAAGTTTGGCTTTAGGTGCTCGCTACCGCCATGAATGTTAAATAAACGTCGGTAAAGTGCGTGTTCGATTAAAATAAACTTAGTAGGCCTAAGTAAACCCCACAGATACCTCGGACTCCTAGAACAATATACTAGTTAACATAGTTCAGAGGTGCCTGTATGTGTCTGTGTTACCATCGGTTAGGTTCCAGTCTCTTTTGGTGCAGTCAATGTAAACTTTTGCACAAATGCACGTCAGCTGGTGATTGAGAATTTGTTCGGACGATGCACATGAACATCAGCTGAGAGTGATTGTGCTCGGGTCACAGTCCATCTCAGCAGTATCATTGTTTCAATTCATCATGAGAGATGAGATTAGGCCGCAAACATGGGCGACCCTCACCGTTATACAAACAATGGTTGTGTTGTGCTCCATAGCTGCACACTCTGTACTTTTCACAATTAAATGTTCCATGTTATTTTTTTAGGTACCCATCAAACGGGTGGGTGAAGTGGTGACAGCTAATGGGAACTCACTGGTCTCAAGACAACCGGACTCTCCTAAATCAGTCCGACCACAGGGGCAGGACAAGCCAAGGCTATCAGGCAGATGATGATGACTCCTTGGATGGCCTGGATAGACAGGAAGACATTGCACAGTTTCCTTATGTTGAGTTCACCGGACGAGACAGCATTACATGTCCAACTTGCCAAGGCACTGGGCGAATCCCCTCAGGTTAGTTTTGTGCAGGTTAATTTCTGTGTGTTTGTGTTGTGCTTTCTGCAAACACCATGGACTTGTACTACTTCCACGTTTGACCTTTATTCCCTGAGAACCAGTTACATTTTTTGGTAATTTAGTTTGTGACATGACCTCTTATTGACGGATGAAAATAGATGTTCCCTATATCAAGTGCTTCAGCGCCTGATTGTTAATGCTCTTCAGCATGTTGTTTGTTGACTCACCTGAAGATTTGTATGTTACATTGTTGTCTAAATTTAAGTTACGGTAGTTCCAGTAATGCTGTATTCTCTTTTGTGTATTCTCTCTGTTTGTGTTGCAGATCAGATAAATGAGCTGGTTGCCTTGATTCCATACAGCGATCAGAGGCTTCGTCCTCAAAGAACGTAAGTTGCATTTCTGTTGTCTGTTTCATGCATGACTATTTTTCTATCTCTACCTGATGGAATTTACATAACAGTTGATTTTAAAATTGAATATTCCAACCTTTGTAAATATCACTATGTACATAGAGGACAAGTATTCATTATTGGTCAGCTGGAGGAGTCCAGTAGGTGGCGCTAGTTTCAGGTGGTGTTGTGGTGTTTTGACAGGAAACTGTATGTGGTGCTCTCTGTGGTGCTGTGTCTGCTGGCCTCCTCGCTGGTGGCCTTCTTCCTGTTCCCTCGCTCTGTGGGAGTGGATGATGATGGCATTCGCACAGTCACCGTGCACTTTGACCATAACAACAGCAGAGTGCTCATTAACATGACGGTGAGCCTCTCCCTCAACAGTCAACCTCAAAAGGCACCCACTGTCAGTGATGGAGCAGAAATCTTTAGTGTTTAGAAATACTCATCAGTAGATCCATTTGATCAATTGAGTATAGCTTGGTCATCAAAAAAAGGGCTAAGTTATCAGCAGTTTTGGGAAGTAGGTTAAACAAGATTAAATAGTTGCAATTCTTTCTTGCATCACAATCAGACCAAAAGGATATTGTTAAAGAAGAAATCCATAGATGAATGTCTGATCACATGAAGAGGGAGCTTTCATACAAATTCCTATTTGTGATTTAAAGGTGACACAGAATGGAAATCATTTTTTTCTTGGTTTTTATGAATTATGAGAGGTTGTGCATAAACAAAGAGCTATCATGAACATGAGGCATGGTTGTGCCCTCCTTCAAATGAAAATCTTGAACTTAGAAATAGACATATTGGGCATAAAAAATTGGCATATTAGAAAAGAGCCTGCTTGTGATGTCAGACATCGCAAAGCCATTGGAGTTCACTTGGGGTTGCCAAAGAGGGTGCCATTTAGTCAAACAGACCATTTCAATACCCAGCCTAAATATACGGTTTTAATTAGTCTTGTAAAATTGCAATTGAGTGTATTTTTTTTAAATCAAAGTTGAATATATTAACATCAGAGAACACAGTGCAATACTCAATTCATCCATTCTATGTCCTCTTTAAATGAGCATTGCCAGTGATCTTATGATCTCTGATTCTGTCACTCTCCAGAGCTCTTTGAACTTCAGCAACTCCAATTTCTTCACGGTGCTGGTGGACAGCATAACCTGTCAGGTGCTCTACATGAAGACGGTCATAGGGACCCAGCAGCTGGACAATGTCATCCGGATTAAGCCCCTTAGTCAGAGACAGGTATGGAGTCTCAACACTCTCAAACTAGAAAAACACTCAGAGAGCGCAGACCTCCACCTGTATTGTTCTTCCTAGGTTGTCATACATTTTCACCTAAAAACTATTCAGATCGCCACCACGTGGCCATACCATGCCATTACACCACTAAACGAAACACATAAATGGCTCCGGAATCCCGTTGGTGTTACAGATCACTCCCAAAAGAGTTCCTTCCTTGGGTCATGTCTGACCTTCCCTGAAAATTTCATCGTAATCCATCCATCACTTTTTGAGTGATCTTGCAGACAGACAGAACTTTATAGAGTGTTTATCTTCCCCAGGTGAACTTCACTGTTAGTATGGAGATCAGTGGGAGTCTCTCTTATGTCTAGTAAGTATGTTCCCTTCCACATTAGAACACAGAGTGCAAATGAAAGGACGTGCATTCATACCCCCTGACTTGTTCCTCTTGCTCTTTCCAGTGCCTTCTGCACCATGGCCAGCATTAAGGTTCACAACATCGTCGTCTTCATGCAGTAAGTTCTTCTCCATCAGTGTATCTCTGAAAATATTACTGACATCTGTTCCTTCAAATTCAATCCATTACTCTATTTTCCTTTTTTCCTTTTCATTTCATCTTTGTTCTATGTGAGAATCTATTATCAGTCCTGGGTACTGTGCTAATACGCTTAATCTCTCCTCCTGCAGGACCTCTGTTAAAACATCCCATATGGTCCGCAGCACCCAGAACACTCTAGAGGCCTATCGATACATCGACTGTGGTTCAAACTCTACAGTGCACCAGTCCTCTGCCATCTTATGGTCTGATCCACATCGCAAACCCAGCATCCGCCTGCTGAGCTAAAAAAAAGAGAAAAAAAAGACATGGATAGGACATGCATGGTTTGAGATGTCATGTCATCTGCGGACATGGAGGTGGGGTTTGATTTCATATGGTTACCTTCAAGGCTTTGTTTAATTGGTGGCAGAGCAAAAGGGAGTAGTTTTCCGAGATTTAGCTTCTTTGGGCCGGGATGGAACATGGGAACGTGTTGCCTCTGATGAGGTGAGTGCTACTTGAGTTTCTTTTCCTTGAAAAGGCTTTCAGAGCGTTGTTCAGTTGCACACAATACTGCTTTTGTTACTGCTGAATTAGAAACACTTGAACGTTGCTGCTCTTGGCTCTTGGTTGACTCCATTTCAAGAGCCCTTCCCTTTAGAGTAGGGCATGGTCCAGGAAATGAGTACGTCAGTATGATCTGGATGACTGATAATGAACGGTGCCAATTCTGAGCAAAGAATCTCGTGTTAAATTGGCATTCAGGCTTGATGAATTTGATAATTTTCACTGGTTTTTGATCAAGTATAGTAAGCTTTCTGATTTGAAGTTGATGAAATGTTCATTATTTGTTTTTAAAGCTTTCAACAAGTATCTTCAACTGGACAAGCTCATGTCCTCAGCCTAACTCCAGTTATCATTTCTACTGTGTGGCACTGTACAGTTTTACTAACTAAAATCTGCTTTTTCATACTGATTTGATAGGAAAGACTGCTGTTTTTTTCTTTCTTGAATAATATATCCAAAGATCATTTTGCCTGTGTTTACACAAAAAAACTTACTTTTTCACTATTTACATATCAATGTTAGACTGATAGGACTTTGTGCTGTTTCTGATCTGGTTGTGCCAGTTGTAGTCAGAGTTGTTACTGATGCTTAGTGAGGTGTTACTGATGTTGCATCATGTGACTTTGCAAAATAAGAAAATGACCACTGTTGGTAACTGTCTCAAATGGTTATTGTTGGTGTTGCTTGCTTGTCTCCAGTAAGACCAAACACACACTTTAAACTATGCAAAGTTTACCAATGAGCAATATTATATTTATTTATAGAGATTTTATTTGTCAAAATTGAACTTGAAGATTTGTCATATAATGCTAAATTATAAATTAAAAGTGAAATGTGGAATTTTGAAAGAGAATGGTACTTTGATGTTTACAGAAAAAAATAAGCTGATCATTAAGATTCCTTGACATGCAATGTTTTATACTGAAAAAGGAAAAAATGTGTGTTCTACCATAGTGTGTTATGTGAAAAAGGGAAAGGCCAATAAATAAAGTTCTCTAATAAATGAAAATGGTTTTCATTTCTCATTTGTTTTTCCCTGGTGTGCTTAATCTCCACTTTTAAATATACAATCTTGAGAAATACTCCAGTCAGTGCATTTAGGTACCACAACTTTACATTTCTTTATTATTTACCTCATTTATGCATATATGTCAAAAATAACACATGATATAAATTCCTTTTTCTTATGTTTCTTGCCTCTTACACTTTCCAGATGAGCTGCATATGGGAAATATATTACTACATACAAAGACCAAAACAGACCACAATATATTAAACCTGTCATAGACATGTTTCCTTCTACAGTATCTGTCGTGCACACAAAACCCCTAATCCTGCAAATTAAATACAAGAAGCTTATAAAGTAGGATGTAAAGCTTTAATACAAACAAGTGCTCTGTAAATGTCTTTGGTTAAGTAAAAAACTTTGGCCACTCTTATCTTCATGTTCATACAATTATATAAAAATCATAGTTCAGAGCTACCTGTGAATACTTCTTTTGGCTAGTACTCTCTTGGTTACAGAGATTTATACATGTGTATGGTTGAGTGACGAAAACCTTGATGCCATATACCTATACTGAGACCGACATACTAGTGATATATTGCTTGTATGTAATACCATAGGCAAAGGAATGGTGGACCTCTCCAATGTCTTCTTCACTGTAAATACTGTATATCCATGACTGGGGTCAGCAGTATTTCCCCCCTGGTGTTAGAACTGGACTAACCTTGAGACTGAACAGCTGTTTCAGTGTAATGTGTACTCTGAGTAATAGCCCTTGCAGCAAGCCTTGCTTCCTCATGACTACGCTTCAGCTTAACCCCCAATATGAGAATAGTTAGGCAGTGAGTAGGTAACCAACGGTGCATACATTATGCCCATACAACCTCACATTCATCTTTTTCCTCTTTAGCACATTTCTTAGCCAGGCTAAGGTATTTGACCTTGGACTTTCCCCAACATCAGTGACTCTTCCCCAAGAATTTTTGGGGCTCATGTTAAGAGCACCCACATCACAGACTCTGCCCCTCTTTGGTAAGCCAGCACACTAACACACTCTCAAACCTTCAGTAACACTTCCTTTGGACCTCAACCAAAGCTCATGTTCATATATTACAATGATTGTCTATAAAGGTTTATTTACATAAATACATATCCACTCCTCTTGCAGTCAGAAGAGCTGGTTCCGCCTCACATCTAGACCTTGTTTAAAACCCACAAGGCTGACCGTTTTTGTCTTTCACTTAAACTGTATAACTAACAAAATAGCTTTGCCTCCATGTCAATGAATGCCCATAATGTATTCAATCAGGGAATTTGGCTGTTCTGCTTGACAGTGCTTTTGGTGTTTAAACTGTAAGCTTCAGGAACTAGTGTGTGTTTCTGCGTGAAGCACAGAGTGGAAGATGGCTGTGATCAAACCATTGGGCAGACTTGGCTCGGCTTGTGAAGCTGTGGCAGAGAACGGCCCCCGGCTGGGGAGACGGCCTCCGGTCTTCATCCCATCCTCTCCTCTCCTCTCCTCTGCTCTGCTCTACCTGCGCTGGGGGGCCAGCATCACTTTATTGATGAAGTTGACGATGGCAGAAGCCGGCTGCTCTGGGTCCAGCTCCGCAAACAGGTGGCACACGTTCTCCGCCACACTCCCCGGCTTCTTCGCCACGAAGCCAAACACTCTGGAGATGAAGGTATTCAAAGAGGACATTGACATGGTTGCAGAAAAAAGAAATCATGAACTATCGCGAAAAAAGGTAGATTAACCGTTCCCATTTCATTAACCTTTCCCATTGCTAATCTATTAGCAAATCACAGACTGTGTAGCAATAAACACCCATGATACCTGAGAATATTAGCCAAGGTCAAAATAATCAAACGTATACTGACTGAATAAAGCCACATGTGGTGCTGGTAGCAGTACTTAGCAACTTAGCAATACTCTCTGTATATTCAATCTAGGGAGATAATAAAGTTTATTATCAGTCAGCACATTTCTTAAATCAAAGTAATAAAAATGATTTAAGAAAGTCAAAGCACTGTGAGATGACGCAAAGCCTATTCTAACTGCAACAGAGAAAAGGAAAGACAGAGGCATATCCACAGAGCACTTACTTAGACGTCGTGCTCTCTGAGTTAGTCCACCTGAAGCGAGGAGGAGCAGACAGAGAGACGAGACTCAGAAACACGCATGCTCTCGCATCCTCGCATCCCCATCCACACAGAACAAGCACAGGGGCACTGGACAGGCACAGTCCAAGCTTTTACACACACACACACACACACACACACACACACACACACACACACACACACACACACACACACACTCACACATACCATTTGCTGTTTTTGTGCTGCTCACTTACATTTTCACATTCTGAATCATCTACTCTACTTAAACCTTCTGTTAAAGAGTGGCCTTGCCAAAAAATGATGATGTATAATCCTGTCACTGCCAAATTTAAAGTCCATAAATTCAGACTTTTTGCGTAACTTAATGTGATTAAATGTGTTTTTGTGTTTATGTGATTAGGTTATTCCTCCCCAATGTCTTATTCCCCTCAGTCGTACCATCCACACACACACACACACACACACACAGTACATACACACAGAGACAAGGCAGCCAGCACTAGACCATGCAGCAGCATACTGTGAGTAATGACTGACAGATGACTGTTAATACCATTCCAAAATGAGGGGGTGCATGTAGTAAGACTGGTTGACCATCTTTCCATTTCATGTTCAATACTTTAAATGAAGAGAGACTGCTTTGCTCTACAAGGACCATTATCATGTATCATTGAACCATTCTGTCTAAATCACAACTTAGTCATCAGAAAAGATGTTATAAAAGATGTTATTGGTTACTGAAGTGCACCTCCTAACATTTACAAATCGAGGGCTGAGAACCAAAAGGGCATAAGTGACATTTCACCAACTTTACAGGAGAGCCAAAACAAATCTAACTGCTTCTATATGTTCACAGTTAAAGACCTTTGGTTTTTGTTCAATAACGTTATATTTATAAATATTTTACTTCTATAATTTCAGTTAGAAAGAGCTCATCAAGAGCTTTCAGGTGATATGTATAACTCAATTTTTACCAAAATCACTCAAACCACTTACACCTCCTTTGGTTCTCAGCCCTCGAAATATCTCCTAAGGTTTCTCCCAAAATAATGTCTCAGATGTATTTATTATTCTAATAACAAACATACAGCGTAATGCTGTTTTTATGTCCACTGCGAGCATGAAGCCTCATCGAGGGCCTTAGTTGTCTGAACCTACCTTCGGTCCTGTGGGTCAACGCTGCTGAATGTGACGCTGTTGAGAGGATAGTGTCTCCTGAAGAACACCCTGAGAAGAGGCCATTGAATACTGATGTTTAGCAACAAGTTTAGAGTTAAGCAGCATTCACACCAAGAATGATACCGATAACCATAACGATAAAAGCGTCCACACTGGCCAATGATTAGAAAATGCTCTCATCGTATTAATGAATGTGATGGCTAAAACATTATAGGCTCTGATTGGCTGTTAGCTTTTTATCGTTCTCAAATCGTTCTGAAAGTGATTCTCAACAGTATCGTTCTTCATGTCTTTATCGTTATAGTTTATGTGTGAACATCGTCATTCACATTAGCGAGAAAAATATTTGTTTATAGTTATCGTTATAGTTATCGTTCTTGGTGTGTGAACGACCCTTTAATGTCAGTAACCTGACATTATGTACCATGGCCTGCTTCACTGTGAAATGTCATTTTATTGCAGAGTGACTTGTGTGCAGATGTTGTGTACTTTACCTGCGCTGGCTGTCTGTGAGAGTGATGCCCTGGGCGGACACCTTAAAATGAACCACGGTGGCAGCTGGTCTCGGACTTCGGGACAAGGTTGCAGCTGTGGCTTTGGCGATGGCCTGGGGTCCGGTCAGTGACTCGGTCTCCACAGAGTTCAGGTACAGCACATTACAGGCTATCCAGGGGAGAGGACACTAGTTAGGCTCTTCCTGATCAAAAGCATGCTATCAAAACAGGAGTCTTATTTACATCCTAAGCTATCCCTGAGCAGGCTCTCACCTGCGCCCTGTTTGAGCAGGTCTGCAGCTGTGCTCAGGTTGCTGACTGGCTGCACCTCCTGGATGTCTCCTAGCAGGTCTGGAACAACAAGGTGCATTGGCATGAGTGAAGATGATGACATTGGCTAAATCCTTGGTGCTGGGTGTAAGCAAGCAAACGGCATGACAAGGGAGGCTGTGTCTCCCCCACTGCGGCATTGTTTACCTTTCTCTGGGATGCGAAGAGCACAGGGCAGGGAGATAGGAGTGATGGAATGCTGATATACAAGAGCAGACAGACTGCCTGGAAAGACAGATAAACAGTCCTCTACAATCAAATGCATGTTATGATCTAAAAAAAAAGTGATGATATCTCTACAACTGGTTTTAGCCCGAGTCTCTAAACAGGAATCTCTAAACATACTCTGTGGCAGTGAACACCCAAACCAGCCCTTTGAGTAGACAAAGCATGTTAAAAACAAATAACCAACCTCCATCAAGCGCAGTCAGCATAGCATGCCATGCCGGCATGTTTGCATTGCGCAAAACCCACCATGGCCTATAAACAGCTGTACAAAACAACCCCGGTAGCTTCAGCTGGTTAACCATCAAATGATAGGTTGTCCTTACCAAAATAGGGCTCGTTCTGGCATCCCTTTATCTTAACTCCTCGAGGACCAGTCTCAATCAGGAAATGCCGCACTAGCTGTTCCAAAGGATCAGCTACTTTGAGAGAGAGAGAGATAGAGAGAGAGAGAGAGAGAGAGTGTGAATAACAATGGAACATTCCAGCATTGTCTGAGCACATCTCAGAATAAGAAAGCAAAGATATCTAGTTGTGCTATACACCTGTGCACTAATGTATGTCTTGGCTCATGAATGGGATGTGTTCATTTCAACATCACGGGAATAAGAAGAGAGAGATGCTAAGTGTACCTTTGTTATTGTGGCTGTTTACATTGGCCGGTGGAGTGGCCACCTTCAGTGCAAGGCCGTAGGCCCCTTGAAATGAGTTGCTGTCCCGGATCAAAAACACCCCAGGCTCTCTCTCTTTAAGCGCACCAATAGCTGTGGAGAAAGTAACATTCGTGTTTATCTAACCCAGTGTGTGCGAGCATTTGCCTGTCAGGACTTGACTTTCAGGATAAATATATTATATATGTATTTAGTTACCTTGGTCTCTGGAGATGCCTGGCTTATACCAAAAGCGGGAGCTGTCCTGCACAAATTTGACGCTGACTCTGTTGCCCAGCTCCTCCTCGCTCATGGCTCCTTCGCTTGGGCTGGCCGGCAGGGCCACCTCGCCCACGGACGGGGAGAAGGTGACGTGGTGCTGGCCCGACTGCTGACTCCCCGTCGCCGGCCTCAGGGAGCCCAGCCTTCCGTTGGGGGAGCCGGGCAGCGCGCCCTGGCGCCGCTTCTCCGGCAGCGGAGGCTGCGGGGCCGCGCTGCCCGGGTGTCCCGAGTAGGGGCCCAGAGAGCCGGCCGGCTGGTAGTAGCCAGAGGTCAGCGGGAAGGTGGGGGTGGAGTGCCCCTCCGACGAGGCCGAGGGCGATCCGCGGGCGCTGCTGGCGATGCCCTCCATGCTGGAGTAGTGCTGCGGGTGGTGCCCCGCCAGCGGCTCGGCGGCCAGCATGAGCCTGCGGCCCAGTGTGGCAAAGCCCGGCACGGGCGGCTCGGCGGTGGGGGAGCCCTCCTCCTGGCTGCCGCGGGGGGGCGAGGAGGGCGCCGAGTCGGCTTTGGGGAACACGGCCTCTGGCACGCAGGAGCCGTTGCTGACGGGCTGGACCGGGGCGGGCGCGAGCGTGGGCACGGGCGAGGCTGGGGCAGAGGAGAGGCCGGCGGAGTCGGGTCCTGCCCGCGAGGTCGTCGAGGCCGCTGCGTCCGTCTGAGGCTGAGGGGCCTGTGCGCTGTGCCCTGGCGGGAGTGCTGCGGCGGGGGCAGTGTGGTGCTGGGGGTGGTCTGGGGGCACGACGGCCATTAGTGCGGGCTGGTTCGGGGGGGCGGCCGGTGAGCTGCGGGTCTCTTGCACCTCTGGACTGAGTGAGGAGGGGCAAAGGGTCTCGGGAGCTGCCTGTGTGGGGGTGCAGGGGTCAGTGCTGGGGGCCTCACTGTCTTTGGAGCCCTGACTGGGGCTGTGAGGTTCCCGAGGAGCAGGCTGGGGTCTGGCAGGAGACTGGGGCTGGGGCTGGGACTGGGGTTGGGGTTGGGGCTGGACTGTTGCGCTGTCACTCAGAGCCTCCTTAGTGCGCACCTCACTGTCACGAGCTGCCAAGCTGGGGCTGAGACAGAAACACAACTCTCTTTAGACATCTGTTATCTGTCGCAAACGTTCATCGACTCTGATCACAACAGTGGAAAAACGATATCAACAATATCGATATCATTATCAATATGGCACTTCACCTCTCTTGTGTCCGCAGAGGGCTGCTGGTGTGGACTGGGGTGGGAGGTCCAGACATATCTGACGGTGTGGAGCAGGGAATGTGTGTTTCTCTGTGGATCCCCCTCAAGGCCACGTGGTTCATGTGGTCCCGCCAGTGAGCACCCTCAATTATGGTTGTGTGGCCATCTGACGAAAAGCAAAAACATTCACAAAGACGTGAGGCCAGTCATTAGAGAGAAAGCCCACGAGACCAAAACCCTTTAGGTGACCTCAATAAGCACAAAGCCAAGATAAGCAGAGAATGGGAACGTAAGCCACTGATGAAATTTATATCATAATAATAAAGTGCTCCGTGCCCAGCTGTGCCAAGCACCGCTGGTGGAGATAAAAAGCCACGAAAACCACTAACTGCCAAAACGATCACAAGTTTGTTCATCACTTTAAAATCCACTCAATCCACCTGCAATATCATGGAAGTTATAAGAATATAATTGACTAGGGGGGAAAAAAAAATGACTGTTTGAGTTAAGTCACAAGGTTCTTCCAAAACATCCAATATAGAGGACTAAAAATGGCACCCACCGGTATGCGTGTCGGGAGGATAGTGTTGCGAGTGGCTCTCGGGGTGGCTGGAGGGTCCATGGCAGTTGGCAGGAGGGGGCAGAGGAGAGGTGGACTCGGACTGGTAGCCCGAGGCGTAGCCCCTGCTCTCTGAGGGGGAGGGCTGGTAGGGGGAGCAGGGGCAGGCCTGCCGCGGGGTCTGGTAGCCGCCGCCGCTGCTGCTGTACTTCATGTCCAGGTGCGAGTAGGTGTGCGAGTGCGTGGGCTCCGGGTAGGCCGGGTGGCCGGACGGCAAGGGGTCGAAGGTGAAGGCGGGCAGCTCGTGGCCCTGGGGCCCGTAGCCGGCCACGGTGGCGCGGCGGTGCCAGTAGTCGGCCTCGCGCTCCCACTGCAGGTCGGCGTCGCGCTCGCGCTCCCAGTGCAGCGACACCTCGCGGCCGCGCCGCAGGCCCTCGCGCTCCCAGGGCAGCGCGTGGAACGCCGAGTCGTCCCGCCGGACGCAGCAGTCCCGGCACGGGCAGCCGGGCGGGCCCAGGCCGTCCAGCAGCATGACGTCGTGGTGGTAGGGCGCGGGGGGCTTGGCGTGGTGCGCGTGCGGGTGACCGTGAGACGCGGGGTGCGGCGGGTACGGCAGGTAGTCGTCCGCCCGGCACAGCAGACGCCCGGGGGCGGAGAGGCCGTGGGGGTTGTCCTGGCCGGGGTACGGGCACATGTGCCGGGAGGGCCCCTCGGAACAGCTGCGGTGCAGGTAGTGCGGGGCCCCCTGCTGGCGATCCCACAGCAGGTCAGGAGGGGGCAGAGACTGGTGCGAGTGGGCACTGTGGTGCTGGCACATGCCCATGAGGCCTGGTGGCGGGCCGCCGGAGTGCCCGTTGGTGCCGGACGGCCTGTCCAGGCAGTAGCCATTGGGCAGGTGGTGCGGGCGGTCGCAGGTGGGCTCGGCGCAGTGCTGGGAGCGGTAGCCCGCGCGGCAGGAGCACGAGCGGCTCAGCCGAAGGGTGCCCGCGCCGCGCTCGGGCGCCAGGACCGGGTCGCCGTCGTCCAGGATGGCCGTCTCGCGCTCCCGCTGGTCTCGTCCGCCGGCCCGGTCGCCCTCGATGCCCCCCAGTAGCCGCTCCAGGTCCTCGCGCTCCTGCTGGGTGGGCGGCGGCGGGCGCGGCGGGTCCTCGATGCGCTCGGCGACCGCCGAGGAGTGACCCGAGTCGGAGCTGACCGACAGCAGTTGGCTGGGCCGCTCTTCGGCAGCGCTGCACGGCAGGCTCCCATTGGTGGAGGTGAGCGACCCAGAGCCAGCGGCACGCCTCTTCTTCACCTGGGCATACAGACTGCCGTCCAATGGGCCGCGAGTATGGCCAATATCTATATAAGGGCACAGGATCTTAATTAGACAGCAACCTCAAACCACAACACTGGTCATACTGGCTGATACACAAACATGACTTATAATAAAGTCATTAAGTTTTTTGTGGTTATCATGGTTTATTATACTATAAACTACTACGTCTCCCAAGTCAGGATCTGTCTCTAGTTGGACTCTACCTTCCAAGTGCTGCACTCTACCTTCCAAGCTGTCCTGATGCCTCTGGTTGAAATTCTCATAAGAGTCCCAACGCACCACTGGGTCTGATGTGTTATAGTCGACGGTCACCGCGGGGTCATTCCTCTGGTACTCCCGACCTGACAGCAGTGAGGAAATTGACCCATGACTTTAGAGAAACATCAGCCAGACAAGTACCAAAAAAGTACTGTAGCTATTTATGTCACGTTGTTAAACTCTAGTGTACAGTAGTCTAACTCCTGTGTCCTTTTAAAGATCTTTGTCTTTAAAAGTCATATTATAATAGGTATTGTTCATGAGAGAAGTGAGTACACGCCCCAACCTTTCATCTTCTCTGGTCCAGAGGAAAACACAAACTCCACTGTTGCATCAGAGGGAAATCTTTCATCTGCACAGAGAGGAGAACAATGCAGTGAAAGTGTCACTTACACGATTAGAGCATTGTGTCACATTAGTGCAATCGTTATGCTTGGCACGCCCTTTCTCTAGGACCACACAGCATTTCATAGCTGGACTTTCTCAGTGTTGGTGTGGATGGCTGAGGATCATTAACAGTGGATCTTAATTAAGTTAACTGACTGTTGACATTTTTGACATTCTATGACGGTATCAAGTCAAGTCAAGTCAAGTTTATTTATATAGCACATTTCATACACAGAGGTCATTCAATGTGCTTTACATAAACAAAAACAGTAATAGCAGATAAAAGCATAGATGGGCGAAGAGTAATTAAAAAGAGATCATGATAAATCATAAAACATAAAACATAAAACATGAAAACGACATTTTTGACATTCTGACTGGTATGAGTCTACACTCATGTTGGCTCTACCTTGTCCATGGACATCGTTATTTGCTGGATAAACAAATAGTGTGCGCGCAACAGAGGAAAAGTGCTTTAGTGTTGCTTTAATAGTGGATCTTAAGTGAACTGACTGTTGACATTTTTGACATTCTATATCGTTATAGTTATCGTTCTTGGTGTGAACGACCCTTAATGACTGGCATGAGTCTACACCCACTTTGGGTGTGTCAAATAAAGCCTACCCGAGCAGGCATCATCCAGCTCCCCTTTCCCGAACCAGAGCTGCGCCCCGTGGATGGTGCAGGTGTGAAACTGCAGCCGGAACACGGTGTCCCTCTCTGCGTTCTGCACCCGTCTGTGGTAGCACTTCACCTGCAGGGGGCGCCAGAGTAAGACACACGCAAAGGAGGGTCAGAGGTGGAGAGTGTGGCTGAGGTGAGCACATGATGTGAGTATGTGGGCACAAACTGGACATGAGGGAGTGTGAGAGGTGAGAATTCAAGTCACAGAGGAGTGAATAGGTAAATGTGTAGGGGTAGGAAAGGATAGAGAAAGCAGATATAATGGAGAAAACATCCCTCTGTGTGTGGCCGACGCCAGACAGCTGTTAAGCGACTGCCAGGAGCAGAGCTTGATCACGAGTGTAAAAATAGAAAAACACAACTCATCCAGCCACATAAATACAACACCAACCATTATGTCTCCTTTTAGTAGCAGTGCAGGTTCTATGGTAACACACAGTCGTCTTCCTCCTGAGCCTTGCAGGTCACTATGAGAGACACACACACACACACACACACACACATACACATAAACATAGATCGCTGAAACATTGCCTAGCTGTTTCCTTTCTTGAAATGAAAGAAAACTCTAAAACTCTAAAAAGAAGCAGGTTGTTGAGTCTCACCCTGCAGAAATCTATCACACACACAGACACCAATTAATTTTCATTCGAGCCCTCCATTTGAAAAGGGATCAAATTCCTCTGATGAACCTTACAAACGTTATTAGTAATTTCATTTGATGCCAATTTAATTTGTGTGCACTTGACAGACACTTACTATATTCCAGATGTGTAGACCAGCTGCATGGACTGATATATCTTGAGGAATGGAAAATATCCTGGGAGAGGAAGGAGGCAAGAGGGATGTTAGACACTGAGGAATGTGCTGAGCCTCCCATCTCCTCCTCCTTGATTGCTTCAGTTTAAAAAGTTAGAGACATCATGCTGAGGGATCGCAGATGATAAGCCAGCTCAAAATTTAGACCTTTAGCAGATCTGTCTTAATCAAGATAGATGAATCCGTTCCATCTACATGCTGCTAAGGCTGAGAAGAATACTCAGTAGAACTCAGGAGATAACTGATCGTCTGTAGTGGAAGTGGCAGCTCACCTCCGTCTGCCTGGAAGTTGGGGATGGTGGGGATGAGGACCTGGTGGAGGAACAGGGGGCTGCTGTTCATCTTGATGGCCCCTGAGAGGAGACCTCCAAAGTAGTAGATGTACCTGCAGGCAGGAGGCCACTGTTAACTGTCCAGTTCCTCACGCAATTAGATAGACAGTGGAGATGTGCAGGAGATATGGGCAGTAGAGATGTGCAATAGGGATGGACAGTAGAGATGTGCAATAGCGATGTACAGTAGAGATGTGTAGTGGAGATGGACAATGGAGATGTGTAGTGGAGATGGACAATAGAGATGCGCAGTGGAGATGGACAAAAGAGATGGACAATAGAGATGTGCAATGGAGATTTGCAATACAGATGTGTAGTGGAGATGGACAATAGAGATGGACAATAGAGATGGACAGTGGAGATGGACATGGACATGGGTGAGGTGTCGTTGAGGGGAGGACTGACCTGTTCTGTGAGGGCTGGAGGGAGGAGGACACCTTGTCTTCACAGAACTTCCTCATGGCCAGCGTGCTCAGAGCTTGGTCTGCCCTGCTTACACACACGCACACACATGCACACACACACACACACACACACACACACACACACACACACACACACACACACACACACACACACACACACACACACACACACACACACACACACACACACACACACACACACACACACACACACACACACACACACACACACACACACACACACACACACACACACATAAACATAGATCGCTGAAACATTGCCCAGCTGGTTCCTTTCTTGACATGAAAGAAAACTCTAAAACTCTAAAAAGAAGAAAGCTGGTTGTTGAGTCTCACCCTGCAGAGATCTTGCTGTAGTGCATGTAGGCTGCAATGATGACTCCGGTTTTACCTTTGTTGCCCTGCAGTCAGGAATAGAACACGCATGAGTATCTTTTCATCTCAGGTTTGCACACAGAAATACTGACAATTTATACACAAATTATGAAAAGTAAGAACACAAAACACAACATGCCACAACACCACTGGAATCAAAGGCGTTATATTTGAGTGTAACTATTCTAAGCTGTGTAAACAATGCTGTGTTCTGCTGAAGCCCTGGAGAGGTGTGAGGTGTTGGTCATTGGGCTTGACCTCCGAGTCGGGGTCACCTATAGCCCCGTCCTCCACCTCCACCTCCACAGGGGAGCCCTGAGAGACACATCTGACCCCCTAACCTTGCAATGCAGCACCACCACATGCTGGGGGTCGGAGTTCAGCCAGGTCTCCATGGCCTTGCACATGGCGCAGATTTTGTCGAGGGGCGGAGCGTGGAGGTCGGGCCAGCCAAAGTCATGGACCTGCGGCAGAGAAGGCAAGGGGGCAGCGCAGGGATTAGGAACATTCTCGCCAGATTACGCCCGCTAATTACAGGACAAGGCTGGGACGTAGAGGGCCACACAGCGCACAGAGGCCACGACCTCACCTTTGGGTTCAGGCGGGTGATGTCATGCCTTCTCTCGGAGAGGTTGAGAAGCTGAGGAAAGAAATAAATAAAAAAATGCAAAACCAATGAACTGCAGGTTACTGACAACGAACTGCTATACAAATAACAAAACAAAATCCAAAACAAATGTAAGCAGACAAATCCCCCATCATCTCATAGTAGAACTGTAATCTACTCTACTGGTACTCTCATGACACCGTGATATTCTTCCCAAATCTTGACAAATGGAGAGACAGACACACAGGTGAAACACAGTCTTTCTTTACTGACCAGAAACTTGTCCTGGTGCTTGGACTTCAGCATGGCGGCCACCTCCTTCAGGTTGCCACGGTAGCGCTGCTCCTCCAGCAGAGGGGGGAAGAAGACGGAGATGATCCTCTCTGTGATGTAGGTGAGGTCAAAGTCATAGTTCCTCTCCATGACACGCTCCATCACCCGGTCCACACTGAAGCTCCTGGGGAGAGGAATGACTCCTGAGGCCTTTCATGGATACAACCTCCCTACCAACCCAGGTTGGTTTTGTGTGCACACATCCAAAACACTTTCATAACATAATATCATTCACAGCCACTCATGCATATCTGGACAAGATCATTCTTAACAGTTACATGCATTACTCATACAGAGTCATACAATGTAAGAGATTGGAGAGAACATGGAGGAAATCAATTATGTCCAACAGTTAGGGTCTTTACCTGGGAAGAGTACTCCGTTGTTTGGAGTACGTCAAGGACTTTGTGGAGCCCTGTGCATAAGAAGGACACGTTATTACACAACTATGGAAGAAAGCAAGCATGATGTCACAGTTTTGATCCAATTTGTCTCCGCTGTGTTGGAGCTTTGTGGTCGCCATTTGAGGGTGGAGGGATCATGCGGCTGCACATGGTGCAATGAGAGCAGCTCTGTTTTCGACGTCAGTAAGGGCTGGTCCCAAGGTTCTAATGAGACATGCTGGCCTCAGGTTGTGTCAGCTCTTCTGGCTGCCAGGAAGGAATTCATCATGAAGCGTTTGTTATTATGAAGTGTCTGAACTCTCCTCCTTGTGTTCCACCACCACACAGTGCAACCCATTGACAACAAAAGCCTGAGCGCGGAGCCGGAATGGAGACATCTGTTTAACCAACATCACCTTCAGACTTGGATTTAGCACGTGAGAAAATATGACCGGACGAAAAGCCCTGCCCGCTGCATGTAAAGAGCCCTGCACAGGAACAGCAGTGAGAGTAAAGAGGGAAGCGGCGCAGAAGAGCCTTACCAGGTGCTGGATGTGTCTGGAGGGAGCTGTTCCCCTACGCTGCTGCAGAGGAAATAACACACTTATTTCAAATCAGAGAAAACGGCATGAGACAGACAGAGAGAGAGAGAGAGAGAGACAGAGAGAGGGACAGAGAGAGAGAGAGAGAGAGAAACAGAGAGAGAGACACAGAGAGAGAGAGAGAGAGAGAGAGAGTGGGGGGGACACAGAGAGAGAGAGAGAGAGAGAGAGAGAGAGAGAGAGAGAGAGAGAGAGAGAGAGAGAAGAGATAAAACACACCACTCACCAGGTCAGATGGGGCAGCCGGGATGCAGGCCGTGTTCACCTGTGGAACAAGAGACAGAGCCGTGACTCACAGATGCACACTACACAGCCATGGCTGACGCTTCACACGCGAGGCACGTCCATTTGCTTCTGGTCGTCCATTTGTTTTATTTCTTCCTCAGGAAGAGGGGAAGGGAGTGGAGGCACATGAAGCACAGGGATCCTCTGGGATGGGCGAGAGGAAATGCTCCCTCCGACGGGGAGATAAAGGCCCCAAAAACAACCCTCGACCGCAGATAACAGGCACCACTCCGCGCATACTAAGACCCATCAGTAGTACCGATCCTCTTGCACATGTGGGGACGCACTATGCGGTCAGAGTCGTGAACAAAGCTGTGTGTACATCGCACCGTGTCATCACAACACTCATGTTCACGCATCAGTCAGCAGTGACGGAAAAGTCAAGCTTGAATACATACAACACACCCAAGTACTAAATCAATTTAAGACAGCGTAGAAACATCAAAGTTTGTTATGTTTTTGTATGCATTTCTCTCACACACACACACACACACACACACAGATATACTGGCACACTGCTGTCTCTTGGTGACCTCTGCTCCAGCAGGAAGTAGAGACGCTGTGAGTTCAGCACGAGGGATTTGCGTCAGTCCCATGCGAGGTGAGCTGGACAGAGGCTTGGGGGCTTGTGTGTTTGTGTGTGTGTGTGTGGAGGCTGGAGTCCTGCTGACAACCGTCATGCTTACGTAAGGGTGCAGCCACACCAGGCTCTCAGCACAACCCCCCCCCCCCCCAGCCCCCCTCCCTCCTGCCATATCCGCTCCCCTGCCCCATCCAGGAGGCTTGTTTGGCCACAGGAAATGGGCAGTGCCTTGTGTATTTCATTGTGTATAGACCAAAATATTCCAAGGTTTTGGATTCATGTGTGTGCGCGCGTGTGTGTGTCGATGCGTTGTTGGAGTTGTACTTGTTTTGGTTGCAGTGAATATTCTTGGAATGGGCTTTTGTGTTGGTAAGACAGTGCTGTATTTGTGTGTGTGTGTGTGTGTTGCTAGGTGGGTTTCCATTTTAATAATAAGCTCTCCAAGTGCTTGGCTTGAGGACAGCTGTCGCATGTGAGTAAAGTTTTGGCACTTGAAGAGACTGAGCAGAGCATTTTTTTATGTGTAATGATTTGATTTCACCATGGCATCCGTTCAAAGCTCAAAGCATGATTGGGGTCCTCTGTTGCACAAACAAGCAATAAGAACCCCTCCCCTCTTGTACTCAGTCACACGCTAATATCAGAAAACCTCTCTCACACACACTGACATGCATGCACACGCACACGCACGTGCGCACACATACACATACACACACACCAAGATTTATACAGTCAGGCAGAGAGCAAGTCAAGTGCACATGTTAAACATATTTGCAAACACAACATGAGGAATGGCTAACAAGGGACTGGCCTAAAACACCACTCATTTCCTCTCTCTCTAGCTACTGAGAGCTGCTTCTCCTCTCCTCTCCTCTCCTCTCTTCCTCTCATCCCTTCTCTTCTCTTCCTTTCTTCTCTCCTTTCCTCTCCTCTTCTCCTCTCTTCTCCTCTCTTCCTTTCTTCTCTCCTCTCTTCTCCTCTTTCCTTCAGCTGGTGCCCATTTCTGTCCTCATCACTCGATCATTCTGCAGACTGGTCTGCTCATAACTGTTTGTCTTGATTTACGAGCTCGGCTAGACGCATCAGCTTCCTTGCAAAACTGCACACAGCACCATAGATCTTTTGCTCAGGGTCGAAGGAGAAATCATAAAACAGCAAAATAATTTGACATGAATGTAAAGGTAGCTTCTGAGAGGGATTGCTACTGCATCCTTTTGCGTTCCCTATGTCTCTGAGTGTTGTGGGTCTTCCTCTGACGCTATACTTCTTCATTTCACATCTTTCATGGCACATGCAGTTCATGGCAGTCATTTACCCCCTCCCCCAGTGCGCACATTCAAACTCAGCCTTGCTCACATTTTGCCTTCACCTCTCATTTCCAGTGCTCCATTCCCCCTTACTCTCCCTCCTTCCCACTTTGCTGCCCCTCTCACTCTCTCTCCCTCTCACTCTACCTCCATCTCTCTCTTCTCTCTCTCTCTCTCACTCTCTCTCCCTCTCTCTCACTCTCTCTCTCCCTCCCTCTCTCAGAGCGTGGGGGCCAGCAGTGGGGGAGCATTACGCCAGAGCAAACATGCCAGATTCCATCTCTTGAGCCAACACTTGCGCATGCGTCCAACAGAAAAGTACACACACACACACACACACACACACACACACACACACACACACACACACTCTCCAATACTCCCCCTTTCCCATTTCAAACTCTTACCAACTTTCTTCCCACTAGACCCCTGATTGCGCCCCCTCCCCCTCCCTCCCCCCCTCCACCACTCTGATGGGCTGAGCAGGGACAGGAAGTGCATGGCTGGGCTGGTCCAGGCACACTCAGACAGAGACATGGGGGCTGGTCACGCCTTGCTGGGGTCCTGGTAGCCCAAAGGGGGCTGAAGTTGTTGCTGTTGGCTGGCTGGATGTTACTGCATGTTAGTCACTGGTAGACTGGCAGTCTCTGCTTAGAGCCTCTTATGGGGGGGACTCATGGGTGAAGATGATGTGCACACCACATGTGTGAGTATGTGAGTGTGTGTATATGGTTCAAATTAAATAGCTTAGGTGAAGACAGATGCCTGAAGTGTGAGCTCTTTGTCCTGAATCTTAATCTCTCTCTCACACACACAGAGCAGTACGGCAGTCTTCTAGGTGTACCGTGTGTGCGAAAAGATGATAAAACACATGACCAAGAATTACAGGGATATGCGAGAAAAGCCCTCGTGGATCCCGACCGACAGAGAAGGGCTCAAAAAGAAATTATGAAAAGATACATGCAAGAGCATTAGTCTGACAAATGAGTGAATGAGCGAATGACTGTGGGGGCGCTACAGTCTATAGGGAGGACCTGGCAACTTGTGTAAACAGCACCATCAGAGATAAATGTAGATGGAGGGATGTGGAGGGAGGAGAGGAGAGGAGAGGAGGGGAGAGGGGGAGAGAGGAGAGGAGGGGAGAGGGGGAGAGGGGAGGCTGGCACTCTGCCTCAGGAGAGGAGAAGAGAAGAGAACAGCTGGACAGGCCTGGTGTACAGGAAGAGAACCAGCTGGACAGAGACAGAGAGGAGAGAGAGAGAGAGAGGAGAGAAAGAGAGAGAGAGAGAGAGAGAAGAGGGACCGCTCTTCCTCCTTTTCCATCTCCTCTCGGGGGGAAAACTTTAAAGGTCCAACACAGACAGCCTTAAAGTGACACCATTGGGATACATTACTTCGAATAATAAATGATAATGTGCAACACATGGACTGGCTGTTCGACGTGTTTTTCGGAGACTATCTCATCAGCAGTGCCAAACTATTAACGTGATCGGTATGTGAATCTCCTTGGCGAGCCAGACAGTTCAGTTCGCTTAGTGACGAGCACAGATGACATTGTGACCTTGGGGTCAGAGTCGGTTTTGCCAGTTCCGTTCGCTCATAACACGCACATCTTCGTATCCTTAATCGAGCCCCCGCTTCACACAGAACCCTCTCCGGTTACATCCTCCTCTCTTGTGCTTTTTGGACAGCGTGACACTCCTGTGGGTATGTTTGCGCATGGGCCTGGCTCCACTGATGCTAACCACCAAACTGTAAATCGCCTGCCAAGTGCCTGCCTGTAAGCACTGTGCACAAACACTTATTGTGTAAGATGTCCTGTTTCGTTCCTCTGATTGCCTGAGGACAAACCATTGCCAATTTGGGCACTCATTCCAGTTTTCCACCACCTCCTCCACTGGGAAAGTTCTGATTTGCTTCTGGTTTCCCAACAGAACATATTTAAGGTGCTTTCAGTCTTTGCCCAGAGCAACGGCCCATTGCAGGCAACAAAGCACTGCGTATGACAAGGCCAAAGTGGTCATATGATAAGAAGTACACCACGCTAAGCCGCCTCTTCACCACTGGACTAAAGGTTACATAACATCTCGGCTCTCCCCTCCTCTCTCCCTCTCTCTGTGTTGCGGTCCTCCTACTCCTCCCTTGTCCCACGCCATCATTAGTGCATGTTACCTCCGACTTGTTGCCAGGTGAAATAGCAGCCACAGCTCATTTGATTCGCCCCCCCCCCCCACACACACACACACACACACTAACCACCACTACAGTCATATCATCAGCCCAACTTCCGCTCCTAGCTAGAAAACAAACCTAAAAACACAGCACAGAACAGAAATAAACAAACATAAACAAATAGATAACAACGTGGGCAATAAACAGAGCAGAGATAAACAGATATAAGCAGTGGAAAATCCCATGGAGGGAAGCCAGCGTTGTATCAAAGAGGTTTTTTTTTATTTCCCCAGTCCTCCCTTGTGGGTCTCTCCGATTCTGTCCATTTTGGAGGCTGCGCTGCAACTGTTGCCGTCAGGTTTCAGCTTACCCTTACACAGCAACATTTTTCCTTTGATCACGTCTCGGATGTGATCTTTATTTATCCTCTCATCTGTCTTATTTAACTGGGCAAATATCACGCCGCTAAACACTGAACGACAGCTACAACCTCTGTTAGACAACAACCACGGCAAATAAGCCGAGAAGTCAACGCCTCCACCTGTCTTTCCACACCAACGTACTCCAAGCACCACAACTCCATGCATGTGACAAATAAAACTCCTTCTATCCTTGTATCTTATAACCAGCATCATCTAAAAATGCATGGTTGGCCGAGTGAACTATAACTGAAATTCCGCCGTAATTAGCAGGCCGTGTAAACAGAGTTAGGGGGAAAAGCATGACTCATGTTACTGGCAGGACTGTCTAGGCCTGTGAGCGTCACATCCATTTCCTATCAGGTCTCATCCTGCTGCTGTTGCCACTAGAGTCCCGGTGGACAGCAGAGGAGAGGAGAGGGGCTGTGTTGTGCAGTGTTTCCACACAGGGTGGGGGAAACAGTCCCTTCCTACCTCCCCAGGCCGCATGTGATGGGATACTCTCCCCTACCCACAATGCCTTGCCTTGCCTTCCCTCCCTCACCTCCCTTTGGGGCGTTATTTTCCACTCTGTTGCATAGATAAGGCCTTTAGCATTCTCAAACACGCTTTGGCAAATGCATGTGTGTGAATGTGAGATTGCTGGTGTGTGTGTGATTGTGACTGTGTGTGTGAGTGTGAGAGTGTGATGCAGCGATGTGTAGATTTCTGAGATTTCAGAGGCACGTCTGGAATCAGAGAGGAGCCAGCCGGCGGTTACTTGGGCCCCTCGTTGTGGTTGAAGTCGACGTCAGCATGTGGACGCCAGACAAAAGCGGGAGAGAAAAGCACAGGCAACAGGTCAACTCCATTCCAGACTATCTCTCTAAGGAAGGAAGGGGGGGACAGCTTGGGAAAACACTGTCAAGGGGTTTTCCGCGTATTAAAACCCACCAAAGTACGAGATGGTTTGTCACCGTGCTCCGGGCAATACTGATGGCGGTTGAAATACCCCACATGAATTAGTTACAGCTGGACCATGGGAGATCCTGACTCATCCTGCCTGAAGAGCAAGCTGAAGTTTTCTCAATAAAACCCTCAAAATAGACTGGTTATGGTGTCGATTAACCTTCCATTCTTACCTCCAACACGGACTACCATTTACTACACAGCTCTGACTTTTCAGTGACTGCAACATACAGTATCGGTCTTACTCTACCAATGAAATGACTCAACAGTTCAGGTATTTATCTTCCACAATGTTAGGGTGAATCTGACTAAGAATCCCCAGCCCCATCCTAAAGAAAAACATCCGGTGGTAGAAAGCCAGAGACATTAAGTTCAGTAACACCAATTCCAACATCATTTGCCTTGGGTTTCTAGTACGAGGCTAGAGATAGGCTGCCTCTCAAAACAATCATTTGATGTTCTGCTTGTTTAATTGAATGTAAAAAGTAACTTGAAAAGGCACTGGCTTCACATAATTCTGAGTCATGACTCTATTGACTTGGTTTCTCTCTGGCCAGATGTTGCAAAGACACATTCGACAGTAAAAGCACCAGGCACACCAGGCGCTCGTTCCCATGGTTCAGATGATCCTCCATGCCAGGACTTTAGATAGCAGTGATATGTAGCTAATAAATCAGTTAGGACTTCACTCATTGAACCATTTCCCACATTCGAGGAGATCAGATTGCCTTAGAAGCCGTAAAGGGAACCGCCGTCAAGATGTCAACTTCAGTAGGATGCCAAGTGAAAAATACTGTCTATGCATCTTCTGGGATGGTAATCCTCTGTCACATTCTGTATTTAAGTGGCTTGCAAGACACACCATTATCTACCCAAAAGCATGACTTTCATCTCCACATGACAGCTAAATGACTGCTCTCGTACATTTCTCGCTGTGAAAAGCTAGTCAGACACTCACACTCCGGGAGCGTTTTCAAGCAGTTCAAGCAAACCAGAAAAGTCTCGCTCTGGGCCCCCTGCCTTCTGGCCCCAAGTCCGAACGAGGTGCTCAAAAGTGGCGTATAGTCCCTGATGAAGCAACCTCACCCTTCCTGGGCAGTGCTGATGACTATCACGTCCAGCAGAGCCATACACTGGCCTGGGCTGAGGTCACCAAGTAGGAGGGGTGTGTTTGTGTGTGTGTGTGTGTGTGTGTGCATCTTTCTGTGTGTGTGTGTGTGTGTGACAAACAATAACACCACACTCCGTTCCCGGACCAAGAAGCCGGGGGCTGCGCCTTTCCCGGCAGCCAAAGCACACTCGCAAATCTGGCCTGCCAGCTCGGAGACGTACTGTCATGATGTATGTGCTTGGCTCAGCTTGAGCACACACAGACACACACACACACACACACAGAGGCAAGGAGGAGGAGGGGCACGGGCAGGGGCTCACCAGCTTTCCCTGTTCACTTAAGAACTACAGTTCTGTGATCTAATGTTCCGGCATTAGAGAACCCATCATTTGGATCTGCAACCACCACACCCTCCGAATCCTGCAGCCTACTTGCTCTCACGTCTTGTCAATGTCTTTTTGTCAGAGTCGACCTCTGCCATGGCCCCCCCCTCCCCTCTGCCACGCCCCCCCCCCCTCTGCCACGGCCCCCCCCTCTGCCAAGCCTCCTCCTTGGCCCAGAGCTGGCATGCGCTGCCCTCATCAATGCCTCTTTCACTCTCAGCAGCAGCAGCAGCAGCGTGGGGCTCTGGGTGCGGCCGCCTGGCAGCTCCCCAGCCCAACAGAGCGAGGCCTTTCAGACGCCCGCACGGCACGGCCACCACACCGCTGCCCGCAGCCCTGCCATTTCTGACGAGGCAACACGTCGTCGTCCGACGGGAAAGGGGGCTTTCGCCGGTGTAACTCGGATGCAGTTGATATCTTGAATTTCCCCGTAGGGATTAACAAAGTATTTACTGTATCTATCTATCTATCTATCTATCTATCTCTATCTATCTATCTATCTATCTAAAGAGAGACACAGGATAGTGAGCTCCTATGGGCTATGGATGGTGAACAAGCTGTGATGTGATGGTGGAAATGAGAGAGAGATGAAACAGTTCTTACCTTTGCTTCACATTTCTTGTGTGTGGCTGTTTTGCAGACTGTATCGATAGAGAGAAAAGAAGAGAGAAGAGTGAGAGAGTGAGCAGCCTGACTTAGGGCTTACATAACAGAACATTCCCAGCATGACAAGTCAAATGACTAAATGAAGACTTTGTGCTCCAGCTGATCAACAATGAAGGAAACTCTTGAGTGTTGGTGTGGGTCTTAGGTTCTCACCTCGACAGAAGGAGCCCAGGCTGTCGATGCTCTGCCGACACACCCCGCACTGCCGCTTCTTCTTGAAGGCCTTCTCCTTGAAGACGTGTGGCTCTCCCTTCCCCACCTGCTCGGACAAAACAAGGAGCTTTTAGGGGAGGGAGCTCAGAACAACTTAAGCCATTTGAGTGGCTTGCAAGGATAGTGCCTTTTGTTTGGGTGCCTCTATGTAGTTCCGATGTAATTACATGCCAATCAAAGCAAAAGCCTCTCTCCACCTTCAGGCAACACATTGTGGTGAGTTGTGTAACAGTTCAGGACACCTTCTTTCTGGATACACTACACGGTTGACAAAACAAGGCAACAGAGCTCAAAACAGTGTGTGTGTGTGTGTGTGTGTGTGTGTGTGTGTGTGTGTGTGCGTGTGCGTGTGTGTGTAATTAGGCTTGGTATTAGGATCACAACACAGTGTAGAGGACTTTCTTTTAGATGCCAAATGTTGTCCCTTCCCATCCTTTCTTGTGTGGATCAGAGCTGCATCTAAAGAGAACAACTAAAAGCACCAGGCCAAGCAACATTCTTCCTCTCTGTATGGTTCTTCAACATGATACAATGACCTTCAAATGATCCAAGGGTCTCAGTCAGTCACTGTCCCCTCATTTTAGAGACAAACTGACACTGTTGGTAAATGAAAACAGCAAAGGCTGGACGGGTCAGTATCTCCCTTAGACTGTATAAATTATCCACTTGCTACGGACAAGAGGAACAAGTGCGACGAAAGGAAGACGAATAAAGAGGAGACAGAAAAAGAAGGAGAAAAAAGGTTGTGAACGTCTCATCAGTTGTAGGAAAAAGCAGAATCCACATTTCTCCCTCATCCTCATTTTCACATTGTTGCAATTCCCCGTTTAAACTCAGCCTACTCAGTAGTACAAACAAACATTTTAGTTTACAGTTTCCACCCGTCTCTTCTGGTACACAACACAATCCACAGTGCACATCGACATCTCTTGCTGCGACACGAAAACACAAGACCTCTCGCTCTCCAACAAGTCTCCATTTATCCAGCCCCCCCGCCCCCCCCGCCCCCCCCGCCCTCCTCAGGGATGGCAATGCGCCTCAGAGAGACACACATTAAAACCCCCACTTACCCCTCCAGCACCCGCAGAGAGGGTTCCCCCGCCCAGGCCTCACAACGCCACCGTGTCAAAGCTCCACACACCCACACCGGGGACCCCCCCCCCCCCCCACACTCCACCCCACCCCACCCCACTCCACCCCACCCCACCCCAGGCCAGGCACTCTGGCTGGCTTCGACTTGACCAAGCCCTCGGTGCAGCGCTGCAGGCCGGCGCTCTGTTCCACTCTGCTCTGCAGCGTCCACCCCTCGGCACTGGGGCACCGCTCCGGGCATCCGTGAAAACACTAGTGGGGTCTGTTCCCTTATTTTTAGCTGTTCTTGCCACGACGTTTTCGTTTTTGGTCCTTCAGTGGAATGGGGGGGCGGGGAGGGGGGCATTCCTTCTTTTCCGTGAGCAATGAAAGAACAGAGAGGGGATTGAAAGTGAAAGGAGGGGCCATTAAATGAGCATAGCTCCATAAGCCTTCATTCTCTCTCTCCCACACACACACACAAATTCTCTCTAATGTCTGTATCCTTCCTCTGTCCTCCAGAAATAGCACTGTCTTTGGAGGACTGTGTGCAGTATGTGGCCTCCCCTGACTCTCAGGACTTATGGCCACACTCCAGTTTCACAACCTCCAAGACAGCATCTCCTCAGATGTGTGTGTGTGTGTGTTTGTGTGTGTGTGTGTGTGTGTGTGTGTGTGTGTGTGAGCTACGGCCACTCCATCTGTAGCTCCGAATCGCACAGCGCTAGTGCACAACCTCAGCACAACCTCAGCACAACCTCGACACAAATACCCAGGGGGCAAAACCCCCTTTGTTAGGGAAATCAGCCATGGGCTGCTGTAAAAGGTTGTCATACAAAAATAAAATCTAGGGTGTCCCAGGATCACAACCTGGGTGGACAACCAAGTCAATAAGCTGCTGTTTGTGTGTTATCACCCTCTTTATGCCCCATTATAAGTCTATGGACGAATATATTATGGGGTGAATAGGGTAAAAATTTTAACAAATAGATATTCCCACAAAAATTTCTCAGATGATTATTTACATTAAGGCAATACTTTTTTGTATTGCAAGTTTTCTGAAATACTTTATACATTTATGTAGATGAACCATTATCAAATGAAATATGCACGGATTTGCATATACATATAGCCTTGGGCTTGGGGGGCTTAAAGTGCACCTCTATCAACCAAACAAACTTTTGGTGAAAGGTCCGACTATGCTGAATATAAAAATGAATGTTAACATGGGACAATTTTGGGTTACAGTAACATAAAGCTACATGGGTGTACATTGAGAATCCATGCATTACAATACAATGCAAATACTATAGAGAGATTCATTGTCAAATGTTGTGGAAGAAGGTGAGACTTGTCTCAGCACATATTAAATCATATCTACAGGGTTTAAGATCCTAGAAAATATATAGGTTAGGCTCAGCCTAGGCTGTTTCTTACTGTATTTACCCATAAGGTACAGGCCAAACTTTTCTATTGCGTACATTTAAGTGTATGATGCCTCATTTACATATTTGTGCATGATATTTAAAAAACTTGCAATACAAAAAAGTATTGCCTTAATGTAAATAATCACCTGAGAAATTTTTGTGGGGATATCTATTTGTTAAAATTTTTACCCTATTCACCCCATAATATATTCGTCCATAGACTTATAATGGGGCATAAAAAGGGCGATAGCACACAAACAGCAGCTTATTGACCGGGTTGGCCACCCAGGTTGTGATCCTGGGACACCCTAGATTTTATTTTTGCATGACAACCTTTTACAGCAGCCCATGTCTGTAAAACACCCTTTGCCCCCTGGGTAAAACCAGACTTGTTGCCTTTACTTTGTCACCATCGTGGGAGGAAATAGCATCTGCTAGATTGAGAAACTATTTCCCAGTATGAAGCTTACAGGTAGACCATTCATAATGGGAACTCTTTTCTCAAAATGGGTGGAAATGGTAAGATTTTGGGGCTTGATATACCCCTTGATATCACTTACTGGAATAGCATGATCCATCAATGCACTGTAGTTTTTCAGCTGCCATTGCTGGTGCATGAAAATGTATGCATCAAACTGTAATTTCAATGGTAATCTGTAGATTTAGTTTTATGAAGCATAAATGTTTTAACAGCCAAGCTTTGGCTTTAGCTTTTGGTCAATGCATTTCGGACAGAATCAAACTTGCATTTTGGCATTGCATTCTACTGTATGTTGGCCACTACAGAGGCTTCTGTGCTTGTAGCAGTGGTGGTCTGATGGACTTTGATTAATGTTTGGCTGAAGAGGACTCCTGTTTCAGCAAGCAAATGATCACCTAACTTGTGAATTAATGATGCAACTTAAGATCTACAGAGTTGGAACCACTGATCCCATGAGAATGTACGTGCAACATTCTGTTTTCAACTGAAAGCTGCATCACACCTCAGGGCTTCTGTTATGGGTATTCTGTGCCAATTTTATATTTAGTGTATCAAAACTGTGGTTGGTGTATGTGTGTGTGTGTGTGTGTGTGTGTGTGTGTGTGTGCGTGCGTGCGCGCGAACACACACATACGTCCTTCCTGCCAGCCCACTCCCATCAAACTGAGTCAGTGTGTGTCTCAAGGGTGGAACACAGAGTGTAGCCCAGCTAAGGGAACAGAGACAGCCTGTTCCAGTGGTGAGGTCAGCGTTTGCGCCATTACACACTTCCTGTCCAGCTCTCCTCAACGAGCTCACCTCTGGAAGGGCATGGCCACTAGTGATGATGAACGAAAACCCAAACCCGCTTCCACACTCACGCTGGGACACGTCGCCAAACGTCCATTTCTCAAGTAGCAATGATAGTAGGTGTTGCCGCGTTGGTAAAAGAGTGTTTACTAAACTATCCGTAAACAAAGTCACCAATCTGCCTCCACCAGTCTTTGATGATGAGTTGGTTTGTTTGTTTCTGAGCACCCCCAACGTCTGACTGTTATTTCCTTAAGTGCAAGCTGGAGTTCACCTTTGACGCAAAAGCAAAAATAACTGTAGACAGTCCACTGCTATCAAGGAAAACGCCAAACAATGTTATCAAGTTGCTAAATATAAAAGGGCTTCCTTTAAGTGTTCTAACATGACAAAGTTGACATGAGACCTTGGGAGTGGAGCAGAATAATCTGACAAAATCCTATAGACAAGCACACAGACATGCATGTACAGACCTAAAAAAAGTTCACAAAAACAAATCACAATTTGTTTGGTAGTTCTGTATGTGGATGTAGGAGAGGGGGTAGGGCTCTTTCCTGCATTGTTCCAGCAAATGTAGACATTAGACATTAGACCATGTGTGGGGTGGGAAACCCCTTGCAGGATACACACTCTCACACACACACACACACACACTCACTCACTCACACACACACACACACACACTCACTCACTCACTCACTCACACACACACACACACACACACACACACACACACACACACACACACACACACACACACACACACACACACACACACACACACACACACACACACACACACACACACACACACACACACACACACACACACACACACACACACACACACACACACACACACACACACACACACACACACACACACACACACACACACACTCACACACCCGGGTCTTGGTGTCTCTCATAAGCCTTTGTAGTCCCATTTAAATAGTCCCCTGGAAAGGATCATTTGGTGATTTAAGATACAAACGAGGCCCTCTGTGGTCATAATATTCTGCAACATCAATCACAACAGACAATGCATTATTGCTAATCATCATAATCCACCCCTCTCAGTCTGTTTTCCCACCAATCCTCCTCCTCCCTGAAACATTCTCCCAATGACGACTCTACTCTACTACCACATACACAAACACTGATCATAGCTGGCTTGTGTAAGGATGTAAGGATGTCTGGGGCAGCAACACCCAACAAAGTGTAGGCAACACTTGATTCAAATAAACAAACTCCTACAGTGAATGAAGGAGAGATTAAGATGAGATGAATGTGTAATTACTGTACTATATTCTACATATTGTTCCACGGTTAAACGGAATGTCAACAGCAATGGACTGGTGTCTTGCAGATCAAGACATGCGGAGGGATCTGGCAGGGCTTAGCCAAATCGTAGGGTCTGCACAATGCAGAATGTGCGCCCTGTGGTATCCAAACAAACAATATGTCCCTGGTGTTTACCAATGGTCTCTTGAGAAACAACATGGTATTTCAGGAACTTCTCAGAATGCCTCTCAAATTCCTGGAGTGTATACAACATCCAGCACAACCCCTTCCAAAGCCTTCCACCTGTGTCGCTCCAAAATGCAGATATTCCACACATTTTACAAATTAGTCTAGCAATGGAATAAATCATGTTATTTTGTGATGCTTGCAATAAGATGTTCTTACAGGACACTAACAGCACTTGCTTACTTTTTTTGCAAGCTGACCCAACTAAATGCAAATCAGAGAATCCCTTTCTTTCTCAATCCAATTCAATCGACTGTGGAATTTTTGTAGCGAACAAGTTTATACGTTTATCAATGACTTTCATAAATATTGCATAGTAGAAATACCCCGAATAGGCTATACTGAGGGGAGGGGTTATCTTGCCATGTTTTCATCTGTTTCATTCTGAGATAGGTTACTAAGCTACACTTGTCTTCTGTAGTGGGTTTCGAGTGCATTTACAGGCATTACCCAACTAGACAGTGAAGGTTTAACAATAAAACAGCATTTAATTTGTAGCTAGTTATGTAAGTCGCACCAGCGCACACAACACCCAGCCCTCACAAACTTCGGACATATTACGCCATGTCTGACGTATTCAGAGTGTTTAGCTTTCAACTGTTCCCGAACACGAAAAACGTGGAGACCCTAACCAAGTGTCGTATGAAACTAACCCAGAACTCGTCGACGCTGATCCATTAGGAAGTCAAACTTGGACAGCAACATGAATTTCTTATTTTGTTACATTGTGAAAGAAATATATTACAGTTACATTAATGCGCAACACTTCACTCCCCGCAGTAACTGATCCATCACCTCCGATGGCGTGGCAGCGCAACAGGCAGGAGGATGCTATAGCCTACGCATTGTAGGCAATTCTAATTTCATAACACATGACAGACCGAGTGCTAAATTATCCTAATCATGTTAAGAGTAACTTTAACAGAAACAGTTACCCCGTTGTTAGGCTATATTTACAATAATCAGAATCAAATGGGATAACATTACATTAACACAATCTTACCTTATTCATTTTGTATTCTATTGATGCCACCTGGAGCAGATGCTTGATTAGGGACTTTATCTACATTCCCATAGGCTGTGCAAGCGTAGTTGCCACTAGCGATTGACTTGTTTTCTTTGGTTCTCTGAGTTCCCTGACTATGGGGTGGAGCCATGAAGGAAAAGACGATTGAGGAATGTATTACTGGAAATGGACTATGCGATTGGCTATGTGAACAGAATGGGAGAGAAGGATAAACATATGATTGGTTTAAACCACCGCGATAAAGTTTTCATTAAGATGGCATCTAAGGAAATGTGTGTTGGCTTATTCAACCGGCTATCATTATGTAGATCCTCACACATAATGTGTATGTTGAAATGCAGAGGTGAAGATTTACAACAAACACGTAGCCTACAGTGGGCTGTCAGACGATTTGATCTAGGTCTGCCGATTGTTAAAATTGATTGAGAAAAAGAGTGACTTTACACTGTAATTGACTCAACTAGCCTATCCATACAGAGACTTAGGATTATATCAATAATCAGTAGCCTATATGAAAATCTATGGACTAGTTTTTATTTATTTATTTAACTAAGTTGCAATTTCATGCCTTGATTTTGACTTTGTGCCATCTGCTTTGGAGGCAATAGAATGGTCAACTTCACTTGCGCGCCTGAGAGATTCCACTATCCATTTGTAGCAGCTAACTGGCAAACGCAATACTGACACCATGTGTTGAAACAGAGCAAGCACTTGTGAGCTACTGAATGGCATATAAGGTTATAGTTATGCCATAGAGTGATAATAGGCTATCAGACTAACAAACACCTAAATATATGCTGTGTGTTACATCAGGCAAATAACAATAATTCTAGAGGCCCAGATATTATATGCATAATTTATACATGTAGTTAGGCCTATTATAAGATAAGATATAAGATTATCCATTAATATATTTATGTTTTTGGTAACTTAAGGCACCAAACCAGTCAAAACAATCCTTCCACTTTCTTGATATCAGCAGTTGATCAATATGTTTTATGTTATATGTGAATAATCAGTGCAATGAGAAATTCTGTTAAGTGGAGCAACCATTATGATTTAGATGCCCATAATTACTGAGAAACTGGCTCTACTCTTGGCATTGAGGCATTCAGTCTGAATACATCATGCACTGAGAGTGTTTGTTATGGTATAACATAAGTCTTTTTTCACCTTGAAAAAGTACATCTTTATGTAATCAAAGTCTGTCAATATTCATGGTGAAGTGAGAACATCTGTCCTTTCAGGTCCATGACTCCCCTGCACTTGTGTCTGGGCCCTTACTGCAGGGCCGCCCCATATGGTTCTGAGGGTGACTGTAAGACGGGACTAAATCCCAGAACAACATGGAGTCATTTAGTCCGCCAAAAAAACGGAGCGGCAAAAAAGAAGAAGAAGAAAAAAGAGGCTAAGCGCCATGGAATTTCCGGCGTAGATTAAAAGTGCGGGAGCTTGGACGTTTATTTGTCTGCAGGCTTCTTGGCGGGATCAGGGATGGAGGGGGTGGGGGGGTGAGGGTGAGGGGGGGGGGGGCGGACCATGATAGGCGGATGGATCACAGATGGGGGGGGGGGGGGGGTAGCGGAGAAGGCAAGCCATAGGAGAGTTTAGGAAAACAAGACTTGGGGGTACCGACCAGGGTGGACAGGAAACAGGGACTCTCTATTCTGAGAGAGAAGGGGGTGGGGTGAGGGGTGGTCCTCGGATGTGAATACTCAATGATCTCAGCCAGTCTTTGACTGGGAGGAGACAAACTTGTGTTTACACTGTAGTAACATATACTATGTACGTGCACACATAAAAATGGTAGGAAGCCTAAGGAGGTAGCTGTAGACAAGTTTCTCTGTCTCTCTCTCTTTCTCTAGAGAGAACAAAGAGAATAATTCATGAGTTTGCAGTACAAACAGAAATAAGAAAATAGTGAGACTGAAGAATGAAGACTGAAGTCGGTTTCGCAGCTACACAAACACACACAATAAAAAAAACTATTAGAGTTAACTGAGCATAAAGATTTTGACCCGCCATCGACTATCATTCCTAATCACCCTCAAGTGCCGTGTGGAAAATGTCCTCGAAACAGCATCAGACAGACTACACACACACAATGTTCATGTTCAAGTTAAAAATGACTAATTGATTGGGAAACTCTGTGCGTGCGTGTGTGCGTGTGTGTGCATGTGTATGTGTGTTTGGGGGTGCATTAGCAAAAAAGGAAATGAGGAGGAGGGAGGTGGGCTCAGAGAAAGGGGAGGAGCCGTGCAGCGTGAGGAGGGATTGTGTAATAAAGCCCAGAGTGATAAGGTCCAGCTGTGGAGAGAGAGAGGGGGGGAACAAGAAAAAGCGCGCACAAAAACACTGCAGCACGTGTGGGCACCACAATAAGAACAAAACCATGGGAATATTTACTCTGAGTTTTTTTTGGGGGGGCGTTTAATAACCTGCTGAATCATATCCCCTTCCATCACCCTTTCACTGTTCTCGGCGCCAACTTCCAGCTCACTCCCCAAACATTTCCTAACCTCCCTGAAAACAGCGCGGCCCTGCACGGGCATCCGGAGCGGAGGGATGCTTTTATGCTAAAGTGAAGGAAAGCCAGCTGTTGCTGCCCAGTTTTTATGGTATGTTTTTGTGACCTGGGTGGATATGGCTTTGTTTGGGTGGCTGTGGCAAACTGTGGGTGGGAGAGAGGATGAGAGTGGCTTTCCTCTTCCCCTTCAGAACCCCTCATAACACATTCCATCCTGCTCTCTCTCTCTCTCTCTTTCTCTCTCTCTCACACATGCACTCTCTCTCTCACACACACATACACACACACACACACACACACACACACACACACACACACACATAGAGAGAGAGATCAAATTACTGGTCATACCAATTAGTTGAGTTTTAATTCAATTTTACTTATTGTATTAATAGCATACTTGTAATGTTTTAATCTCTCTGTGGGTCTGTATCTTATTTGCAGTTCTGGGAACATTTTACAGCACTGTTGAGGTTTTTAAGCTGTGTGCCTTTGTGCCTTGGCATGAGCCTTTGCCCCTCTCCGCCTATGTTTGAATACGAGTCCCTGTGCTCTGAGACTCACAGGGACCTATTTATACCTTGACCTCCCCTTTTCCTGCAGGGTGTTTATTGTGGATGTTTGTGGAATATGGTTGCAGTAAAGTATCACTTGTTAAAGTTTTGTCATACCAAAGGATCTGTCAGGAATAGGCCATACGCCTGTAGCTCGGATGGAGCAAACAGATTCTGGAGGCAGCGTAGTTTGGTGCCATTTCCCCAGAGGGAAGCCCCTGGAGTACTCTAACTGCCACCATCTGATCTCGTCAATAATCAAAAGCCATTGTCTGCAAGACAGACACGACTGACTTCTGTCAAATTACAAAGGCAAGTGTGAGCAACGGTATGCGTCTCATGTTTGCTGTTTTGTGTACATCTCAAACGACAGGAACAAACTGTACTAATTTGCTGACACACACACACACACGCTAGGCATGAAGAAGACAGCAGAGGCGAGGAGAAGAGTGAGCAGCCCTGTAGACTACACAGTGGGTCAGGAGACATCAGCTGATCCGATGGAGATACAGCAGGTGCAGCGTAGGTGCAGAGCGATTTAGACAAACAGGAAGAAAGAGCTTATGTGTAGTCATAACAACACAACAATCATCCGTTCCAAGCAAAGACTAGAATCTAGTCAAGAGGCTGCCCTGGCTTCTGACTGTTCACACAAGTGGCTGAAATGCCCCTTTTGTTAGACTGGTCTGGCTTCCTCCACTTGAGCTACTTAGTGATGACGATGAAACTCCAGACCCGAGTGGAGGAGAAAGATGCAGCCAAGACTCCCAACAAGAACCTTGTGTGTCTCCCTGAGAGCTGTGCTGGTAATGCTACGATGACAGAACGCAACATTGTGCTTGGACACAGAAAATGTGTCTGGCATTCGTGTCGTCTCGCACAAAACAGGGCTCTGGCATTTCATTGCCCAGCTATTAACGTGTTATCCATACATCAGTGGATTAAGGGTAGGAATAAAGATGACCCATTCACATGATCTCAGTCTTAGGCTTGCCTCTTAAATCCAGAGAATGGGTGCGTCGCTGTGAACGTTTGTTACATGACATCTACTGTGTCATCGGGAAGACTGAAGACCATTGTGTCTTGGTCAGCTGTTCGATGTTGATGTAAGCCTTGATGGAACTTAGGCTGGCTAGCATGGAGACGGTGTGGTGAGTGTGGGGGAGCCCGACCGTTTTGTCCCTGACAGCCCCCCCCCCCCCCCCCCCCCTAATTAGCTGATCCCCTCGGATGGGGTCAGGCGCTCGCTTCTGACATCATAGCCAGGGCTCAGCATTCCCACGCTGCACAACATGTGAGCCAGCCACAAGGGATTTCACACACACACACACACACACACACACACACACACACACACACACACACACACACACACACACTGACTTACTCACATCCAATATGGATAAACAGACTTTCCAGCCAGTTCATGCGTGCAACACCTTTCCTCGAGTGTCACTGATCTCCAAGAACATCAACATCAAGCCCTCACATTCATCATTATGAACAGAAAAATCCATGCCAAAAAGCTGGGGTCAATCAGACCCAACAACCGCAAGACGTCCAATACAAAAGAACCCTCTGTTAATATCACAACAATGCAGTGGTTTGAAGTGGTCAGCACAGACTCCCAGTCACCCCCAGCCAGCGCCTCACCTTGGTCAGCCTCATGCTGCTGCTGCGCTCTGGACCACTCCGCTTGCTTGACCTGCTGACCGGTGCCTCTACCAGCTCGTCCTCGCAGCAATCCGCACCCAGGACGCAACCCATATAGAGATCTGGGCCCGCGGTGGTCCCCCTGTCCTGTCCTGTCCTTCGCACTCGGCCTCTCTCACTCTCTCTCACACACACTCACTCTCACACACACACACGCTCCTCTTTTCCACCCCGGTCCCCCTCTCCCACTCAGACGCTGTTTTCCTGAGCACACTGGCGCAGCTGTTTTTGTCGGAGGAGACAGCGAGGCCCTTCCCCTTTTCCTGGCTCTCATTCAGCCCCATGCTTCCCTGCCGAGGGCCGCGGGATACTCACAACTCCTACCCCAACACCCCCCACATCCCACCCACCCACCTCCTACTCCGCCATCGCCTTGTCTCCGCCTCTCGCTCTCCCCGTCCCAAACACACAGAAGGAACTGCTTATATTCAAAAGTCTTTATTCTTTCTCTCTGCCATATAAGTGCATGCGTAGCTGTTCAATCTCTCATTGCCTGCACACGCATTCCTGCTGCATTTTAAACATACACACATTCTCCGTTCAAATGAGACTGAGTGTCAACTCTCCATAAATTTACCTTTGGTGCACTGGTCCTACTTGTAGAGTGTTTCACCCAGGGAAGTCTTTATAATCTACACAACATAATTCTAAGCAAACTAGACAATAGCTTCATAAATGCTTGCTACGTATTGGATATATCGTTTCTTCTTTCCTCCATGTACCTGTAGAGACACTAATGTGCAACAGCACACACACACTGATACATTTTCAGACATGAAACTGGAGGAAACTCCCCACAAACCGCCCGACCACAGCTCTCTCGAACAGAACCAATGTTTTGTGCCTGTGGTTGTGTACACTGGCAGCTTCCCGCTCTGGCAGCTGAGCTCGGAGTGGCCAAGTGCAACACAGAGCCTCTCCTGCTATCAGCCCATGCAGCTGGAATATTGCTCCTGCTCCTATACCTGCAAAAGAATGTCTTAAAGGGGACATATTATGCAAAACTCACTTTTTGTCTTAACACCTCATCTTCAGCTTTTGATAGGATCTCAAATGTACAAGGGCAGAGAGCAAACAAATGTTACGATTATTCCTGTTACGTAATTCCTGTTCTCTTTTGTTCAGTTTTCATGTGTTTCCACCCCTGCATAGTGGACTGTGGGGCTGCAGATCCAGGGGGACTTTAAAGAACTGTACCCCCATTTAAGGCAAATTCCAGACATGCTTAAAAGATCCCAGTTTCCCTCTCCCCCTTTCCTCTCGCTCCCCACCCCCCTCCTGGCCACAGCGAAAGCAGGAAGCGAAGGGGCTTCAGGTGGCGTTTCTGCCTCTCTGCAGACAACACAGCACCATTCAGATCTAGGAACAGACCCACATGGAGCCTGAAGTGCCACGTTAGTGAGTGTCGCCCCCCTGATACAGGAGCATTTGGTATGGGTATTACCAGGGCATCTCAATCACAACTTTCCTTTTGTAGTGGCAGCAGTACACTTTCAACAGAAGTCTTTGTTAGGTAACACATTTAATGCTTCACTGGCAAGCTCAGTGAATTACTAGCTGCTATTATGGAAATACTGTGTATCTAAATGGTTTCATAAACACTCGTCAAAAGCATCAAAGAGCATTTGAGTTGGATGAACCAATAGGCGCTCCATGGTAGCTATTAGAATTCCTGAGCTCTGTATTTTTAAAAAAAATGTTTTTTAATATACTGTATGAACAGTATTTGGCAGAATATTTGACATCTTATTGGCATGGACCATCCCCCCAGCATGGCTGGAGTGCTGGTTGGTTATTGTAAGAATGACCTGCACAATAACAGAGTGAGGTTAGCTCAAGGCCAAAAGTGACATTTTTTGGCCAAACAAGCATAGTTCACAGTATTTCATACAAATGAACAGCCAAAGTATGCAGATAGAAGCGTACCATTTGTCAGGGGCCTCTGGTATTTTTGAGCCGATCTTGGTCAGAGGTGATGTGGAGGAAAAAACAAAGCCGGTCTCTGGACCGACGATGAGAAAGTTGTGGTTATGGGTGACACTGAGACCAAAATAACCCGATGGGAGACAAAGACATGGTCTGAGACTATATAAGGACAGAAGTAAATAAGCTCCTGAGGGAGTGAGCAGAGCTCTCAACTCGCCAGACGCAAACCCACACAAACTCCTGTTAACACACGTGCTGTTGACAGAATACAGAACATCACAGTAAACCCATAAGCAAGTAAGACCAGCAGAGGGACAGAAGATCCCATTTAGTGACTACGATCCATGGGAAAGAAGAGTGCTAACGTAATCCTCAGACTGAAGAAAGATGATAATATTTTATGAGGTGCCTTGGAGGAGTTCATACCCTCTAAAATCCCTGTTTAAACTGATGGATCATAGACTTCAAAGCAAACTTGTACTATTAGTGTACAGTGGCACTGATATGGAACCATGCTGTCAATGTTGCTCCTGACATACAGAATTATTCTCTAATGCCAGTGACCTGTGGGTGTAGTTTAGTGTTGTTGTTTAAGAATTCAGTCCACATGCCTCTTTGTATATTTTGAGACCAAACTTTAAGGCTGCAGACCAAAGACAGAATATAACTCAACCCTGGGTGTTGGCAATGTTTGGGGCTATGGCTAGCAATTTACACAAACATTTGCTCTGAGGAGAAAAGTCTGTCCCGGTCCAAAATAAATGCCACCACATTTCAAAAATAATTAGAGTACAATGAATACTACCCACAAAACATTGTAATGATCTGACCATAATATTGTACGGTTCTGCATCAGATTACCCATCATATTACAAAGGAAGAGTTGTATTAAATGTGCTGTAGCCATTTTTTTTTAGCCCAAATAAGTCTACACTCTAAAAATTAAAGGTGCTTTTTAGTTCTTTAAATCTCTGGATGGTTCTTTGGAGAGTGAAAACTCTGTGTTGAACCACAAAAGGCAAACTGTTGCTGGATGGCTCTTTGAGGCACTGAAAAAGGGTTTTCTATGGCATCGCTCTGAAGAACCGCTATTGGCCCCATCATTTTGAGGAGTGTATCCTGAAATGGTGTTTGTACATGACACACACATCTATCAAGGAATGTCTCTAACAACTTTTGTCCACATACCACATTTACTAACCCACAGTCTTGTGGTTAAAGGGTAGCCTGCCATCTCAGATACGACTGCATGTCAAACTCGTGAACCAGGAAGAGGAGGAAGAAACAGCAGCCATTCCCAGAATGCTGGTCCAAACTTGAGGACAAACGTGGGTTGTACTATGAACACGAGTACAAAGGGCGGAAATGGAACATAACTAGGCCTATTCATAGTAATGGAATTGATGATACCTCATCATTGCGGAAGCTGGAAAGGATAGAGGTAAAATTTTATTATATCCTGTAAAAGCTATAGCTGTAAAGAGCCAAAATGGATCACCAATCAATGAAGTGTAATCACTGTGAAAATGCAGTGATAATCTACACAGTTTGTAAACTCATTTAGCAGCAAAAAGGACATAGCCAGTATATAAAATGTTGACAAATGACAAATTGGACTAGTCCATGGAAAATATATGTTAATTTTGAATGTGATGCCAACAACATGTTTTTTTAAGCGTGCATGTTTACCATTGTGCTGCTTCACCTTTTGATTTAACAATATTCTGTAAACGTTCAGGAACTGAGGAGACCAGTTGTTAGTTGTGAGTTTTGAAAATTAAATGTTCCATTAATCCTTGTTATTTCAGCTGCTTAAACGTCTGGGGTTTTCTTAATCATGTTTTTCATTCCCTGATGCACCCACTTTGACAGGTCTGGGCTCTTCTTCTATGAAGCCATATTTGTTAAATATGTGCAGAATTAATTTTGCCATTGTTTTCCTGAAATATTCAACATCTTCCCCCAAGAACCCATTTTTTTAAAGAGTGCATATAATTTACAGAAACAGACTGGTTTTAATACAGTGTCCTCTGAGGTCCAAAAGACCACGGCCATCTGTTTTCAGCTCTGTCCGCTGTTGCAATGATTTCTTTAAATTCTCTCATTTGAATGATGTTACTGTATGTATGATGAAATCCTTTGAATTAATGAATTTCATGTTAATTAAGAAACATTGTTCTTATATTGTTTCATCATTTGCCCACACAGGTTTACACAGAGTGATAAATACCTCTACATCTTTACTTCTGAGAGACTCTGCCTTTCTGTGATGCTCTTTTTATACCCAATCATGATGCCGGTTACCCCGATCAATTGGGAAATATTCCTCCTTTTTTTTTTTTTTTTTTAAATATGTTGCTGCATCAAAATGTTCAACATTTAATATGTTGTCATATTACATTTTTACAACTAATGTTTTTCAAGATTCGCAGATGCTCACATTCTGTTTTTATTTGCATTTTATACAAAGCCCCAACATCTGCAGATTTGGGGTTGTATTATGCACTAATAACAAGTTGGGTGGTTCCTTTCTCCTTTTGCCAGGATGCATTGCACAGTCCCTGACTTGACTTCCAAAACAAATGACACATTTTGATTATACTCCAGCCCTGTCAGTTTTCCACTTTGCCTCAGCTCAATTACCTCAGACCCAGATAAGACCAAATTTCTGGTCTGTGTTTAAATACCATTTTGTGTTTGCAGCTTTTGTGGGTGAAGCATCAAACTGTGTCCACAAACAATGGTTACCTGAACATTTCCTGAGCCTGCACATTCACTTTCATTTTCCAGAAACAGTTTTTCTCATTTTTATGTATTAGATGATAAAAGTAGAATACCCACGCACATCCTACATCAATTTTGCCCGGGTGCAGGATCTCCAAGAGTGATAGTACAAAAAGATAAAAAAGTATCCGCACACCAGTTTGTAGCTCACTGGGATTCTCACTGGGAGCTACAAACTGGTGTGCGGATACTTTTGATGTATTAGATGATGAAATCCCCATATTCTTTGCAATTGTACGTTGAGAAGCAATAGTCTTGTTTGGGTGCTTGTTTGATTTATTGACATTTTACACATTTTGGACATGGGGTTGTTGTATAAAACCATTTTGGACTGGTTAGTGTTATTTAGACGAGATGGACTTTTGAATTTCAATGTGATAGCCTAGGGTCAGTTTCTGTTACCTGCACTAAGCCTATAGTCCAAAGAAGAGATCATTCAATGGAGATGTCCATTGAAAAACGTTTAATCCTTCTACAGGAAACTGGCCCATAAAGTGTAGCGCTTAAAGGCAGGCCTTCAATCATTATACGGACATGCCACATGCAGACAGTGCAAATGTATGAAAGCGCAGGACCAGCGAGAGACAGTGAGGAGAGAGCAGCTCTTCTCATGGGGGATGCGCAGCACTCGTGCGCAAAGCTTGTTCCGTGCTGGGAACACTGGGTTCCTGTGGCGTTCTCCCAGGGCCCCATCATGCAGCAGCATCCCACGGCTCCGTCTGTTTCCACGTTGTTGACCCAAGAACAGATATGCCCTGGGGACGGCAGCCAATGTTAATAGGCCTTGTCAGGCGGGGTCAAGGTTCATTTGTGTTGGCCTTGGTCCAGATGAGGGTCAAATGGTCGTTGAAGGGATGTGAGTGTGGTGATGGTTTCAAATGCAAAGGGATGCGACGGAGACAGAGGGTGCTTTTGTACGCAGTTGAGATCTTCGCTTGTTCTTGGGCCAAAGTTCTTGCTATTTTGAGAGCTGGATTCAACTCTAAATGTTTCTATTCGATGTAAAAGAAAGCATGACTTCTATTTCGAAAGAACGGCAGGGTCAGAAATCTGAAGTAGAATTTGAGTTTGGTGAGGAAATATTTCCATCCAACCATTTTTTAGCACTTACATATGGATGATGGTGGGTGTCTATGGCGACTGTGGCACTCCACAGGCCCAGAGGGATGACTAAGTAATGGATTCCTTACATCCATTTGGGTTGCGCAAGCCCTCTTGAAACACCAACATAATGGGCTGATTACAGCAACCCAACATTCCCATGGTGGGGACTTGCAAGTCTGTTTATATTTTCATGGGAGTGGAGGATAGTGGGCGCTTTCAGAGCCACTCTGCTGTGAGCTCAGCACACTGCTTGGAGTCTGGAGTCAGAGTTCAGCATTGACTGCACATTCACAAGACTCGCATGACTTGAATACAATGTTTTTTTTTGCATTCTTCCTGGACAGCTTATCCATGGCATTAGCATTCCTGGTGGTGACATCTGATTTGTTTTAATGCTGAAACAGTACTATGACACAGAGTGCAGAACGAAATAAACAAGACAGTGATACTGGTAGTACCTCCATTTCAATTTACAGTCCTTAAATATCACAGTCCTACAAATAGTCACTCTGAACCTTTCAGCAAGTTTAAGCTTCGCAGTGTCATACACTCGGACTCCAGTGATCCAACAATTCACTTGAAACAAACATGAAGATCAAGATGGCAAAAGTCAGCTTCCTCAGAAATTGTCTTGACTTTATTCTTCCCTCCTTTGTTCTCTATTTCTACCTGTACAAGAGTAAGGCATTCGTAAGCAGAGCTAGGCTGCTATGTCAAACTAGTCGCAGATGAATAAACACATCACTTCTGTGCAAAGATTATTTTTCATGGAGACATTTAGGAATTACATATGCCTAGAGTACACCTTAATAAATGAGTATGGGTCATCATCACCTCAGGATTGGCCTGGGTGAGCTCAGACAAACCTGTTAACAATATGCTCTGCAGGCCTGTCTGGAAAAGGTCCCATCAGCACTCGTTTCCAAACTTCCCGTTTTACGACTACTAGGGGCGTAACCAGCAATGGTTACTTAAATTCAGTGCATTAAACTCTTACCAAATCATTCCAGAGCTACAGCTACATTTTCCTTTCAAACCAAGGTTTTAAATCCAGTTGTTTACAGTTTCAAAGAACTTACACCTTCCTAGGTGTTTTTGCTGATTTGGAAACGGATGCCAATGGGATCTTTTACAGATGAACCTGCAGAGCAAGTTCAAATTCGCCAACAGCTTTTTTAAACTCCCGGAAGAAGGCATGTAGCCGAAACGTGTCGGAGTTTTTAGAGGGTTAATATGACCAAGCCATAACAATAAAGGCTTTTAAAACTTTTTCAACCGAGAGTGCCTTGGAGTTTGTTTGTCGCCAACAGGTCAATCTGGATTCACCCTGGCTACCTCAGGTTTATGAAACTCCTTCCACAGATGAAGTAACTTACCTGCTCCAGACACATGGCCTACCAGTCCAGTTGCAGTGGGCGAATGTCTCAATTTGGCCTTCACCTAAACTTGACAGATATACTGTAGGAGTGGATATGTATTGTGCATCCATAATGCTGGCATCTGCAGTCAGGAATGAACAATAACAACTATGGGTATATCCTTCTTAAATGGAGGTAGTATTCAAAACCTAATGGAAACTAATGGCTGCCTGAGGCCGGAGCTGAAATAGAAGGTTCCTACCCAAAGTGCAATGGTGTATGATTTTGTATGTGTCCCAGCAGTAAGACCATGATTCTTTTTTTTTTTTTTAAATCCCCGCTTATTTGTTATAGTCATTTATTCAACATTTCACTTCTCCTATTTTAAAACAAGTCCAGTATTTCACTAGGTTTAGGTACAGTCCATAAGAGAGCAGTTGGGTTGCGGGGTATGGTTTTGCTTTTCACTTTAGATGTAGGACAAAGAGTTGGGTAGCCTTCAGTGCTGTTGCTTCAAAGTATCTGGAGATTTGATTGGTTGTAACGGCACCTGATTCCTCTTCTCCTCAATCCACACTTCCATCTGCGTCATCTCCTAGATCACCATCCATTAGCAAGGCGGCGTACTTACTGGCTGAGCTGAATTTCTGCATAAACAGAAGAGAGAGAAAGTTCATGTAGAGTAGCACAGATATTCTGGCTCTTGCTCAGACACTATGGGTTAAGAGTTGGGGAGATTACTCAAAAACATTTTTTTTTTTCAGAGTAGCTCCTGTGGTTGTTGGTTTACAACAGTTATTTCCACATTAAAGTGACCTTTTCTTCCATGGCCAAACACCAGAGTTATTTCTAAACTTTCTCAAATTCTAAGCGACAGGGTGGTGACTTCAGTTTTGTTTTCATCATGATTATTTCTGGTCGTCTTTGCAGTTACTTTTCTCTCACACTTCTGAAACAAATCGTGTTAAACACAATCAATTGCAATGGAGAGCACAAACAAATTATTAGACAAAAGGTCGCAGACGTCATCTCAACCTACCCTCTACCATGCAGGACATTTGCAGCAAAGAGCTGATGAAAAGATACCTATAGTTAAAATTGATTTGTTTACAAATTTACAATTTATAGGTGTATTTGAGGGGTGAAAGTAAAGCAAATGTGCAGTACTAGGGGAGAAATATCCCACACCCACTTTACCCAGTAAACATCCTGAGGCTGTTCATCATCAGTGCATGAAACCCACTGGGGCTTATTACATTGTTGTTGAATGAATTTCTATTTTTTTTTTTTTTTACCATTACATCACAGAATTCATTTAGTTCTACTAGAACCAGAACCTGTCATGGGAAATTCTGACGAAAACGATCAGATGGTGGCAAGGGTTGAAATGGAAAGGAAAACACATGTTTCAGCTCAACATTCACAGATGTGAATAGAAGCTGCACTGTTCTGGTCAAAAGAGGGACTGATTACGTGATAACAACCATATGTAAAATTAATTCACACTCGGCAAACAACACCCGTAGCTTCTGCCTCTTGTGTGTTTTCATAATTTTATGCCATTCTAAAATAAAGCAACAATGTCAAATAAATTTATAAATCATGCTAACTACTAAAACATATTTTCTGAGTTACATACATATATGCAAATTAGGAATCAAGAACAATGTAATTGCAGTGGAGGTTACTCAGTAAAATGACGAAAGTTTATGCATTTTGAAGACTCCCTTAGCCTTTTGCTAAAGTGTTACTCAAGAAAGTGCTGCAGCACCCTGATCTTTTTGGTGATATTAAAATAGACCACCAGCACCAAAACAACCTGTGCTAGAGGTGGGGCTGGGTGGCGCACCCCCACCCTTAAACATCACCTAAGGGATGAGTGGGAGGATCTGTTTCTTGAAATTACTAAAACGTTATTTTGGGAGCAAATGGACAAACCAACGTAACCATTCATCTCAAAGGGCTGTCAGGTTTGTACAATGTACAAAAAAGATCCCATATAAGAACGAGCATAGGCATTTAAAAGGGACCTTATCCAAATGACAAGATATGGCATAATATTCAAACCTTCCAAAAAAAGAAAGAAAAAAGATGTAACAGAAATCAGTGATTTCTGACTAAGTACTTTTTCTATAAAGCATTCAACCACTAATCAGTAACCACTGCTCATGGCTGAGGTCATGTCTACAAAACACACTGTTAGAACTTCACTAACAAACATAATAGCAGTGAAGTAGGGTGATGGGTTGTTGACACCAGACCTTTCTCAATTGAGAGTGGGTCTGGAAAAGGTCCTCACAACTTCCAGCAGGGGCATAGCTAGCAGTGAAACTATACTTCAATTGGTGCATTATACTCTTACCAAATCGTTTCAGAAATGTGCATGTAGCAAAGTTGTAAACAACAGTTTTAAACACAGTTGTTGAACCAATTCCAAAGAAATACACAAAAAAAACAATGAAAAAGAAATACCATGTTTTAGGGGCATTGGAAATGGGCTTCAATGACAATGACCTGCGGAGCAAATCCAAAATTTGCCAGAGGTTCCTTTGGGTATTCCTAGGCTAGTGCTGGTTTGACTGTTTTCAGGCCCATTACTTTACTAGAACATAGTAAATAGCATAGCATACTGCCCATCTGTCAGGAAGTATTATTCATTCCAACAGGACAGAATAATCTATGGCAAAATGACAATCTAGGTCATTTCAGACAGGTATTATTCACATGGTTTGAGTGGGTACACTTTAAAAAGATGACTCACCATCACTCAACAAGTTCTGGTTCTACATCACATCCTGAACACATGCTAGACCAGGGGTTCTCAATGTTTTTGGTTCCGCTTATAACCATAACCAGAGAGTGAAGTTGAGGCTGGGTCCACTATCCCATGTTTTTTGGCAGATGTGTAATTTGGTCTTTTGTTAGTTTTGGATTTGGCATCACATGACAACATGGACTGACTCAAACATTTCTACACATTCATCAGCTAGCTGGCTAACACATAAGCTACAGTAAGCTAAGCAGCAGTAGGAATGGTTCTTCATGACCTGAGTGAAGTTAATGTGGGTAGGGCCAAATATAGACACAATTTGCTTGTTTTATGGGTGAAAAGGGCATCATCTTTTTAAAATGTTAACTTTATAATTTCAAGCAAATTATCTCGTGGACCCCTTGGCTTTGGGTCCACGAGATAATCATGGGTTAGAATTACGGACAGCACCTTTAAACACATCCTTGCTGAGTAAATTGCGTACATCAAGCAGGAATTACAACAAAAATCTCCTCTACCTACCTCTACTCGGTGTTGAGTATAGTCATACTTCACAAAGCATCTCACAACATAACAATAAGCAATAATCAATATTGTGTTTTAAGGCTTTAAAGGTTAATAATATTAATTCAGAATAACCAAATAAATTACTTTCACTATCAATACTTGGCACTGAGGAGTTTTAAATTACATTCTATTCTATACTTTTGATATACTTTACACAATATCACCTTACCAGTCATGACTAAAAAGAACAGTGCCGTGAGCTCTGTGCTCTGGAGCTCCCAAATCCCTACACCGACACACCTGCCTTGTGCCTTGTGAAAAGCATGATTCACACAGCAACCTCTGCTGGGGTGTTAGTGGTGGTATGGTTTGGGAGAGGGGACACAACCAGAGAGAGAGAGACACTCACAGGGCAGGGAGGTTCCTCATATCTCTTTGGCTCTGGTGCGGGTCTGAGATCACACTCTCTTCTGCCGTCCTTTCTACAAGCAACGTACAATACAGTCAAAGAGCAGAGACCTGGAACTGTGTCACACACACAAACCACACCAGCACACACGGATGCACCACACACTCCATACTTCAGTGTTCCATCTTGCTTTCATAGCTCAAATAACTAATTTGCTTCCAATTAAGTTATATTAAGTAACTGACAGTCCGGTTTAGTGCATTGTCCATGGTTTGGTAATTAAAAAAATGTTGTGGTTGGCTTTTCAGATTATTCAGAGCCAATCATTTTCAAGCTTGTCTCAACACTGGCAAAGTGTTGTTACTTGGTCTTAACCTTCTAGCTGTCTACGCTCAGACACAGATCTCTTACATGCTGTAGAAGCATCCACTGTGAAGGCTGTTCATTAATGACTGAACATGTGTGCTAGGCTTGGCCTTCAAACAAATAAAAGCATGTACAGTATACATAATTGAGTATCTTTAACATAAACAGAACAACTGGCGTGAACTAAACCAGCACAGGCTCTCAATTTGTTGGAGAATGCTGGCAGTGCAAGCAGCTGAATTAGACCGGGCGGACAGCAACCTTGGCAGAAAAAAAAGCTGCACAGCACACCAGAAAGCACTAGGAAGTACCATCTTTGCTATGATTAATCATCGGCACAGCAACTGATTCTTAACAATGCGCTGCTTGGACACAAGACAGGGAAACAGAGGTGGGGACAGAATGCAGGCATGAAAAGGAAGGAAAATCATCAGCGCCTCAGTTGTTCTAAGCCACACTAACCACTGAGAGAGAAGGCATGGAACCAGAGAGGTAACATGCTGATGATTTAAACAAACACACACAGGAGAAGCAGGAGCAGGTGAGACATAAACCAACCCTGGCAACCGCTGAACCGGATTCAGGGTGAGGTTGGCAAGTACATGTAAGCACACCGCATGAAAATTAGTTTTACGATCTTCATGGGAGCTTATGCAAACACACACACACACGCACGCACACGCACACACACACGCACACGCACACGCACACGCACACGCACACTAGGCTCTAGAGTAGTCTAATAAAAAAAGGTCCCACAAGTCCACCCATCTCTAGTGCATATCAAATGTCACAAATGGTTTTAACTGAAAATCTAATCTGGCAGAACAACATCAGAGCTGGCTGACACGCAGTGCCTGTGGGGAGATGGGCGGAGCCGAAAGAACCCTGCGCCCTGTTTGGTGCCCTAGATGGCCACCAGGGGCGCCACTGATTGGCTGACCTGTCCGCTTCCTTCCGCCGGTCTCGGCTGGCTGCCTCTCCGCGGCCCCTGCCCGCCGCGGGGCCCGAGGCCCCTCCCCTCCCTCTCATTGGACCCCGCTCCCGGCGCACGCCGTCGGCCTTGTTCTCATCTAGAAAGGAGAGGCCAACGTTGAGCTGGCGGCAGGCAACGCTATAGAGGGAGGGTGGGGGGGGGGAGCTGCTGGAGGCCCAGAGTCAGGCTCAGGAGAGGTCATGTCATGTGACCTCTGACCCTGCTCATCCTCCCATGACCTTTTAGTGGCTAGAGCTCTGACTACACACACACACAGCACCAAAACACGCCCTGATGCCAGTCCCCACTGAGAACTGAGACTGAGCAGTGTTGTGGTTCAGAAACAGCAGCTTTTGTGAGGACGGGATAATGAGGGGACACACTGGAGCAAGTGAGGAGATTTTGGTTATATAATGAGGCCAAAAGAGATAACAAGTGGCCTGCCGAAGCCTTCTTCTTACCTTTACCTCTTTGGGGATCTTTATCATCAGTTGAGCTTGGAGAGCTGGGGACAAAAATGAAGTGTTACAAATGTGCTCTTATACATCAGGGTCTTTTCACCAATAAAGCTCAGTCCTACAGTATATGTGTATGGATACAACTTTAAAATGCCTTCTGAAGATAGTTGTCCAGTGCAATGGAGCTGAAATGAAATATGCTCAATGGAATATGATGGCTGATTTTGTGGTGGTTTATGAAGACAACAAGTGAGTACCTGGTATCTGGGTACACGGACATAAGACATCTCTAAAAAGGGCCCCTAACAAAGGGTCTTTCATTATTAAAGGACATATTTTACTCATTAACAAAAATAACAAAATAATGAAGCACCACAAGATACTTTTCAACCCTCTCTGAAGCGACCTGTTCAGAGTGGCCTGTTTGTGTGCCTGTTTCCTTACAAACACGAGTATCTTACTTCATGGCTTTGATTTGATGTTGCTAACAGGTCCCAAGTTTATGGGAAAATAGCAAACTTTCGCATTTTAAGTCTGCAGTCTAGATTGGTCAAAATGGGATGGAGTTATTCAACAGACGTTACGTCACTTTAGCCGGCGAATCTGAACTACTCTGAATCACGTTTTCAGACTTGCGGAGCAAAAGACAAATGGTTGGTTTGCATCATCTTCATATTTTTGTGCTGGTAGCAAGTATTTGGGAACATGTAACATTTTCATAATATGTCCCCTTTAAAACAACAATTATAAACAGTTCATGCTGCACAAAAGCCTTTGTTGAATTGTCCCCAGAGAACACAAAGCAGCAACTATTTTACTTAAACTAAGTGAGTCATGACAGTGTACTAAGTGGTCATGTATCATTAAGGAAAGTCATAACAACTCTGAAAGATTTGCACTAGTACTACAACTTTAGTGTTTCTGGCTCAATACCAACCAAGTCTATGGGACAAGAGGCTGGCTCTGCGGACACACAATGCAATAGCCTTTTCACATGTCCCAGGACCTAGAGGCTAACTTGCACATCCGTATTTAGAAAGCATATGATCATTGAAATGTTATGATGATATTATGGCTTAAATGCACTGCTGAAGGAAATAGAGGTGAACAGGTTTACTTCTTCACTGACAAGCAGTCCTTACTTATACTCATACTTATACTTAAGTCAATGTTAGGTGTTTAATAGTGTTTATTAACTTTAGTGCTACTTCAGGGGAAAGAGACTGCCTAGCCAACTGTCCTAATCTCAACAAGTAGAGTTACAAGGTGTCACAGGACTGGGAGAAAAATGCTGGGAGGAAAATGTATATGCACTGCAATACTTTAGGCAAAACAATTATGCTAGATCAATAAATGTGATTTGACGTAAAAAGTTAGAGAGAACCTAGGCACACATCCAAATTTTTTTTTAAATGCCTTTATTCAATGGGCAAGTCATGCTTCAAAAGTGGTCTTTTAAGCATGACTTGCAAATAAAATAAAGGCATTTTAACCTTCTCATAGGATGAGTGCCTAGGTTCTCTCTAACTTTTTACACTTGATCAAGCCCTCAACCTAAGAGCACCATCAACAACAACAACAAAAGATATATGGTTCCAGGCAGCACTCCCAACTCGACTTTATTACTAAATGTGATTGGACTTTTATAAGGATCTGTGCTGAGCGAGTTCTGACTGGTGTGTGGCCGTCTGGTGTTCTGTGGGGCGGCGTGTGCGACCTCTGACCTGCTGGGTTTGGGGGGGTTGGCGCTGCTGGGGGATGTGGAGGGCCGGGCGTCTGCGTCGCTGGAGCTCAGGGCGCTCCGCTTGGCCCAGGCGTTCTCCTTGGGTGGCGGGGCCGGCACCACCTTGAGTGGCAGCGCTTCCTGTTTGGGGGACGGGGCTTGGCTACTAGGTGAGGGAGGCTCTTCGTCGCGCCCGCTAAACACCTCGTTTTCCACCGAGCGCTCGCTTTCTCTGCGCCGAGAACCTGCAGAGGTCGCAGTATGATGTTATTGTTCTCATGCACGTTCAATAGATTTTCACTGAAAACTGGACATAAAATGAACCAGCACGGAAATAACATTTATCAAACGGGACCAAGTATACAGATACGGTTTGGACAGATTCACAGGAAATTCTTTGGAACAAATTGAGGAGTAACCAGCACGTGCAAAAGAATGCACTGAGGCCAGGAGGTGTCATTGCAAAATTTGTTTTGTTCATCAAGAGAGTGTGTGCTCATTTTTACTAAATTGTGCGCTCATTGCTATGACACCTCTGGGGTTTTGGAAAAATGTGTAAAAACATGAAAAAGTGATGCAATGAGGGGTGGGTGCAATCAGCTCATCAGCAATCAGCAATTTTCTTGTGACAACTGGGCTGCAAATCTGATCAGCATAACAGGGGCGCCCACTAAAGGAACTCTAGGTCAACCAGCTGGACAGTTGAGTGCACAAGGTTGTGACCTCTTACCTCGGCCGGTCATGCTGCCTGATTGTGAAGACTCACTTCCTGTCCTGGAGCGCTCGAGTTGGTCCTCGCTGCGCCAGCTGGGATGCCTGGAGGAATTAAGAGCTCATTTATGGCACAGACCCAAAGGACTGACCACAATAAACATAAAGGACCATTACAGACCATAAAGCTCCTTTGAAAACAAGTCTCGCTATTCAGTTACGCTAACGTGTCTTAAAGTAGGTGCCCTGCAGTAGGCAGGACCACTGGGAGGGGCCTCGGTGCGAGGCGTCTCCTCCCTGGCTCTCACCTCTCTCTGGGTCGGCGCTCAGGCCCTTTGACCTTCTCCTCGTCCAGCTGCCTCTGCAGCCTCTCCTGCTCCTTCTTCAGCCGCTCCTCCACCTCGCGCTCCTTGGCCGCGGTGTCCACGGGCTTGGCCCCGCCGAAGATGGAGGCGGCCCGCCCCGACGGAGCGGAGGAGGTGTCGCCTGGTTCGCTCTCTTTTGGTACGCTGCGGGGCTTCAGGTTGAGTTTGGGTCTTTGGAGAGGACCTGCGCGGAGACACGGGTGGATCCCGTACACAAGAGTCAAACGACAGCTGCTCTACACAACTTTCATAGAGCAAATTTAGACATCTAATGGAATGTTGCATACCAAGAAAAATATGGAAGCACTTAATGTTAATTAAAAAAAAAAAAAAGCCTGAACTACTGAGAGTCTGGAAGCTTCCACCAGTGAGACCATATACAACTATAAAAAATGGCAAAATTGTTCTCACCTCGATCCTCACGCCTCTCATCCCGTCTCTCAAATCTGTCCTCCCGGTCACCATAACGATCACGGTCACCATAACGATCACGGTCTCCATAGCGATCACCACCACCACCACTCCTATATTCATCCCGCCTGTCGTCATAGTCACGTCGGAAACCGCTGCCAAATGGTCTGCGTCCACCACTGCGCGAGTCATAGCCTTTAAACACCATAAAGGGAGAGGAGCTCAATACGATACACAGATGCCTGGTGACACTTTGATGAAGACAGACATCAGAGGAACGTTCAAATTCAAGAAACAGTGGCAAACATGTTTTCTTTAAACAGTTAAATTGGTGTTAACATTCCATTCTAACAGTAATTGCGTTGTTGCCTTCGTCAAACTCATGTCCAGTTCCACTGTATGTTCGCGGAGCACTACCTCCTCAGACTGTTTGCGATTGTTAGCAAACGTTCGGCAAAAACTCCAAGGCCAATGGAAAACTGTGTGCAAGCGTTCGCAAACGTTTGGCTACGTTCGTGAACTTGAACGCACCTCAAGTCTAACAACAACTGGATAAAAGTCTGAATGCAAGTCATACCTTTGTCGTAGTCTCTGCGGTCACGTTCATCGTAGCGGTCCCGATATCGCTCTCTTCCGCCGTCATAGCGATCAGCGTCTCGCCGCGACCCATCTCGGAATCGATCCGACTCGAATCGGGACCCTGTGTCGCGGGAGCCTGCAGGGGACCAGGTGGTGCTACTGTGAGTGTCTGAGCATGTGCGAGAGCCGAGTTCCTGACAGTGTGCTGCCTGCAGGTGTACTTACGCTCTCCGCCCCCGCCCCCGCCCCCGTCGTCCCTCCACGGGCCGTTGTCTGTGTCGGAGCTGGGCCTGGCTCGCCAGTCGGTGTCGGTCTTGTCTGGTCCTCCATCTCCGCCCCTGTTGCGATCACGTCCAGACATGGAGCGATCATCTCGCTCTGGGGTGTGCAAATCACACGGCACACATGGATTAGCATGGAGTGGCATGATGGGACTGCAAGTTCTTCAGCGCAAATAAAGGATTTAAATGTGCCAAGTGTTTGTCCAAGTCAAGGCAAGTCACATTTATTTATATAGCACTTTTAACACGATACGCACCTTTCTCATTGGACTGATCTGCAATGTCCACTCTGATTCTCCGGTTGCCCAAGTTCTGATAAGTCAGAGGAGATAAATAAAGGAACACATGGGGAATTGACCAACACAATATTTACAGTTCACTTTTTCCCAGAGGTTTCAAAGCATATCAAATGTGCCACCTAGTGGTAATGAATTAACAGTTATTGTTGTGAGTCCATTCCATTTTGTGCAAGTCTCACCTCAAGTTATGCAAAGACACCACCAAAAGACACCAGTTAGCTTGTGTGCAAGTTTATCATATTACCAATAAGGCTCTGGGTGACATTTTCAAGGTTCTGAATGGCTTTTAGGTAAATGGCTGGCTAGTTTTAGATCAAAACTCTAATCAAACTCTAAAACTCAATGTTGGTTACTATATTTTCTCGACAACAAAAAACTTACTTACACATGGGATTTGCTTCTGGACATGCTGATAAGTTAGGCTAATATGTAGCCAGACCTACACAGCCCTAACTCTACCGGACGGCAACCTGTTAACGGTATCAGCAAATCACACGATATTTGAGCTACATCTGCAAGTTGTTATTCCTAATAAAGCATTGTTTAGTGCAGCTAAATTAAGAAGTGAGGACATATAGCTAAATCAGTTTATATAACCCCAAGATTGTCATGTTTAAACTGGCAACAAAGACCACGCAAACAGCAAAGGCTACTGTATAACAAAGGACAATTTGACTTTGAAAAAATAATTGAAAATGAACTATTCAAGTTATAAAACAATTATTGATATCGATGAATACATGTTTTCTTCTCTCTGACACATTTTAAAATGCTTAGATATCTGATAAAAACTAAAAATGCAATCTTTAGGAGAAGACGGGTGGTGATTTAGGAGATGGCTGGTCTGACCTCCTCGTTCAGGCTGAGGGCGCGCAGTAGAGAGTCCACATCGTCAAACTCTGCATAGCCAAAGCCCTTCAGCCGCTCTGGGTTACTGGGTTCTCTAGGGAGACGCACTGCACTGATCTGGACAGGAAGACAGGCCACAAGACAGGGTAAGAGTAATGACCTCACACACACACAGGCAGACACCAAGGACAGGGGGGAGAGAGTGGATGTAAGACATTAAAGAAAAATAACAAAAAAAACAATGGGAAAATCCTAGAAAACATTTGACACACACAAAAAAACTGCCTATGACCTGTGTTTCAGGATATACACTAAGCCCCCTGAGCTCCTGTCTCACAGTACCACTCAGTGCCTCAGGAGGTGCTAGTGACTCAATGTACTGAAGACAGCAACGTGACACAAAGCAAGGATGCAATTACTGCCATTATTAAGCCCACATAAGCAGGAACAGTGTTTTTAAAAGCTAAAAGTGTTAATTTATGGGGAAATGGAATGTTGCCTTTTTCAAGCTACAGCACCTGTCCATGAGACTGGGTCTGTTAGTAAACTGTTCGTGAAAACGTGCTGGACTGAATTTACCAATGGAACCAAGTAACCTGTGGGTATTCCCTGTGGGTATTCCAAGTAGGTGGTGTAGTGTCAATCTCTAGTTAAATTAACTGAGAGCAAGTCGTAAACCTCAAAATAAAAGACCCCTCATGGGTTTAACAGAAGAACCCTGTGGCTTCATTCTCCTAGAAATCCCTGTCTGGGTCTGTTTACCTTGACTAAACCCTTAAGACATTTATGCTACCTGCTCCTCCACCACCTTGGTCCCTAGACTGCTTGGGTCGGGAAGTAGGAAACCATTTCCTGTATATGGCCCCTTTATCACCCCTAAGCGCTCAACATACATAATAGACCTCTCTCTGTGTTGACATTAAGACTATTTGCCAAACATAAGTACATAACTTCCATCACGTCTTGTCTTACAATGTGTTGTATTCATAAAATAACTGTCAGAATAAATACCAGACCAGAGCTAGAGATATTGCAATAGCCTGTTTTAGAACTAGCTATTTAAAATACATATTACCCAATGTATTGTAGGTAACAAGAAATACCTACAGGCAACTGAATGAAGGAACTGTACCTTATTTCTTCATAACAAAAATACACAATTGGCCAAGAATTACACACGTGAAAAGTGTGTCCCTTTACGCCAGCTCCCCCCCACCAGGACGCCCAGCTTCACTCACACTGAGACCACGGAAGAAGTCCTTGATGGAGTCCTCAGTGACGTCATAGGGCAGATTGCCCAGAAAGGCGGTGTAGGGGGGGCTTCGAGGCAGACGTGAGCGGTCGATGTTGGGCTCCCGGGCAGCCCGCGGCGCTGTGGGCAGGATGGAACGGTCGATGGGCGGTGCCCGGTACACATCATCCTCTGTGTGCCAGGAGGTGGACACTGCAGGGAAGAATATAACGAGGGCAGGGTATTTTAGCTTTCTCTGTTACACACTCTCTTATAAGGGGGTTGCTGTTTACAAGGCAGAGAAACTACCTTTAAACTGCCTTCTAAACCTATGGAGATCAAGTTCAATGAGATAAACTCCAATTTAAATGAGAACCCTAACCCCAGATAAGATTTTTGAGCAGTACAATTTGAGCCCCAATAGGATTCCCTCGTTACTTCATCCATTTGGCTGATACAGTACTTTTTATCAAAAGTGACTTACATACTGTAGGCCAATTGATAGTACAGGGCCATCTTCCACGGAGGAACTAAGGGGCAAGGGGCACAGCAGAGCCGGCAATCAAACCCACAAGACTTTGAAAATCCTATGACCTATGTCACCAAAGCAAGCAGGAAAGGTTTGGGATTTTAACATGCAAATAAAGCATTCTGGTGTACTCTGAAAAGATCATAAAGGCCAAACCAATGGTTGAAAACATTGCATTTTTCAATTGATAAGACAATTTTGTACATGAAATGTAACTATATTTCACTGTATTATCAATATGTAGCTTCATTGCCTTTCAATTTTAAAACAGCTTGCCATGGACACACACAATCTGCCAGGTCATGGAGCAACAGCAAGTTAAGTATCCTAATACAACGCTCTCTCTGCTCAAATTTATCCAGTGTGTTCCCAAATGCTTAATTAAATGGTATGTGTTTTCCCCTTCTCCTGTCAGAGCAGATTAATTAACAATAACGTGCAGTGATGATTCTGTAGCCATTGCAGTCTTGTACCGTAATTTCCCGACTATTAGCCGCAGTTTATACATTGATTTTGCAAAATTTCTTCAGCTATGAGGTTAATACAGGGGGGCAGTTAATATGGCGTTAATATGGTTTTGTTTCTTTTAACTGGCATAAAACACTGTCTTGCGGCTTATATGCGGGAAATTACTGTAACAATAGAAAGCTGCACCAAGTAGAGTTTACAGTTTCGGGGAACAGGTGAGTGTCACACACTGTAGTGCCACGCTCCTGGGAAATGTAGTTTACTTAATTAGCCCCGGAGGGCATGTGGAACCTGATTTGGAGATGACAGAACAGAGTACAAGCAACTTCAATCTGCCAAAACGCAAGAAGAAGTGCAGGTATGCTTAAGCGTAAAAGGTGAGTACCGGCCCACTTTGAGCACTGCTCCAAAGCGCTCCATTTCTTTTTATTCTTACAGGGGAGCTACACCAGACGTACTTAACATGGGGATAATAAACCACAAGCAGTTGGAAGTGTGCAGAGTGAGGATTTGTGAATCTTTCTTTCATAACAATGATAATAAACTCTTTCCGTCCTCAAATTACACAGCAATATTTTCATACTTTACGTTTCAGGTGGGATTTGTTTCTATTAAAAGAGACTTCTTGAGACAGGGGAAGAGACAGTAAATGTGGTAGGGCTGGGTAACTCACCATCTCCCTCCAGGTCATCGGTCTCATCTGCCCAGCTAGTGGGCTTCGTGGGAGGGTAGCTGGGAGGAGGGTTTCCTCCACTGTCCTCTGCCAGAAAGTCAGTCAGGGTAAGGGTCTTACCCTTCTTATTCTTCTTCTTAGCTGAAAAATGAGGGAATAAGGACTAAGACTCGGAAAACAAACAAACAGCTATCATATGACTCATTTCTTATGGGCTTCTGTTCATATGAATAAAAATGCCACACCCTCATAAGAAGTGGCCATTAAAGAATTATAAATTTGACTTAACTGCTCAGTTTAACCCAACAATGTGTGATGTAACTACTTCTGAGAAACATTCAACTGCATACAAATGAATGCAATCATGCAGTTTTCATCATCTCCCACAAAATACGCACTTATGTGACTTCAGTGAGAACATCACGCTTAGCAACCTCTTTTCTGTGCCTGGTTCATGAACACTGAAACACTGAAAGTAAGTGGTCTGTCTAGCATTGACCCACAGTTTATTTAAACACAAACACAGCTACAGGCCTGTAATTGCTGAACTCTTAAAGCTCTTTCTGTCCAGCCCTGATCAATAGCATCTAAAACAAGTGGGGCGGATGGAGCATGGGGTGTTTTGTTGCCTTGTTTTGACAACCTACGTTACAGAGGGATGTTGTTTTCTCTGCAAGCAGGGTGCTACACTGCAGCGACCCCAAATACCATTGTGGAAAAGTGTGCTGTCAGGGAATTCCACTGGTGCACCACTGAATCAAGTGTTTACAGCTCTGCCATGACCTCCCAAGCAAGCCACTGGGACAAAACCCAAAGCATGGCAAAACAACACAGTTGGAACAAACACCAATGGTTTACAGTCAAAAATCTATCAGTCTCTAACCTGAAGTCTGTAATGCATTACAGTACATTGACCATCACATCATCAATGTCTCACTCTTGTCAATCGCTCAATCCTCCAGGAAGCAGATCTGGCATTGTGCACCAAGAAAAATAATCATTAAGATTCTTTCACTTCTCTTTTCAATGACACTCATTAGGTGTGAATGTGAGAAAGCAAACTTGCATTTTTGGGACTGTTATCGGATGGTGCCACAATGCAACATTATATGTAAAACAAATCCACATCACTTTTGAGTCATACCCAATGTAATTTGACCAAAGAAAACGGTTTAGTTATGTTTTTAAAAAAATCACATCGATGTTGACCTTTCCTATCCTTCCAATAAAAAGGAAATGCATGCCCATGTACCACGGGACTGTCATGAGGCGAACTGCAAAAGACGCCCAAATGAAAACAAAGCAAGAGTCTGTTGAATCCTAAATGCAAGTATGCATGCAAAACAACACAGTTACTTTCTAACACGTAGAGATAGAATATCAGTCATTCAAAACAAACGAGTGACATCCTCGAGCCCCCTCCCTCCAGTGGTCCACGTGTGAAGTTTGTGTAGCCCCAACACAGAGCGCCCCTCCCTCGGCCTGTGCGCCTGCGCTTGGTAAACAAATTGAGAGTTTTCATGCGTGGCAACAATACCTATCCTGTACCTAGGGGTTACTTATGTTTGTTGACAGTGAGTCCATTCCAAATATTTAAATGTACTCCAAACAAAAGAGCAAGTTAAAATATGACACAGCGTGTCAGTTCGACTGAATTAACCATCGCTGAACAAAAACTTCCCGTGACAGGCTGCAGAAAACAAAATGACGGCTGGACTAGAGACACGGCATGACTTTTAAGCATTAACACTTGAGAAAAATGCAATTACACAGCATGTCATCTTGTCGTTCAAACAAAGAAGTCAACCAACTAGCAAATAGGGTACAATATATTTAGGTATCCTTGCTAGGGTGCATGCTAGCTAAAATATCGGGCCAGCTGGCTAGCTAGCCGCTGCTAGTCTTTACTGGTGCAGTTTCTACGCAGCGTCCTCACCAGAACAAACCTTTTTTGCAACTATCTTTTACAGTCATAACAAAACGCATGGCACTTAAAACTAGCTGAGTACAGCCCTTCACGACAGTAAAGTCCTGCTAAAACGTGTTTTGATAATAGCCATTTTAGGTAATAATTACGATACTGGTGCAAGAACAGACCACATAATCCTCACCTGACGCCGCCATGACGGAGAGCCTCTGCGTATGACATTCCCGGATGGAGGCGTCATCACCCCACTATCGGCGCACTACCTGATGCCTTGTTGAGCCGAGCTGTAGGCGCATTGTTCAAAGAGGACTTCTTTATCGATGATAATAGAAATTTTGCTGGACATAACTGCGCTTGTGTAGCCTACACAAGCTTCCTCTTAGTCAAATATTTCAAGAGTATGAGGTGGCTTATGGCAGAAGACACTCAGGTTCTTTGTGCTTTGCAACAGTGAATGGATGCAACTGACTTTTTCTTTTTTTTTACAATGAAATAATCAAGTAAGTTCATTAAGTAACTTAAATAAAGGTATACATTAAATAATACGATTTTGTTTACCAAAAGATGAGGAAAAGACACCTATTTTAGTCCTTGAGCCAGACCCCCTAATTTGGGAAAGATACAGTACCATCTTAGGCAAGGGTCTGGTCATAAAGAGGACCATTTAAAAATAAATCAGTTTAAACATCTCTATCTTTATATCTAAGGCATGGGTCTGGGGCTGCAAAGAGAACCATTTGAAAGAAATCAGTTTAAACATCTTTTTATAAACCTTGGGCATATGGTGAACTTGCCATAGGCCTATTGAATAGAATAGAATAGAATATATAGCCTACTTTTTTGATCCCGTGAGGGAAATTCAGTTCTCTGCATTTAACCCAATTTAACCAAATTAGTGAATACACAGCACACAGTGAACACACAGTGAGGTGAATCACACAACTCAGAGCAGTGAGCTGCCTGCACAACCAGCGGCACTCGGGGAGCAGTGAGGGGTTAGGTGCCTTGCTCAAGGGCCTGCCCAACCAGCGGCGCTCGGGGAGCAGTGAGGGGTTAGGTGCCTTGCTCAAGGGCCGTGGACTGGTCGGGGATCGAACCGGCAACCCTCAGGTTACAAGCCCGAAGCCCTAACCACTAACCAGTAGGCCATGGCTGCCCCAATTGCTGCACACTGTAGGCCCGCCACTGTCCCACGCTCCTGAAATAGGCAGCAATAGTCCCCATCCCTAAGTCCACCACCATCAGTAGTCTCAATGACTACAGACCCATTGCTCTAACACCTGTGGTGGCAAAATGCGTTGAGAAGCTGGTCCTAAAACATACCAAGGGCTGTCTCCCTTCCTGCTTCGACCCCCACCTGTTTGAGCTCGACCTTCAATACCATAATTCCAGACATCCTCATAACTAAGCTTGCCCCCCCCCCCCATCACTGTGTGGTACGACTGTATAGTGGCCGATCGAAAGAGATCACGAGGGACATCAAAACTGCTGAGAAGAGTGATTGCCCCACATCATCACATACTGTACTTCACCATATACCCAGAGGTTGGTATGGTGTTTTTTTTTTCAGTTAGCCTATTAGCTGGTTTGATTTGCATTGAGCTCAATGAGCATGAAACATTTTCTGCAAATGTATGAGGAATTGCTTGCTTTATCTGTTGAGGTAGGCGTATTGTAAACAGGGTAGGCCTAATTAAAAAAAGCTGCCATCAACATAATGCTGGGAGTTAGTTTATAAAATTACTGTTTTATTGCTGTTATTTTGACATTGCACTGCTGGTTATATATTTTGGTCATAACTGAATCTAGTGCCATGCATAAAGTGTAAAGCACATTGAATGACCACCGTGTATGTACATATGCTATATAACAAGCCTGACCAGCCAGACTCACATCAAGATGTAGGCCAAATTAGATTTGCTTCCGCTAGGGGCATCTAGATGTCTAGGCTATACTATATAACTACATTTGAACTTGAACTTGGCCATGGTGAAAAGGTGTAGTTTTACAGCTTGGACAGCTTGGCAAGCATAAGAAAATGTAAGCAAGACAGAATCCATCAAGTCCAGATAAGCATACAAAACATTTTACATAGATACTGTATATAGATAGATAGATAAATAGATAGATCAATCAATAGATAGATAGATAGATAGATAGATTAAAACTTTATTGACCACATACACACACCTGACTGCCCTCCTTCACCTCCCCCACTTCACTGCAGCATAGAAAGCTACACTCCTCACAGACTGCCCACCAACCCACTATCATCATAAGACACTGCCCCCCACACACACACACACACTGTCCCAGCATCCTATTAAGCCACATACATACAACACACTGCCCCCCCCATCTACTCTGTCTCAAGCTTTAAGCAATCTGACTCTCTTTAGACAGATCCTGTTCAACTTCCTCTGTCCATAACTGTTTCTAAATTAAAGTTTTTCACATTGTGTGTTAATGTATGTATTGCTTTTGCATGCATTGGTAATTTCCTCGAAATTACATTTTCTAGCTCTAATAAATGATTTATGTGAACATGAAAAAAACACGAGGCATGAGGCATTAGCCTACCAGATGTTGACTTGCGAACAATTGTGCAAGGTGGAGCTGCAGTTTGCTTTCTGTCCACTTGAGAGCAGTGTTTGCCACTGGGTACCTGGAAAGAGGCAAAGCAGGAGTTTGACGGTACAGTCAACTAGTTTGAGTGTAGTTCGTTGTTGAACCAGATGGGAGCAATGTTGTGGCATAGGAGCAAAAAGTATGAGTAGAAGCACCAGACTGATATTTTCAAAGTCTAAGAATTTGAGACACCATTTTATTTTGAGTATGAAGAATGCAAAACTAGAACATTTAAGGAAATTTAACTATTTGAAATATCCATTTTTACAATGAACTAATGTCACCGAGTGTATAATCTTAAAATACAATTAAGGGAAATGAAATACATCAGACAGATTGTGATACTCTCCAACAAATATAGTGCTTCCCCTTCTGTCGAGTGTTTTCCCTAAACTTGAGAGCAGTGGCCATGGCAACGGCTTCCGCAATTCCCAGAAGGGCAAGGTCAGTGCCTACTAGGTGGGGGTGTGACCGTGGGGGAAAGGGACATACAGATTAGTAGGCGAAGGACACTCATCCAGACTCCCTCACACATTTCTGTCTGAAAATCTCCACAGATACCAAACAGCTCAATCTTTTGTTTGGCAACTGAAACATTTCTTCATATTCCTCAACTGTCGCCTAGGCCTCAATCAAACAACAATCAACAAAAAACATTTTGAAGTTCTACACTTCTTATCATTCCTTTCTTTGTGAGATTGTCTTTCAGGGCTACAGTATTTTTCCCTTAAGGCTTCACCACGGTGCTTATTGTTATATTTTTGAGAAAAACAATGATCAGGGGAAATTTCAATAGACTATCAGATACTGTACATGTTTCCAAATGTTTCCACAAAGTATTAAATGTGACTTGTTATATACTCATGTATACATACAGTACTTCCATCGTTTAACAGCAACATGAAGTGTGTTTTGTTTTCAGACAATGTGTAAAGTCAGGATTTGCATGGCAGCTTTAATTCCTTGCATCTTATGTAAGAAAAATCTTCTAGTGGCTTCATAGTGCAATAGTAAAAACTACCCCCCCCCCCCACACACACCCACAATATCATTGTGCATTAAATTAAAATCACAGTAAAATGTGTATGCTGCAAGTAATTGCTAAGTCAGCTATGAAACTATTTCTCTTGAGAAATGCACTGCTGTGGGCACCAGTTTGGAGACCGCAGGGAGTCAGGTACCTGAGTGTGCAGGAGGCTAAGAGTCGTGTTGGTGCTGACACCTTTTCAAGCAAATTACTCATCTAGCTCAGCATGAGATAAACTAATTGGAGCGGTGGATGTAATTGGGGATGCATTATTCCTCAGTCAGTACCTGAAGTGGACTAAAAAGAGGACACATCTTTAGTTGTTATCCTATTTACTTTTGTATATTTGCAGTTAGTCACTTCCTATTCATATAGATTACCTTCAGAGTATTTGATAGCAGAGGCGACTGACTGCTCGCCATCTGTCCTTCTTGTATAGACCTTGGCGCCATGTTTCATCAAGAGCTAATTAGTCAACACAGAAATGCAAACAGAGAGACTGTTTCCTTATGCTCAAACAGAGAATAATAGCATCCACCCAACACCAACTGTGTTTAGACTGACTGCCTGCTGAAAGGATAGGGTAGATCTCAATGAAAGCATATACATATGTACATCCACACTCTTTTTTAAGGTCATAATTGTGGTGTACTTTACTGGTTCAAATAAACACCCCCTAAAACGAAGCAGCCACCTGGTTTCCATTTACACCACCCTAATTACGGAATGCGATGATGGATATACAGCAAAAAAACTTAAGCCCTGAATGGATTCATTGTTGGAGACGACTGTTAATGTCTGACAGATTATCTGCTGCTGCTGCTGCTCTGAGGAGCCATTGTTAGTGGAGGAGGTACACGGCGAGATGCGTGTCCGTCCGTAAGCATTCACATGTGCCTGCCCTGTACTGGCAGTGTCTCTGCTGCTGGAGCTGGAGCTGGAGCAGGAGCAGGAGCAGGAGCAGGGGGGAGTGCTGCCTCAGCAGCAGGCTCCCCTCTTACATAACAGCATCAGGCCACACAATAAGGAGTGTGCAGCTTGTGGGATCCCAGTTTGACCTGGCTTCCTGCAGAGAACAATCAAGTTCTGACTGGAATGTTTGCTCCGCATCTGGATCAAATGCATTTCACGATAACAGCAGCAGCATTCCAAGTCGTAGCATTTTCTCTTCTCTTACTTCTTCTTCACTTTCTTTCTTATCTCATGTTTCATGAATCAAACCCATTTTAATAGTTTCTCAAGAGACGTAATGCTTCATTCTTAGTACTGTTGGCTATAAGAGATTCACATTTCACTAGCCTGAGCAAGGGAGAAAGATGTCAGACCCAATAAGTGGAGGCTCCGGGATAAACAGGATAAAAAAGATAGTAATCGCATTACTCATAAATGTTATCAGTTCACAGTGGCAAACACAGTAGTGCTTCATTATTAAGCTCTTTCTTTTCCAGAAATGTACTATATGTATTCCTCACCTCTTCACAATAGTGTACAATAGCTAATATTGTTATTTTAACGGTCTTGTTAAGGCCAGGCCAGAATGTTAACCAAAATAATCAAATGTTCTTATGCATGATGGTTTGTAGTATTATTTTCATTAAGATAATAACTGAATTGATATGGCTGTTTATCATTGCAATTCTCCTTAATGTAGTATTACCAACTTAAATTGTGTACTGTCAAATGTAAGTATTGTATTGTTATTATCTGGATGTCGCTTAGGACAAAAGTGTGTGCTAAATACCATAACCATAACCGTATCCATAAAGTTATCCACCATTATCTTCTCATTATATCATATACTCAAGGTGTGTTACTATGTGCACATACTGTAAACACTTCACAAACATGGAGTTATGTTAGATGAAGATTGAATGACTTTGCAGAGATAAGGGTAGGTTTGCTTTAAACCATGGCCCATCTGACACAGCTTAGATGTGCATGGGACAGAGAGCTGTTAATCACTGTTTCCCGCCTGTTTTTACGAGTTCTTTACTTAGCCAAGGCCTTTTGGCAGACACACAAGACTCATGAGGTCCCACAGATGCCTCCCTCACAGAAGCTGTCCTCCCTCATCATATTCTCCAGCAGATCAGTTGAACTTTTCAAGGAGAAAGTTTGTCTAATTTGTACATTTTTTTCCAGAGTAGCACCTCCTTTGAACTCTTTCTGGATAATCGCCTTAAGTCCAAAAAAGGCAAGTTAACCTTTTAATGATTACTATCATGACTGAAGAATTAGTTAAGTAATAGGGAAACACCTGTTGTAAATTGTTTTCAGAACCTGGTAGATTCAGTCATTAGTCATACAAAATGGTTTATTAGCGATTTATAATATTAGACATAAACAGGCAACTTCTCTGAGCACACAGTAGCAATGGAATATGTGGACATGTCATTTATTTTAGTTACTATAAGAGGTTATCATACACAATTGTGTAGCTACTGTAGGCTATGTAAGTAGACTCTTTAGATATAACATGAATATGGAAAAAAGAATAAATAAAGACAGCAATAACAACCGCTTGATTGTGTCATATGGAAAAGTGGACATATAAAAATAAAGATAAATGGAAGTAATTATAGATATCAACTGTAATAATGACCTCTTGATGACCTCTTGATGTCCAGTCACTGAGCTACTGTTTGTTGTAAGTCATCTGTGAAAAAGAAGACTTCTCCTTTTCCCCCTCTGATAACTTTTGACTCTGCCTTGTACTACACAGACTTTGCGCACACATATGCACTAGTTTTGTTTTCATTGTTGTGTATATGTATGTGAATATTTGTATGTAGGTCTGTGTTGAACTGTTGGTTTTAACTGTGATTGGGTTAATGGTACAGCCCCATCCCCCCCACACACACGTCCTATAGTGGTGCAGTCCAACACTAATTGGTTAATGGCCTAGCCTATTTAAGGCAGGGCTCTTTCACTGATCGAGAAGTCACATATGAGAGACACACGGGAGACAGGGAAGCCACATGGAAAGAGCTGGAGGTCCAGGAATTAAGGGAAGTCCTACAGTATGTCAATTTAAAGTTATTTAGAAATTACCCCTTGCTTGCTGTGAGGCAAGGGGAAAGTCGGTCCATAGTTATGCAAAGTCGCCTTGTATGGATCTGTTGCCTGATCTGTTGCCTAGATCTGTTGCCTAGTTCTGTTGCCTAGTTTGGTGCCTGGTTTGGTGCCTAGTCGGTTGCCTGGAAGAAGGTCGCCTTTTGAAGTATTGTCGCCTATTGAGTATTGGAGACCCCTGTATCATGTCTGGACCCTGACTGTGATTCCCTGATCTGCCTGTGGAATAAATGACATTTTTTGTATTTGGAACTGCTGTCTCCTGCCATCTCCTTCCTCAACACCAACACATGCAGTGTCACACCTCCCACAACATGGGGTGACCGCCTCGGTCCCTCACATCATCAATCCTGATGGGGTTGACCACTCTCTATCTTGATGACAACCATCTAACTTGACGCAATTCACTAAGAGTGAAACATTTTGCAATAGACATGACACCATCACCTAAGAAGTTTTCACTCCCTTTTTAAAACGAACTGTAGAATTTTGTGACGTAATGTTACACCCTCACCAAGGGGGGGTTACACCCTCATCCTCACTTACGTATGCTCTTTGCATTCTTAGCCATAACGACACGCTCCTCCATATTGTAAAGAGGGTGGAGAATAGTGAAATGTGGAAAGAACGCCCCTTGTCTTTTCTTTTTTTTCATACACAAATGCAGAATGTGATGTAGTAATCTGGAGTGTTCAGTGATGCAATGTGTCTCGTAAGAGATAAAACATGTGGTGTGATCAGCCTGGACAAGCCTGATATAGGCCAGGGGAACCATCTGGAAAATGGCTGACATCACACTAAATACATCTCTAATACAGGTGTCAGCATCAGTTTTATTGCATTTTGGGTAAGAGGTTTTAATCATCACTAATCAAAAATAGATCAGTGTTACTTTGGTATTCATATCAAGATGTCAAAAATGTCCTGAGATGGGTTTCCAGCATGGTGTTGAAGATTTTAAGTTGTTTTGACAAACAAGGTCAATTTTACGCATTATAATGTACGATGCCGGAGATCTTTTTAAATTCCATTTGATTTATCTGTCTGTATTCTTATAGCTAAGAAATATTCTACAGTGAAGGTATCTGGCTCTCTGCTTGACTGAGGACACCCTCAAACAGACAACCTTTTGTTCAGATACAATCTTTTCTGTTTGGCCTTTGGTGAAGGTCTGACTGATGTCTTAGATGTGGCTAGACTTTGTAGAGCCTCTTATCTCTGTGTCTTCTGGATTGCTTCTGCCTATGGGTTTGTAGTAAAATAAAGTTTCTTTATACGGTTCAGTTGTTTTCATATGACTATTTGATATGAACAACAACAAATGGATATCCAAGTTATAATATAATATGCCACCAAATGATTCCAGACCAAATATTCTTCCAAAGTTTTCTCTGATGACCTTTCCAAGTGCAACATGACATGACCATGCAAATGCAAGTCTTGACTTTTTCAAGTCATGAAACAATAGGGTATCATTTCACTGTTTTGCTCAGGGATTTACTCCGGACCTAACCTCACCAAATAAGACCTTCAGACAATGCATTCTATGCCAAATCATTTTGCTCGAGAAGCTCCCGTATTAGGGAGGATATGCGGCCCAGGATTGTGCTTTGTGATTTGTGTCAACAGAAGTTGGATTGTTATGGTGGTCAGGCAGAGTGATTCCTCCTCTCCTTTCATATCATTCTGTGAACCTCTCCTTTATCCCCCTATAAAGCACTCATGGATTTTGATGTTTATAGCAATGCCTGCCTGGCAGAAATGCTGTCCTACAGTATATGCCACTCTCAGTGTCTGTAAATCGCTACATATCTAAAAAAGGAACATGTTTTGGATTGAAAACAACTCTAATGATGTAATCGGACCCAAAACAAACCCTCCATCCCATGCCGGCCCGCATGATCTGTCTCAAAAGGCCATGGGAATAGTTCAGACACCCACCTTGTTGCATAACTCCAATCATCAGTCAAAAGAGCAATGTCAAGGCTTTTTCAACCTTACGCTGAGCAGTGTGCCCCAGATATCACTGGTTTCAATCACAATCGTTTGAAAATGTGCCAAAATGCTGAATGCTGGAGGAAGTACTTGTCTTCTCAGCATTTCTCTTTTCTTTTTTAGTTTTTGTTTTGTCTCAGACACATTTGATTTTTGTGTTCTCTGTCAGAGCCACAAAGCTAGCAGAATAACAAGAAAATGTGTTAATTAGAGTCAAGAAGGCTTTCAAAGTACTGTACCTAGTCTGTTTAGATAAACCTGTGTATGTATGTACTGTCCCTGTCTAGCCATCTGAGAGTTAATACCTATGTTTTAGCCTGTGAGACTTGTGTGTGTTGACAGTAAATCTGACTCAACTTCACCTGAGTAGTGCACACCTGTCTGCACAGACCCTTTTCGGCCCCGTACGTCTGCCAGCCTAAATCTTTGCCACATCCCAGACACAAAAACACATGCCAGAGCAGTGCGGGCAACTGGCAATGGAATCAGTCAGCTGATGACGCAGCTCAACCATGTCTGACATGAAGGTGGCTCAGAATTCAACAACCCAAACAGTGACAGTTCAGACAATCAACATGTCTGACTTCTGTTGACTGAAATTCCTGTTTGTCTTTGCCCCCATGGTACATTATAATCCGACATGGAATCGGCTGGCCCCATGGGATCCGATTTACACACCCACATGAATAATGTGGTGTGGCCTTTTGTCCACAAACATGGAAATACTGAGACAGTCTGGGGGGGGGAAGGGGATGGAGGCGGGGGCGCCCGAAACTTGCCGTAATTGTCTGTGATTTGCTGTAACATCAAGCTGTGTTTGCAGCATTCCTCCCCTGTGTCGTGTAAAATGGTTATTTTTTTTCCGCCACTGTGCTGGCATGTGAGGTTGCCTGGTTCTCAGTAGCCGGGAGCACCCCTTTTATGGTCATATCTGAGCAAAAAGACAAACATAGGCCAAGTAGTCCAAAGGGGGGAACACTGTGTGTAGAGGCTGATCATTACACGTTGACCCTACTGGACATTATCTGCCTCGTTGTTAAAAAACAGCTGCAGAGCTGGAATGTCTGTTTCGGGATGCCTGTTGCCAGCTAAGATAACATTTTGCCTGGTATGAAGCTATCGTGCTTCTTGACTGCCTCTCCCTAATGTTATTCATTTTTGCAGGGGCTTTCATGTTGTCATTTCCAGTTACATCATTCTTTTTCAATACTCATTTTGAGTAATAAAATCTTCTGGGCCATGCTGTGAGGCTCCATTAATAAAATATGTCTGGACTACAACGACAATGACATTCCTGAGAGGGAATTAAGTCCACATTAACTAGGGTCTCTGAAAATGAGAAACAAAACAAAATTCTTTAGTGATGTATAAGATGTTTGGTGGGTGGGGGGTCTGTTAGAAATCAAGCACATCCACCAGGTTTGATCAAGCATTTAGGGCAAACTAAATTTGGCCCCAGGTGTTTGTCAGCACTGACCACTGGGTGGTTGTCTATCACCAAGTCAAAAAAGTGTTTTTTGGTATGCCACAGATTATTAAGACTAATTGAGACTGCAGGGTACTGTATGTGATAATCTTAATCCACCCTATATAGCCACAATGAGTATAGGTTCACCTCTCGGTTGGTGTGAATAATGCCCATTTTAGTCGTGTCTTACTACTGGACCTCTCCTCTCTTTAACAGAATGTGTCATTGCCCTCTTCACACAGCTTTGCTAGGAAGTTGAGTGATTCAGACCTCAAGATAAGGCATCTACCAAATATGATCTGTCTGGGGATAGAGCGCCTCACCTCAGGCTAAACACAACAATGTATTTCCCGTCTTAAGAACTTGGCCTCTTTCTTTAGCGTCTCTCCATCCTCCTCATGCTTCTGTTCTGTTCTGTTCTGTCCGTCTGACTCGGCCCATCCCACATGCGCAGTGTTCATTGTGGTCTGGAGCAGTTCCACTGGAGCCAAATTGAGCTGGGGGGCGTAGCCTGCTAGGTTACATAGAGACAGTTTTGGGTGATCAAACTCACTGAACCCTGATGGGATATGAAACAGAACATCCTTTAACATCAGTCGCTCATAATATAGATAAAAAGGTATTCCACTTTTTGGAAATCGTCGTCATTGTCATTTCATTGCCCATGAGTTTGTCTTAGATCACGATTGGCCATTTGAGAGACTTAAGCTGTTTTATACTACTGGGCCCCGCTTTTAACCCTGGGTACAGTTCAGGCAAGGGTCTAGTCTTCCAGTGATTTTAAAACCTGATTATGTCTCCAGGTGTAGTGACCCCGGGTCAAACCAGATTTATTACCGGGCAGAACATGCTTTAAAGAGCCATGACCCGAACATATTACAGTTTACGTCTTCGGGTTGAAGTTCTGTGAAGTAGGAAGAACTTTAGAAGTAGTTCCTAGAATGAATTTAATGCGTGAATGGTTAGCATTCACATGCTCATACAGTAGTTCTCTCTAGCTGATCTCTAGCTCAGACAGACACTGCTGTTGATCGTCTAGCCTCCTCTTCTTTTTAAGAAACAAAACTTGTTACCATCATCTCCTTACCCCATGCTTTCCACTGGGCAGCAGCAAGACCAAACCCTGCCTTTCCTTTCTGCACCTGACAAACAATATGTTGCAGTTGACAATGTGTAACTGCTTCCTGCGGATTCTTCTTCTTTCTTCTCACTGTTAGGGCAGTATCCTAGATGACTGGATCCTTAGGCTAGACTACAAGTATTCCATTTTCATTTTAATCTGAACAGGAATCTTGAATAACTCCACCAATCTGGTCATTCCTTTTCCTTACAATGCTACTGTAGGCTACATACCGCACTTAATAGAATAATAACTGTAATTTAATTTAAGTGCTTTGCTGAGTTACAATAAAAGAGAGAAAAATGTAACCAAGGTGTTACCCCATAAGCTACCTGCTTGAAACAAATTGATGTTATTGTCTGAAATGTTGATAAGTTTAACATCGTGAATGAAAGGAATTTGAACAACAAATCTTTGATGGAGAGTGATGACAGGAAGGATATAGCCAGGGAGCCAGATAAGTGCTAGCCTGATTACCATCGACTTTCAAAGGCTCTGCGAGACTTTAGTCTGACCAACAGCCTGTGCTAACACGGTTTCTTGCCAGCGCTGGTTGACCCGCCTCCTTTAAGTGCCTCGGTTTGCTACTGGTAGATGTCAGAAAGCGGATTGCCGAGTTTAAACCAATAACAACACTCTTTCCGCTGCCTTGAACACGCCTCTACCCAGAGCCGTTGGAGCTGCTCAAAGTTGATTGGTTCTCGACCAAAGGGGGCAGTTCCGCAGATTTCGGGAACTCAGAAATCCTTCTCAATGAGCAGTTGACCAGACCAGCAGCAAAAGCCTGAAGGTGTTGCGTCGCTGGGAGGGCGTGCCAGGCTAGATAAGTGCTGTTTAAACACAACAAAGGAAGCAAAGGCACCTGATTTACCCTATGACCCTTGCCTTTCCTACCTTCCTGCCCATTAGGACCTTTTTACTGTGTCAGACGTTATCTTGAGATAAGCTTTGGCTTTATTTTTTAGGGAATGTGGAAAATGGGAAAACACAGCTGAGGCAAGTTTCAATGTGCTTGGTGTTTTGAGCATAATCCTTCCAAAAACAGCTGGATTTAAAAGCACTTTTCTAGGATATCAACAACAAAAGAGCCCTTTGACCACAAATTAGGTGTGTGTGTGTGTGTGTGTGTGTGTGTGTGTGTGTGTGTGTGTGTGTGTCTCGCAGGAACAGCTAGCATGTTATCTCTTTGGTGATTGTAGAAGAATCCGTTAAATTCACCAAAAACAAAAGGTCAGTATGTGTGGCCCATTTGCCCTAATAAGATGCAACCCTTGCCCTACCCAGAAGTTGACCCTTCTAACTGCAAAATACCTTCATGCATTCTTTCTGTAAATTACCATCTTTACCTCTGCCAAGCTCAGTGATCATTAACAGACTCTATATCTGCTATACAATCTTTAACACTCATGACAATAAGTTGCTTTGTATTTCTTTGTAATGCTGTTTTGGTTGCATGAGTAAAGCCGACAAACATAGTTGGTAAGATCTTCTTTAGGGAGAAGAGAGCATCTGTAGATTCTAAACACATGGCAAGGCAGAGTTAATAGTTCTACTTCTAGCTTCCTCTGTCTTGCCATGTGTTTAGTTGCCATAGTTTCGCAACAACTAAATTGTCATGACAACTCTGAAAGGTTTGTGTGTCTGGTTGCTATGGCAACCCAACCCTCTACTGGGCACTTTACTGATAGTGAATGCCAAAATGGTTGGTGTGTGTGGGTTTTCATTTAGGCTGTACAAGGATAAATGACGCATAGAGGGGAAACTAACGGTCCAATGTGGTTTCTGAAACTTCTAGACTTTTTTCTATTTTTTTCTTTTTTTTTTTTGCAAGTCATATGGCTCCACTCAGCTTCTGGGGAACCCCTGCCAATAAAGGAATGACTCACACAAGGCACAGTCTCACACACGCATGCAGGCAAGCACACATGCAAGGATACACGCATGCGCACAGGCACACACACACACACACACACACACACATACTCACACACTCACCCTGCATGATGATGATTACAGACTAGTGATGTGAGGCATCTGATCAGAGACCCTGTTGTAACTGGGTGTGGGGGAAAGCTGACAGCATTCTCACACCACCAAAACCATGCAAATATGAAAGTAACCAGTGCAGACTGCCCTCTTTAATTTCACGTGTCTAATTCACTTTGCACTATTCATGAGCAGACCACAAAGTGGCTGTTTTGAGAAAATGTTTACACCGCCGGTGCGAGTGCTACAGTCGGATCCTGAATTTGAGAAGGGGAAACGCTGCAGCCTTGTCACGCAGCCACATTCACGAGTCCAGCTGCATGGCTGAGCGGCCTAGCTTATGAAAACCCACCTGTGGCGGACTTCAGGGGCAGAGTAATCTCCTGCCCAAGGAGCCTGCCGTATGAGGAATGTGTGGCATGTGGTGCTCTCAAGCCTATTGTTCACTCACTGATGCGTCTCAAAGAACAGCTAGGAGCCTGTGCCGTTCTGAACAGGGAGTGCTACTCTGAGGTAAGTTTCACTGCAGGTACTGTAGGATAGAAGGCAAACCTACAGTAGAACCCATTATCAAGTGCTGCATTCACTGTGGTACAGACTGTCACAACCCTAAGGCAAGTTTGGCCCTGTGTTTGCTAGTTTAACCATCTCTGTGAAATCATGTATGTCACTGTTTCATTGTTATCAATTCAGCAAGAACAACAATTTACAAACAAATGACAAAGATCAGTTAGTCAGCGATCAACACAATACTACTGTAGAGAGCAACCTCATGTGACCTGTGTACGGTATCCTCAGAAAGACCGTTACTCTCAACATACTCTCTTATGTTTCTTTATAAGAGATAAAGAAACATCATAAAATCCATTCCCAGTCGTATGAGTCATGCTATAAACTGGCGTGGGAATATTGTGTGTTAAGAGCGCTAGGAGAGTGATAGATGAGAAACGGAACCCCCCCCCCCCCCCCCTCCACCTCCCCGTCAACAAATTCCTGGGGTCATTGCATGAAAACAGGCATGCAGCAACAGTGTTGAAAGAATGCACACAGAATGGCAAATGTCCAACATATATATACTTGCCTGACAACCATTTTAGTTTATAAATAGTTTGACAAATATTTTCACAGTGCAATTATCTTTGTTGTGTTACATACTTACACCCGTGTGAACATCTGACGCTGTAGATGCTCAGAGTATGCAAACAAGACAATCAAGGGATTGGAAAAGAGAGGTTTCTGTGAAATACATTAGGGGACCTAGAAATAATGGACATCTCAACGGAAACCTTTATGGGTATCTGAGATTCAAATGTTAACAGCCTGTGAAGGGATGGCCCTCGTCAGTTAGGATCCCCGGGGTCTGAGCTCTAGCTCTTTTCCACTAGCCAGGCTTGAGTGATGGCCGACAGGGTGGTGCCATGGAGACAGTCCCCCACCTTAAAGCGTCTCTGGAGCCTTGGACATCGAAAAAGAAAGGAAGTGCACAACTCCAGTGGAAACTCAGCATCACGTATGACCACAAACCCTCCATTCACCGAGAGCCACAGTGGAACTTTCTAAACATAGACGCTTCACATTGCCTGTGGCTTCTCCTCATCTGAAAGCTATAATAAGTGTTTTGCATAAAACCAGTCGTCGGCAGGAGCCTTTGCAAATAAGCTGTGCTGCTGAAAATGCAGTTGCTGAGTTTTTAAGGTCTTCAAATAGAACTGTCCTGGTGTCCATTCATGCTAAATCACTAGCTCAACAAAGCTCAAACCTATATAAACATTCTATGAAATGCATCCTATCCCCATTTCGACTAGTTAACTACTACTGTTATTTGGAGTTGTGTGATGAATTGCTATTTTCAGTTTAAAAATAAAAAAAGAAATTTATATTCTACTTTCACTCTTTCCATTGTGGCCATTCAACAGGTTTCTCAGGTTTCCATTACAGTAACATTAGAGTGGCTGATGCCAAACAATGGTTGCGTAGGTAACCGTGGTTCTATCAGTTTCAGATAACTTTGAGGACTTGGATGGATGTCCTTCATGAGTACATGCAGGTTGAGTATTTGTATCAACAAAGTCACCTGTACCCTGGGTGACGTATGCCCTTTGGCCCTGCCAAACTCTGGCAGTCATCAGAAATTCATGGAATCGTGATTACATACAGTATATGTAACCATTGTCCTACTTTGTTTCTGCTGAAGCAAAGATGACTAATACAAAGGGAATTTCTACTTGCCTTTTAAGGATGCTGTGAAGAAGTAGGAAGAACAGGTGTATAGCCACAGGGTGGTGTGGGACCACATTAACCCTATCAAGTCTCACAAATGTGCAGGTTGATTGATGTCCAAGATGCAGCTGCACAAATACGTATCTGCCAGGAGGACTCCTCATAGCGCCGGCCATGAAGTACATGTAGCCTACAGTAGATACACTCCTGGCTGACTGACCTTCAACATGAGGAGGGGTGAGGAAACCACTGCTCCCACAAGCATGACCAGTAGTTTCAACAATCCACTTTGATAGCCGCTGCTTGGACAGGGCGTGACCTCGCCTAAATCCCGTATGATAAACAAAAAAGGAATCCAGCAGACAGATTTCAGTGGTCATTTGAAGATAAGATTGAGCACAATAACTACATCAATTTTGAGTGACACCTCCCACCCTTTGCACACTGAGCTCAGCTCCCTCCCTCTTGTTGCAGGTTTAGTTCCATGTTCCTATTTTTCTACATGCATGGCTATGAATGAGGACTCTTTATGGCAAACCAGATGTACCTATGGGTACAAATGAAATAACCTGAACCACAAAATCTGCCAGGTTAGAGGCTGGTTTAGGCAGAGGGAGGCAACGTCTTTAGGAAAAAAGCGGGGTTTGGCCATTATGCCAATGTACATGAGAAGAGTCAGTTAGAATACACTTTTGATGGAACAGGAACTGCATGACAGGAAATGTTTCAACAGACTCTTTCATATTCTCTTTCAAATCTTTTGCGTCTCAGATTGGTGTTGATGAAATTGGGATCATCAGCATTCTCTGCACATGACGAAATCTTTCTTTACACACCCACTAAAAATCATTAAGCCACTGACCTAGAAAATCCTGGTCTAGAGCGGAGTGTTAAGCACAGTGGTGAAGATGCATTCTCACAAGATGTAAGCAGCCCTTACCAATGAGCCCCAGGCAAAAACTCATTTTCAGAATTAATAGGCTATATCCGTAGATTCGTTATTCAGTCATTTGAACATTATTGGGCTACGTTTTGCATTTTTCCAGGCGATATTTTCATTTGTAACTCCTTGTCAGTCAATAGTGAAAGTAAATTACTTAGTTAGTTACTTAGTTAGTTTCAGTACAGTTTGCCTTTGAGTTCAAATAACAGGCAAGTGCCGATGCATGCAGGCTATACTCTGCTAGTCACACGTTTTAGTAAAGTACTAGGGGAGTACTGTAGGCTAGTGCAAGCACATTCCTTCAGGTGCACTGACTGTCAAAATACGCACTGTTTGATGTTGTGCTGCTGGTTCTTAAAGGGAATGACAGATGTCATTCTCATCAGTTTACAGGATGTTACGCCATAACACACACATGACTAATTAAGAAACATAAGACTAACTGGCGTCTGATCACAAAATCACACCATTAAATTGGCATTGTGGATTGGACACGCCTGAACTGTCTTAAGCTTTGCGTCTCACAAGGCATTTAAGATTGCTGAAATAGGGCCCTGGGGTACTGTACACATAGTAGCAAATAAGCTAATTTTCCAAAAGTGGGCATGATCCTTTTAAGCTTTCATGGTTAGCGTTTATAAGTCCTGTATAGCTAATTGGCCCTATTTACTCACTTGAGGATGGAGCTATATAAACTTGCCAAGAACAGTCTTCATGTTGATGTTGACTTGTTGTATGCTCAGATGAATATCAAAACACTATTGTGGCCACTGGTCAACTGTAAAAACAAATATACTGTAGGTAACTAATAGTTGGTACAGTATCTTCAATGAATTCTCCTGTCAAGTCTTTCCTCAATGATATCTACTGTAAGTACTTATACATATTTATTATTTAAAATACATATTTTGCTATGATAATCTGTATATTTTCTGTAAGATACAGTATTACAAGCAAGATAATAAGACCTCTTCACCATTTTTTTTGCATTTCATACTTGTATGACCTAGTTCAGTTATGTACTTTACCATTCATAAAATTCAGTTATGCGCTTCCTTCATGTTCATATGGGGTGAGAATAAGTTTTAATCAGTTACTAATAACACAGGAGCCAGTCACACCTCTCTGCATTACTGAGTTGTCTAGTGACTCATCACTTAATTTTCGCTCATCAGGCTTTCACTGACAACTGGAGGGAGGAGATAAACATCACTGTCATAAACCTGTTTGTTTATTGCTTATCATGAAGAGGACACTGAATGACATAACGTCCCCTAAAGACACAAATAGAGAAAGTTTCGAGGGGTTTTATATTAACAACAACTCTTGTTGCTCTACAAAAGTCAGCTCTAAGATGAAGTATGGTCTCAATGTATCTAAGGTGACAAAGTTGAGTGAAGTTATTAACAATGTGTTAACACAGTATGGGTATTTTATTCATGTTATGGTTTATAGCTTATTCTTCACTCTTCGTGTTTTTTACACTATGAGTCACTACATAGTAAGATGTAAATCGTGTGATGAAATAAGACATTCAAAACGATTTTAAGATGCTTTTGTTTTTAATAGGAACTGTCTGATCAAGTACAACACAACATCCAAACACTGGTGAAAAAAGGCCAAAACAATGCCACAAGTCAGAGGTACAAAAATAAACCACCATTGCTCCAAAAAACATTTTCTCAAACAAATCAGATAATGTCATTACACCTTAAATTAAATTTTCCATGTCTGTATACCTTGTCGCCTTAAGGCAAGAATGATAGGAACGATTTGCCTTACTACTGAATGGGGTTGGTAAGAGCAACAAGGGCACAATAAGTTATAAAATCTTCTTGTTAAAAGTGGACCTTGAGGTGTTAGTGTTGCATTGGTAAGGTGAAGGTGAAAGGAGGAGGATCAGTACTGCCTCTCCTTGGTGTCTGTACTTGAGGACACAATTTTGCCATCCACCAGTGTCTGTGTGATTGTTGTGACTTTTGTCTTCAGTGATTTCGGGTCTTCCACGGCATCTTGAAGTCTGTTGATAAAAAAAAAAAGGTGTTTCCGCACCATTACACACCCGTTTTTGATGATTGTTATTGTTTTTTGATCATTGTAATGTGCACAGGCTAAGTTATCTACCACTGATTAATCAGTGTGCGTGTCAAATTAATCTTACCTCTTGTAGATCCAATAAATGGCATTGTAAAGATGATTTTTTCTCTGTGCCACTTACTTGAAGTCCTCTCCGTCCAGGAGGCGCTTGTAGGTGGCGATCTCAGCCTCCAGCTTCATCTTGATGTTGAGCAGGGCCTCGTACTCGTGCGTCTGCTGCTGGATGTTGTTGCGCAGCTGCATCAGCTCGGACTCCAGGCCCCGGAGGATATCGTTCAGGCTCTCCATCTCCATGTTGTAGCGCATCTCCGTGTCACGCAGGGTGCCCTCCAGCGACCCTTTCTGTTGGAGACACAAGTGAACGGGGAGGAAGATTCGTCATTTTTTTTTCTTTTTTTTTTTCTTTTCTTTCTTTTTTATTGCCAAAAATATAATCAAAAACATGAAATAACATGTTACATACAGTATAAACACACAAACAATTTTACTTAACCACCCACCCTCACCCACCCACTACACCCCCCCTACCCTCCCCATACCCCCCAAGATTCGTCATTTGTGAAAACGGCAAATGAACAACACGAGGTGAGTGGGAGGAAAGGGATCATGTTGTGCAGGGGGTGCAGGTGCTTACCAAGCTTTTCTGTGACTCCAGCTCGATCTCGAGCGTCTGGAGCTGTCTGCGGAGGTCGGTGGACTCTGTTTTGGCGCCCTGCAGGGCCTCTGTGCTCTGCGTCATCTGAACCTGGATTTCTGAGATCTGTTCAGGAGATGCAAAAAGAAAATGCAATGAGAAGATATCTAGTGTGGACTTATGTGGTCTATGCAACTAGATAGAGAAATAGAATTTACACGTACTGTAGCTAGAAGTTAAAGACAAGGACGAGTAATCAAATGGTCAAATGTTTTATTCATACCTGTGATTCGTGCCATTTCTTGAGCTCATCCTGATTCTTTTGCGCCATCTTCTCGTATTTTGACCTCATCTCCTCCATAATTTGAGCGAGATCTTGACCCTTTGGCGCATCCACATCTACCTGGACGCCAGACTGCGCGATCTGGTTACGCAGTTCATTGACTTCCTGTTGTAAAAAAAACACAATCAAGATTAAACAAGTTAATACAGAATAATTTATTGTGGGTTAAGTAGACTTTGGTCCAACAGCCATGAATGCTTACATTGTCATGGTTCTTCTTCAGGAAGATCAACTCCTCCTTCAGAGACTCAATCTCACTCTCAAGGTTCATGCGGTTGAGGTTGGTGTCATCGATGACCTTCCTCAGGCCAACAATATCTGCCTCCACAGACTGGCGAATGGCCAGCTCAGACTCATACCTGTGCAGTGGACACAAGATGGTGAAAATCAGATCATGTCTGGACGCCCACAGAAACTGGGTACAATATTGTATCAAATGTGACTGTGCAGGACTTACTTCACTCTGAAGTCATCTGCAGCCAGACGGGCGTTGTCAATCTGGAGAACCAAGCGGGCGTTGTCCACAGTGGCATCAAACACCTGTTTGACCAAAAGAGACAGTTAGTGTCTGCATCAACTGACTGCAGCTGCCTATCAACCCCAATATCAACTGTCAATATTTCTTTCTCACTCGTTAGTCTAGACATGATGTGAGTGTAATAGGTGCCATAAAATAACTATCACGTCGTAAATGGCAGAATGTATCGAATGTGTCTACGGTAACACAGCAAATGTGTGAAATTTGACATTCTGGATGGCGATAGCAGGATTTGTTCCCAGAGGCTAACATGTTTGCTTTGATAAGGAGGAGATACAAGAGAAAGTAGCAAAGTCCACAGGCTAATCATTAACGGGCCTCCAGAGACTGTGGGAAAGCTCCTGATGTGTGCTGGACACGACTGGCCGGCTTTGGGGTGGAGGTCAGGGCTCGGCTTCCTGTTTTGCGGCCTGTTAGAGACGACAGGCTCCACAGGGCCACCAACACACAGTTGGATCATCAGAGGGAAAGACCAAGCGAGTCGTCCCAATCAGCCTTTGAGATAAGCTTCTGTCTTGACTGAGGAATTTGGGTAGATTATGTCACTTAATAGTAACAGATTAGGGAAGGTATTGGAGGTCATAAAAAACGGACACTGGGAAGAAGTGGCTCCACCTCCAAAAACATTTGAATACAGAATTAGTCTTCTGCACACACATTATGTTCCCCAGAGATGATTCATCCACTGGGTGGACACTTGACTTCAGATTGAGTGGTACTCAAGAGGGTGTGAAACACTAATCAAACATGGATTTGTCTGCAGTGTGACAATTAGTCAACACCCGCTACTGGTGTGATGCGTGTCAAATTATAAATGACTTTATCTATCTAGCCCGAGGACACACCCAGTATACTGTATAAAAGAGTTGCTGTGATGGCAACGTAATTTTATAGTCCATTTTATAGTCCTTTTCATGTGATTCACTGATGTTCATGCGCTCTTTATTTTCTGTCAAAAAAACAGGGTCCTGATCAAATTTAAATTTGGTCTCTAATTAAAAAAAAACGTGTCCCTGTACAGGACTCTCAGTATGTTCCATTGACAGCAGGTTTCCTCCTCTTTTTCCCCTCTGCGGGTGAAAAAAAAACACTCCTTGAAGTCAGCTATTTTCCAGCCACTGGGATTAAATAAACGTCTAGATGTGTAGCACAGAAAAGATAAATACAGGAAGTCTATGCGTATTCACACAGATGTCAGCCACAGGCAGGGGTCCAGAGAGGGGGGAACAGGAGCCAAAGGTATTCCCCCTTCATAGAACTTCCTGTTGATCCTTGGGCCTTTCCTGTTAATCGCTGGCAATCAGACAGCTAACGTTATCTGAATGCCATCTCCTCCTTGTTTTGGCCCCTTAAACACACCCCCACCCCCACACCTACCCACGCATGCTTTACAAAAGTTTCCCAGCAACAGTCTCTCTCACCACAGAAATGTCTCATGTTCCCTTCATAGGCCATTAAATCAAGTCAAGTCTCTCCCACTTGGCTCTCTCCTTGCATTCAACCAAAACTAAAACTAAATCACCCCTTATGCCCACAAGAATTTCAATGTGCCCCCAAATGTCCACTTACCTTCTTGCGAAGCTCGTCCAGGACGACCTGGAAGCGGCTGTAGTCGTTGACATCAGGGCCTCTCTTCTCCAGGGCCTGCCTGATCTGTGTCTCCAGCTTGCCGTTGGCCTGCTCCAGGCTGCGCACCTTGTCCAGGTAGGTGGCCAGACGGTCGTTCAGGTTCTGCATGGCTCCCTTCTCGTTGCCCATGATGTGGCCCATGGCCTCTCCGCCGCCACTCACGTGCACGGAGAAGCCTCCGGAGGAGGCCGGGAGGCCGCTGCGCAGCCCGGAGTAGGAGGAGGAGGAGATGCGGGTGCCCTGGCCCCCCGCACCCCCGTAGATGCTGGCCGCCCGGTAGGCAGGGGCCATGGAGGTGCGGGTGATGGAGCTCTGAGCCAGGGGCACGTTGGAGCGACGGATGGAGTAGGAGGTTCTCGTGCTCATGGTGGCTGGACAAGTGGCAGAGTTGTGTGAGAGTGAGAGTGAGAGAAAGAGAGAGAGAGAGTTGAGCGCACAGACACACAGGATAGGGAGGGAGGCACACATGCCGGCTTTATATCTCCGCCTGGAAACCAGGGGCTCAGTCCCGCCCCTCCAGGGCCCCTCCCACCCGCTCCCCTAACTCCTCCCTCTTTCCTTGTCCACTCATGCTGGCCTCCTGCTCCGCTGCAGGAGTGAGTCTGGGTGGTTCAATTCTACTGACTGATGCAACAACTTTCTGGAAATACTGTACAATTTGTGTCACATGATATGTACTTCCTCAATCTCAAAAAAACGTCAGGCAGTGTTATATACAGTATATGTGTCAGTGTGCGGTCATTTAAACAAAATAGATTTTGTATGTAATGAATGAACCAATGACAGACCATTTTTGTTGTTTGAAATGTTAATATTTTCACCTCTTATCTTTTAGTGGTGAATGTTTTCTGTTTTATACATATACAGATATATTACTACAATATAAGTGCTCAAAATCAAGATCGCTAAAGCGGAGCTATCAGACGATAGTAATATTCACAAAACCTCCCAGTTAAGTGTATACATCTACTCCAGACTATCATGCATTCAAGCGGATATCTCGTGCTCCACCCTTGTAAGGGTAGGAGGCCAACCAAAGAACAATCAGTCTAGCTCTTAAGTACACAAGCAGGGAGAAAACACAAGCTGGAAAAGGAAAACATCCTTTAAACTCATAAGGGGAGGTCTCCCCCTCTCCCCTCTAATTTCAAAGGGGCTTCCCCCTCACTTTACTGGTGCTCCTCACAGGCTATACGTACTGCAGAAAGATAATACTACAGTCGTTCCAGTTTCTCTCACTTGCTACTAGTCCATATTTACTTTTTTTTTGAAAAAAGAGTGAATTTTAAGAATCACACCAAAGAAATGGGTTTGTTTCTGCTTTGATTTCAAATTGAAAACAGGAATGTGTCCAGAGGGAATTTTGAATACTGGTTTATGGACCCAATAACTTAACGACAGTTTCTCTAAGAAAACATTTTTAACTTAGACAAATACCATACACTGAAATATGATGTGGAAATCATATAATTAGGGTATTTCCCAACATATCTTTTCAGTTTATCATGGTCTCTTTAGTTGCAGAGCAACAACGCATAATGAAAAATCCCCTCAAAAAAGAAAATTAAATGTGGAATGTCATTTTGGATATAAAGTACACAATCATACAAAGGCTAGCCATTGTCTTAGAGGAGGAAAGAAAAAGTGGTAGCAACCACATTTTCTCAAGGGAACACTCTTGGAAAGACTTTGCTGTTTTCTTTGCTGTTTTTGGCGTAAATACTTCAGCAAAGCTTTCCGCTGATGCAGAAGCATCATTCCAGTCTGACACACCCGTTCCCTGGAAGTGTGAAGGGAGGTAGTTACAGTAGCCTATATGGACTCATGCAGGTGGGCCAGTTTGGACTGCAGTTTGTTTTCTCGTTTCAGATCGAACTGTTTCTGGATTTGCCTGTGCAATCATAAACGCATACAAACATACACAAACAAAAACAAATGTATGAATTCACATTCATCTACACACACAGTTAACCTCAGTTAAAGACTTCACCTCCGAAGTGAAAGTGTAGTCTGTAAAGTTTCTTTGTCTGACAGCCATATCAGTTATTATGATGAAGCCATAATAAACTACAAAGGATTCCTGAGAAAAGTTATCAGCCACATTACGCCCACTACCTGCAGCGGGTGGCTGTCACTCTAATATTAGTCAGTGTTCAAACATTAATTAGGTGGGGCCCTTGTCGATCATTCTCTGCTTGACCACAGAGAATCCACAACACCATATATGGAAAGCTACTGTATCAGAGGGCTAAGCAAATCAGTGACCAATCCCCTGGCGACCTTCCTGGCTTACGCTAACCTCAGTCAGGCCATAACAGCTGTGTGAAACCATTACACAATTGTTTGAGTCAGCAGCATTCTGCGTGTGGCTGGCCAAAATCAATTGGCCTTTCAGGTACACATTGTCAGTGATGGCTCCGCGCAGTTGCTTATCGGTGATGTCCCGTAAGCTCACACATCAGTGTTGACATAGCAGGAAGGTGTCACAAGGTGAACCAGTGACTCATGCCTCTGCATCCGGGGTGAGTTGTGGCCATGGGGAGCCTGATATGGTGTTACCCATTCACTTTGCAGGCCTCCTTTATTCCACAATCACACTCCATGCCAATTTGAAATAGCTGTGGTCTGACCTTGATCCTTGTAAAGCAAGACCCCCTCGTGTCTTGGCACGTAAGTGGGCCCTCTCTCTCTCAAAGGCAGGGATTCATCAGTACTTGGCGGCTAAGGCTGCCGGACTGTGGGGATTACTTGTTCTGGGCCTGTGTGAGGGCCATGGAAGTCTACCCATCCTCTGTAACATGGTGGTCTCACACAGGCCTCTTTTCATGCAAAGCCAAAGGTCAGAAGCATCCAAATGATCATGAGGTATGCGTCGGAAAAGACCCCAGTGTAAAGGTGGCATTTACTTTGTCATTTCAATAACATATCATGGCCTTGGTGAAAGATACATCAAAGAAAATAGAAAATAACATCAAGGTTGTAAATGTAGAATTTAGCCATTCAGTTCTTGATAGGGTCAAAATGATTTCTTCCAGTTTAATCAAACTATAATGCAAGAAGCCTTTCGAATGACAAACAGTGTCCCTGAGTGCAGATGCCCTGAGTACCTGGAGGCCAGCAATATGAATCGCATTCCAGTGGCTTTGTCATTTTGACACAGCTGTAATAATGACACTCTTGCTGTCCAGAAGTTGTATCAAAAACTGTGCGTGATAAAGTCAACAGGGTGCCACCTGGGAAAGTGAGAAACAGACAGGTGTACGCACGATTCCTCAGGGCATTATGGCTGCATGACACTGGAAGAGGACCCCTCCCGAGCGTGAGAGGAGAGATGACTAGAAGTGAGTAAATTTAGATGGAAAAACAGGAGATGGGGGTTGATTCACCGTCATGGAAGGAAGCCCTTTTGGCTTGATGGTAATCATCATGAGTCACGCAGCTTCTGCTTCATCCAGGCTGCTGAACGCCTAAAGTACATACTCTTCTTCAAAACGCAGGCTCAGCGGTCTCCTGGGGTTGTAGGGTCTCAGCATGTGAAACCTTGGATTGACCAGTTCAAACATTTTTTATGTGAAATAAGACCGAATTCCTCTGAAGCCAGTGGGAAAGAAAAGTGTCCATGGTCATGGAGGGCATCCATTTTACGGCTCTGAGAGCCTTGTCGGGAAGTGAGAGAGGTTTCAGCAACACATCTTCACAACTGTGTGCAAGATGCCACTGGGAGTCCCCTTGATTTATTGTTTTTCTGTTCGAAAGACAGTGCAGAGGCACGGAGCCTGAACACACACACACACATAGCACACACACACACACACACAGACACAGACACAGAGACAGAGACACGCAGACACGCAGACACGCACACACACACACACGCACACACACACACACGCACACACACACACACACACACACAGACACACACAGAAACACACAGACACGCAGACACACACACACACACACATCCATGTAGATCACTGTGGTGGAAAATCAAGCAAGTCCTCTGTGTGCTTGAAAAGACCCACTGTCTGTTCTCCAAGGCTACAACAGGGCATTTGTCTCAACACTGTAAAAGAATGGCTCGGGGGGCAAGGGAAGGGGTTCTCTCTTTTCTCTTTAAGTGTTGGAGTGTGATGAAGGAGTTGTCCACTGAGTGTGTGGGATGACTATGACCGATGTCTGGCAGGGCTGTAACAAACACACAGCTATTCCTAACCGGTCTTTCCCAGTTTGGAGACACGTTGGTGTTCATCCAGAAGCATTTTTTATCCTTCATTACGAGGCCATTGAAGATTCTTGGCGTGTTGTGTCACAAAGGGGATGTTTCAGCAGTGTGATGAAGACATGTTTGCGCCAGTGAAGCCGTTATAGGAGGATTCCTTATCTCTTCTCACGCCTTTTCTCCCACCTTGGCCTCCCTCCTCTTTTGCTCATGGTTAGAGAAATGCCTCATGTGTTTGCTGAGGTCAGCACGAATGGTCGAAAGTGGCTGGGGGAGTGTTAGAACCATGTATCAATCACTTTTCACCATGCTCCCCGTTTGCCTGCTTATAGCAACCACCAAACATAGCAACTGGCAGAACCGGTCTTGTCACTCATGCGGGGACCGTTGGTCTAGACAGACTGAAAAGTCATTATCGGGATTATTTGGCTGAGTTAAACAGATAATACTTCCTAGGGCTACTGAAAACAGAAAGAGCTCAACATAAAATAGTATACAGTATCAAATTATAGGCTACAGCATTCAATTCCATTATATTTATCAAATTCACATTTTGTTTCACCAATTAGCACTAAACAAACATTGAAATATTTTCCTATTGTTCCTCTTGGAGGGTATACATTTCATGTCCTTCTTGGCCCATGTCTTGTTAGTAATGTCTCTGGGTAGGAGACAAGTTGTGGCAAAGATATGGCTTACATGCCTTATGGTCTCAGCAAAGCACATCCAGCTGAATCTGGTAAAGGCATCCATGGCTGAGCAACCTGGTTTCTGTCATGCCGCTGAGCCCATTCAGCTCGAGGAGCGTTGACCTCCCGTTTAAATCCTCCTCTTTCCCTCATCCCTGTCCCGTCATTCCTCTACGTATACTCTGAATAGCAGGACTTTGTTCCTCACAAGGGCCTCATCTTCTGATGGAATGTGGCGTGTGTACACAAACATGAGCGTCCGATAAGCGTCCAACAGGGGGGAGGATATGTCTCCCCCCCCCCCCCTCCCCTCCAGTGGGGATGGTTAATGCTAACAGAAATTGGGGAGATCATCCAAGGGTAAATGACATGGTTTGAGGCTTCTCTACCCCCTGCGTTTGTTATTGCATTCTTCTGTGTTCTCATATGAGCTGCGCCAAAACCAGCATTTATAAAAGTTTACTGCACCGGCACTGACAAACATTAATGTCACTGATCTGAAGTCTTATCTCTTAATACTACTACTAATAATAATGTCAAAATGTAGTTGGTGTTAATTAAAAATCAAATGCACAGAGACATGCAAGTTCCCTTGAAAATGTGAATTCCCAGAGTGTCATACTGAATGAGACATGCCACATTAAATGATGTTTGCTAACAAGTTAGCGTTTACTCTAGAGGATCCCTATGTAAAGTGATCTTTCCTTCCTTCCTTCCTTCCTTCCTTCCTCCCTTCCTCACTAGTGACCATATGGGCACTGGCTTGCCAGCAATGTTTGCATTTGTCATGCCTGTGTTCATTTTGTCATGCGTTCCTCTCTCTCAGTTAGAGCTGCAGCCACCTTGGGTTTGCAGAAGCTTTGCTTGTAAAAGCCTTTGTGAGACACGTCAGGTCCTCATAAACATTTCTACTGACAGCATCTCCCCAGTTCAGCTCCATTCACAGAGACGTCTCCTCAAGCTCACTTTATAGACAAAACATTTTAATGCCTTTGGTCAAATTAGTGAAATGTTTTATGTAGGAGAAGGACATTTAAACAAACAAAAGCATGAAGTCATGGCTCTATAAAAAATGTGTGATAATGTTCAAGTATGGATATAAGTAACATTTTAGTTCATTGAATGAATTGAAACCATAGTTTCTTTGACATTATGATGTTCTGTTTATTCTTACTCCCTTTGTCTGTTCTGGAAATGCCATATCAGCCATGTGTACTTAATCAAAAGAGAAAACACAGACCTACTGTGAGAGCCAGTTGCACAGCCTAACTATGGGAGGCCTCTCTGAGATGAGAAGAAAATCATATGTAAACTTTCCACAGCTGACAGCGTTGTTTTGTTTACTGATTTGTTTATTCAGGTGTGTGTGTGTGTGTGTGTGCGCACGCCATCTCCTCCTGTCCTTTGAGGCAGGAGGAGATGCTCCCCAATGAGGCTCTAACAATAAGGTAGACACAGCTTCACAGCTATTGATCACTCAGATGCTGTAACTATAGATACATTTTGTATACATTTCTCCATATTCTCCTGTCTAAGATATGGATTCCAAAATCACCTATCCTGTGCCACTGAACCGGCAGATGTCCCCATGTGAGTCCTGCTTCAGTGAGGGTTTGTTATGAGACACATAATCGATATGTGTCAGTTAGATATATGGGAATGCCCTCTAGTGGCTTTGGTGGAGCAGTTCCTGCCTATGTCAGCAGGTGGGAGAAGAGTGTCTTGCAGGTACAGCACTTAACGGAGAGGTTGCTCCTTCCTCTCCTAGACTGGACTAGTCCACCTGCAGTTCATGTCCATTTTATGACAGAATTGGACATGGTCTATCGTGGCTTATCCAAACACTGAAATAGTTGAAACCACACCTTAACTTTTTTTTAAAATATATTTATCAACTCCCCCCCCAGTGAACCTGACCAAATAAACTCATTTTTGCAGTATTTCCAAAACAGCCAGTCTAGACGTGGGTCAGAGGAAAATGGAGACCACGCCCCGGCCTTTAAACCGTGTCCAGCTGCCATGGGAACAATGCCTGCCTACAGTAAAGGAAATAACAGGCTCCACATGTCCTGTGTGCAGAGTTTCACTCTTTCTTGCTCCAGTCCTTTTCCCCCTCAGTCTCCCAAGTCTTCACTCCTGTTCCTAATCATTTTTCTTTCTTTCTCCAGACTCCTTCTCCCCCTCTCGACTTTCCTCTCATTCTGACTCACCCAGCAGGCCCCGCCTGTCCCTTCTCTTTCTCAGTCTTATGCAATCTTTTTTTTCTTTTCTCTCATTTTTCTCTCCAGAAACTTCGGGGCAGCTTGCATAGTTTGGGAATATAGACAGTGGGCTGGACGATTAACTCTATCATCTCTGTTTTGTGGGTTTCTTATTTCAAGACAGTACATTCATTCATTTGATCCAAATGACCTTGGATTTAACACATTACAGTCTATGTTATCTGCATTGTGTACATATACTCTTTCAGTTGACACATTTATCAATACAATGTGTCTGTTTCAGCACATGTCAGTATGCTATTCTCCCTGAGGAAAAAGCAATTACAAACATTTCCACCTGTTTTCACCGACTGACCACACCATCTTTCACATTTCAGTGTGTGCTCCATTTAGCAGCCATTGCATTGTGTCATCATCCGTACCATCATCTGTATTGCTGACATATTGAATTAAAGCTGATCTTCACTCGTCTGGTAAACAGGTTTTATCAGACAGTCTCTTGCCATTTGGCAGGGCGATATATTGGGTGTGGCTTCATAAGAATGCTCAGGTCCTGTCCTGCAATAAATAATTAAGTTAGATAAGGATGTGTGGCTACCCATGTGTCGCACATCTTTTGAACTTCACGCGTCTGAGGGTGCAGCTGGCACCAATGATCTCCATATTTTCATCAGCACACTGATAAGGATGATGACATTTTTATATAGGATATATAAAAACGCATCCAGTTATAAATGATGAAACTCCTACAAAGTGCGTAGTTAGCTGTTGCGCTGACAAAACATGGGCGTATCAACAAGCACCTATGATTTGGAATCAATGGATCAAGGAATACTGTATTATTATCGCGAACAATTCATAAAACACTGTCAAGAGAACAAAGTGGAATGACTGACTGAATACTATACTAGTCAACTTCATCAACAGTAGTGTGCATAAAATGGGGAATACATTGGTCAGTATCACTCCCCCAACATAGCCCAAGTTTGACACATATTTGAAGAGAAGCTTTATGACCATATCAAAACCTCAAGTAATACACCTGCTATAGTTCATAAGGAAGAGAACAAATATTAAATTTGACTATGAATTTGCCAATGCTCCAAATGTTTTGCTCCAAAATGTAAGCTTTGACCTCGTCATGGTTTGAGAACATATAATCACAGTGGGGTTACAGCACGGTCACCAGGATCAAACACGCAGGGTGGACTTTTAGTTATTGAGATACGTTCTGAGGGCAGCACGGCCTGCCATTGGTTCTCTGCATCAAACACACTGCACAGGGTTGGGACGCCTCAGGCTGAATCGCATGACAAATGTGTAGAATCAGTATAATGTCTATTCAGTTCATTCAATACTATGAATCCAGGAGAGGGCGGGACACTTGAGAGCGCTTTGGAGTCTTTTTTTTTTTTGTTGATGATAAGATCTGGATTTGGCAAGACAATGGAATTTTCAGGCTCTGTCAACATCTCCCTTGTAAGTGCATAGATCAACTCTCACAGCGCTCACAAGTCTAACCCAGAAGTCTCTTTTAAAACACTTGGACAGTGTTTAGCCTCGCCCCCGTCTGTGTCCCTGCACAGCCACAGGACGAGAGAGAGAGAGAGAGAGGAAAGTTATTCACCAAGTTGCCGAACCTTTCATCAGAAAACGGTTCTCTTCAGAGACCTCGGTGGAACACAAACACACATTTTCTGCAATGCTGATGAGCGTGTCCACAGACTGAGCATGTGCAGGCAGGAGCGTAACCCCTGCTCTCGACCCACAGAGAAGAAAAGAAAAGAAAGAGAGACTGTTTGTGGACAGAGGCATGAGGAATGAGGGTGAGGAATTGGACACCACACATTTTTTCCCGAAGCCCATAAATCTTTAGCCCTTACAGGGTGAAGAAAAAAAAAAAAAAAGAGAAAGGCTCGGCCTCCCACTCCCCATCTCCCACCCCCACCCACGCTCCACCCGTGCTCCACCCTTCCACCCACTCCTCTTGGTCCACTACATTCCTTTCTCCTGCCATCATACCTGCAGGGCCTTTCAAACGCACTGACTCCCAAGCTCTGGCTCAAGGGCTTCGGACAAAAGTCCATTCCATGGTGTTGCTTGACGCCAGACTTGCACTGACTTCTGGGAAAATAAATGGTTGGCAACATCAGGACAAATTGGGAAAATATTAACTGGAAGCTGGCAGAAGTTGGGATTTTCCTTTTTATACAACTTTTCCAGTCAATGGCAGACCACTTTGGCCTGTTTGGGTCTGAGTTTGATTGTCTGAATTGTTACCCAATAAAGCCCATCCCGAATTTATTGCAGGAATCAGAAGACATGTAATGAATGTCTGGAGAGGCTCATAAACTTCAGCTTTACCGATCATTTATTAATTTGATTTGTTTGTACGTACAATTTGTAGACCTAATCAAATGGTTTCAATGTTTGTACTCATATAGACTGCACAGAGTATTGTTATACAGTAGGTGTTACAGACTTCTGATGATCAATCTGGATGTCGAGATGAAGTATAATGACCAGGTTCTTTGTGTTTGTTTGTTGTCGTTTCTTGAACAAGAGCCCTATAATGACCAGGTTGTAGAATCAGTCCAAGCATCCTTTGTGACTTTACATGTTGCAACAATGCCTCAGGTAATAAGCTCCGGAAGCAATATTTCAAAATAGGAAGATACGGTATGTTCCTACCGGAGACAGACAAGACTGTCCCAAAATGTAAAGGGGACTTCTCTGAAAAAATAAAATCTCAGTCATTATTTTTGACCCATTATAGATTCAGAAAAGTCTTGCTTCGCCAATTTAATTAAACCCATTCAACAATATAGCAATTTCAAAAAGTTGTCAGCATTAAAGCATTTCAAGTTTGCACACACTGATTTTTTCAGAGCTAACAAAATCCCATGTGTCCACTCTCTGACAAGTGATGACTTTGGTTAGTTCTACCTATGACATTCTCACAAAATAGTATGGATTCTATGGATTCAGTGAAGCCAAAGTAGACTGGGTAAACCCAGCATTATCTTGGATTTCGCCCTGCAGCTCTGGCTGGAAAGCTCCACATTCTTCTCTCCTGCTTCCGTTACAAATCTGCAGGGACCAATCACAAACTGCCTTATCCACCTGGTGCACCCAGATCGTTGGTCTGATTGGTTGAAGGACTATACAAATGTGTCCATACGAGTCATTTGGACTGTGCCCGTTGTTCACACCTCTTGTGCAGTATAAAACACAGAGCACAGATTGAGCATTGTCTGGTGATAACCGTGCTATAGCCAAAGGGGTTTGGTGTGAGAAGTGAAGATAACAATAATTGACGATAGCTGACCTGCTGCATCATTGTCTTTTCATGGCATGCCAGTTATTCTCCAATATAACTGATTGGCAGACAGATGGCCAACCTCCGCCAAGGCATGGACACACTAACCTGTGGCCTGGCACCCTCGCGACCTTCAATCAGCACCACCCTATTAGGCCGACAATACACTGTATGAATAGAGCACAGATATTGGTTTGCGCGCCCGCATGCACACACACACACACACACACACACACACACACACACACACACGCACGCACACAGAGCCACACCCTGTCAGCGATCACTACACCCACCCGGATCAGATAAGGTTCATATAATAACACATTATGAGCGCAGACAGGTGCTTTTCTTTGCAGGCTTCCGTGTGCTGTATGACGTTTGATAAATAGGTACTGTGTATGGCACTCCTAATTATATGCTATGCATTTGTCCATGTCTGAAGCCTCTAGCAGTGTGTAAGAGCATGATATTACGATACAGCAAACCTTGCTACACTGTAATAGGTATCTATCTTTGGAATGAAAGAACAACATAGTCCAAACAGCAAACATGCACAAGATGAAAGACAAGTCAGACACATGTTGAAAACAAGATGGCACAAGAGGAGCAAACACCACACCATAGCAGTGGTAAGGATTTAGTGTAGTTAGGGACTGCTTTGCATATTTGCCGAGCTAACCACATTTTGCTCAGCTGGTGATCAGTAGCTCACGCTCTCGAGATCATGATCTGCAATTCCCCCTCATGATTAACATACAGTACACCACACTCCAGTTGATCTCCAATACAAAATGGACACTGAGGCATAAAGGAAGTCATGGGTGTAGCGATCACATCCATGCAACAACATTCAATCCTGTGACAACATAGCCATGCCCCCCCCCCCCCCCCCCCCCCCTCACGTCGAGGCCTGCTTGTCCATGTTTGTGTAAGACGAGAATAGATTGCATCATGTGGGGACCTGATGTCACATATTTCTCTGTTAATCTAATTCCCGAATCCTCCCCCACTGAACACTCAAATCGTTTATGACAGAAAGCTCTCGGAGCTGCACTGTTTTCACAGCTGGGAGTGCAGTTAAGGTTAACGCTACGATGTGTCATATGGGCCTAGTGGATGTCTGCACTCAACGGATGGATCTCAAAGTGCTATAAGTTCAAAGCAATTTCTGTTCCCGAGAACAAAGATTTTATACATGGACGATAACATTAGCCTGTTGGCATGTTGGCACTTTTTGAGGGAATGATTTGGACCCGTCAATTGCTAATTTCTTAAATTTAATTTGAGCTACATTTCACTCATGCCTTGAAAAGGCATGAGAGAAATTGAAGTCTGATATTGAAAGAAAATAATCATACAGAACATCTTTTGGATCTTTTCCATTCATCCCCCACCAGCTTTCCTTTCATGGCACTGGTTGTTGGATTCAACAATATTTTAATCAACATTCCTGACTTACTACAGACCCATTGCAAATGATTGTGAGCGCATAAGTGTGAAGGAAGTGAGTGAGTGAGGAAGCAAAGAGGGAAGGCTTATGATGTATTGCTACCTCAGGACTGGAGCATGATAACATCAAATCAGATGTGATAGTTACAACTGCGAGAGTCAAGCATTCCCAGAGATAACAGTGTGCTATTCAACCTGTAGAAAGCATGGCACTGTAATCATTGAGAGGCATGACTGAAAGTATGGCATGCCTCCTTCCAGGCACTGAATGTGCCATGTCTCTAATCTGCTTGTTGAGTCTGTGTTTTTCCAAGGCTTACAGCACATTTTTACACAGCCGTGGGTCACACACAGACACGTGCTCTCAACCTCTGGGTGGATTACAGTCAGACAGGTTGGACAGGTGGCCAGAGGGGGCGTCCCTCTGCACGCATGCGGCCCCGAGGCAGGTGTGTTGTTGACGCGGAGACAAGCAGGAGGTCTAAACAGGACCTGGGGGAAGAGGAGGGGCCGGGGCAGCCCTCTCATGTCACCGCTTCACTGCGACTGCCACACCTAAGATGGACCAGTCACAGTTGCAACACGAGAGGGAACCCACCCTATCCTGCGATGCAAAGCATGCCGGACAATACGTTATCTTTGTGATAAGATGTAATTGCAGGTGTTCATGACGGTGACTCATGGTAATAGACCGTCTTCATCTGATGCCTCTGAGTAGACATCAGGTGTAAGAATGCCCTGTAGTATGACTCAGCTGTTAAGGATTTTACTTTAGAGGAAAATAACTTGTGGAAATGGCAGTTGTGGAAAAGACAGACACTAAAACAAACTAAAAGATTTAAACAATGAATACAAAATATCTATCCTAGATGTAGCCTAATGCTTGGGAATAACTGATAATGTGGTGATCCAATGAGTATCATAGATGTTTGAAGGTGTTATGTCAATTTTCTTCTATCCTTTAACTTTATCATGTGAAACTTGCATCACAGAGCATCAGTTGTATTACCTGTAGCTCCAATGTAAGCATACACTAATGAAACACACTTCCTGGTAAGAGCGATATTGCCACACTGAGTATAATAAAAACACAATATCCTGTACCGTGGGACAGAAAAACTTTTGTCTATGTTTCAACAGTGGAAATTAAAATTGGTACATTTTACTGATGCGTGAGAAAAGATTAAACCATTGTGTGGATAGAACAATTCTTTGAATTGCCTCCAAGCATCTATAAAAGACCTGGTACAGCCCATTTCCAAAACACCATGGCACAATAAATGTTTGTGCTCAAGAAAAAGTTCTTTGGAAGCAGAGTCAAACAAGTTTAAGGCTTATGAAAAATCCACTGTAACTGTACACCATGATAAACCTGTATTCATAATTATACTTCCTTAATCAAAGATCCTCACTGATGCAGAGTTGTCTGGCTCCTGGCCAGAGACGAAGGATGACATGGAAGTCAGTTTTTATATTGTGTACTGTAGACTAGATGATGGCACTGTCCGCAGTGATCTATTTTGACAATACTGCAGATCAAAGTAGTTTTTGTTTATATACTGAGCAGAATATAGTAAACACACACATGTACACTCACAACTCTCACACACACACACACCCACGCAGGTTGTGACCAGGAGGACCTACTATCTGGTGGTCACATAATAAGCTATACGCGCTCATTATGTGGTGTGCGTGCCCTAGCAAGTCCTCTCCTGCTCTGCTCAGTCAACTGAGGGCCTCCTAGATGACTGAGCTTTGTCACATGCTTTGGTGCATCATACTCCTATCTTATTATATCCACGCAGATAATTACATGTCATGTCCGACTGCCCTGTGCCGCATCTCCATGGCAACGTCGCTAACTTTCCACCTCAGGAAGTGGTGCGTCAGGCTGCGGTGCAACAAACGAGAGCCATGTGTGTGTGTATGGGGGTTTTTGTAACTCAGTTGCCACGGCAACAGTGGGAGTGGTCACGACATAGACAGCAGAAGGAACTGCAATGGGAAATGAGAGAGTGGCATGTCAAGTATGGAGAGAGTTGTTCACACTGCGCAGAGAGTAAACACAGGTGGTCAAGCGATAAAAAACACTTACTCACAGTGTCAGACTAAAAACAGAACATCACCTCTGGAATTAATACTGACTAAAAGTTATGATGTGACAGATAACTTTTTTTCTCTAACCTGGACAGAGACCAGCTTTCACTTTAGTGTATGAGATAAGAAAGATTCAAGCTGAGTTCAACATACATCAGTCAGTAGTTTATCACCTTGGTGCGTGACTTGCGTATGCTATTAAGACTCAGGAATTGAGTTCAGTGGTTTTACATGCGAGATAAGTAATCCAGTGGCTGCAGCTGAAAGGGAGTGTGCCATCTGAGAGCTGAGCTTATGTTTCATCCAGCTTGCAGCTTCATTTGGCTTGAAGCTTTCCAACAGCAGGGCCCCCACACCACATGCGGTGTTTCAAATCAAATTTTGGGCATCTTTTGCTCATGTGGAATTTTTGAAAAATGATTCATGTACTTCATCAACAGTTTCCATTTTTGCACATTTTAGTGAAATAGTGTCATTTCCTGAGAGCCTGCCACACCTCTCTGGTGCTGTGCAACTGTGATCATCCATAAGGGAGTTGCTGACTGACTCCATCTGAGCATGTGTACACGCATACACTCAAGCAGTTATCTCTCTGTCCCACAAGTCAAAGTTCAACACATATGCTCCCTGTAGTCAGTCACATGTCAAAAGCACACACAGAAAAAGAGAGACTAGGCTACTCCATAATCTCTTTGTACATATGGCACTGCCCTTTCAGTGTCAGATACATGCATGCAAATGGCTCTTTTTGGAGTGGACTTTCATCACTGTCATCAAGCTTAGAATGTATATTACAATGTGAGAAAGAGCTCCACATTTTTAAATGGTAGTAAAGGTGGTGATTGGTGATGTACTGTATACTCCAAGTCCTCAGCAGTGAGCGTGTGTTTACTATATGACACTCATGTGTCTGGACAGTACTAAGTGTGTCTACAAATACTAAGCGCAGATGATGAAGCAATCAACTTTACAGGGTGGGGGGAGAATACACTTGTGAGGGAGAGAAGGCAGGGTTTGTTTGTTCAGAGATTTTAAGATAGGCATGGAATGTTTCCCGACACTTTGATGACAGCGACTTTTGTATATGAGGTAACAGGTCATTCTTGTTTCACATGTAGCAGCGAGGAGGCCTGCTGGTGATACTATATTCATATTTGACTCATGCTCATAGCTTACAAACAAAACAACAAACAAAAACAACCATGACAATGAAGAGTAGTCACAGGTAAACTATGCATTTCAGTATGATAAAGTTATGAAAAATGGTGTGCTTGGTTGACTCATTCAAATACTTTCAAATAAACCTTAAGTTATTGGTATTGATCATTATTTTGGGGTACAGAGAGCTGGCTGTAGGATTGAAATAGTCTTGCTATTGTGGCGCCTTAGTGTCACAGTTGTGTTACCGTCACTATACTTACAACACAATAGATGTTAACCTCAACAAAAAAAGTAAAAAGAAAACAAATCTGACTTGAGATTTGCCCAAATTGTTTTACGAGCACAGCAAACAAAGAGTTCCGTATTTACTTAGATAAGGAGACACTACAGCAATACATCATGCATACTGTACTTCACTCCTATTCACATATCCACTTCAATATGTCAGACTCTACGGCATCTCACAAGGCTTTTCTGTGTCAAGCGACTACTACTATAAACTCAAGGTTGAGTGGTGTGGGGCCGGAGATCAGGCTGGAGGGGGGGGGGCATGTCCACTTGGACAGCAGACCAGGAAAAGTGAAGAGGAAGGGAGCGTATACGTACACCCACCAGTTTATTATTACAGCAGCTGCTCACAATGCCAGCAGCAAAAGAATGGCTGTACACCGAGGAAGAAACAAAACATGGTACAAACAGAGGCACAAGCGTTGTGATTAAGGGGACAAAACACACTGCAAGTGTCTAGACTCCAAAAGTGCAAGACTACAGGCACGTGTGAAATATCACGTCCAGTTACACCTCCTATTTACCGTAGAAGGCAATGCACTGTGATACTATCTGACTCACCAAACTCAGATTGACCAGCTATGATACAGACATCATCTATTACAACTTAACCCAGTGACCAGCTTGTGTGGGCTATGGAGTGAAAACTAATTTCACAGCTTTAATCATGTGATGCAGGTTTTTTAGAGGTCGCCATGTCTCAGAGATAGTGATCAATCCAGTGGATTAGGCCGCCATTAGACTGTCGGCTTCACAGGTGAGACACACACAGCACACAGGACAGTCTCTCTGTGGGAGTCAGTAAAGAACAGTCCTGCTCAACAGTGCATGCCATCACCCAGTAAGCAACCACGACCAGAGGCAGACATCTAGAAAGTAAAAGCCCTGCCATACAGTATATTCTTTCTACCTGTGCACTTAACTCAGGCTAGGTCACTAATTACAGTGAGGAGAAAATGTATTTGATACCATGCTAAAGTTGCCTAAAAAGAGGAATATAAAATCGTCATTTGACAATTGATCTTAATGTCTTAATTCAAAAATTGAGTAAAAATAAAACCGCTAAGTACGCCAATTTTCTTTGTGATGGAAGAATGTTTCGTAAATAAATAAATGTTCTTCCTAAATGCTAGGGGGAAGTAAGTATTTGACCCCCAATGTAACCCTATGGGAATTCAACACATAGGGTTAACATAGGGGCGGGCAGATTTTTATTTTTTAAGGCCAGCTATTTTATGGATTCAGGATATTATGCATCCTGATAAAGTTCCCTTGGCCGTTGGAATTAAGATAGCCCCACATCATTACATACCCTTTACCATAGCTAGAGATTGGCATGGTGCTTTTTCCAGTAGGCCTATTAGCCTGTTTGATGCTCATTGAGCTCAATGCAAATCAAACAGGCTAATAGGCCTACTGGAAAAAGCACCATGCCAATCTCTAGCTATGGTGAAGGGTATGTGATGATATGGGGCTATTTTAATTTCAAAGGCCAAGGGAAATTTATCGGGATGCATAATATCCTAGATCCATGAAATAGCTGGCCTTTAAAAATAAAAATCTGCCTGCCCCTATGTTAACCCTATGTGTTAAATTCCCATAGGGTTACATAGGGGGTCAAATACTTCCTTCCCCTAGCATTTAAGGAAAACATTTATCTATTTACGATACATTCTTCAATCACAAAGAAAATTGGTGTCCTTGGCGGTTTGATTTGTACTAATTTTTTGAGTTAAGGCATTAAGATCAATTGTCAAATGATGATTTTATATTCCTGTTTTAGCAGGGTATCAAATACATGTGCTCCTCACTGTATCTGATCTACCTGGCTGCTAATTAGGATGAGCTGGTTTACTAAATGGTTGGATCAAATACTTGGCAGGACTTTCACTTTCTGAACCCGGGATGTACGCCTCTGACCACAACCAATGATAATCATATGACCACAAGTGCAGTTTCAGAGTTTCATCAACCACAGTTATGATCTCACCACATTTCTATTCCCAATCCCTGTTTTCTTGTTTGCTTTCCCCTCACAAAATAATAATGGCAAACTATGAAGATTCAGCAATGTAGTATACTTTTTGAAAAAGGTTATTAGTTTACAAAAAGTGTGGTCTCTTCTCACAACAGCACAACAACCTAGTCCAGTGCTAGTTTGAGAAACCTACAGTCTACACGTCATGGGGGAAATTCAAGCCTAGATCCACCACCCGCATAAAAAAAATTCTTGAACAAAACAGACAAAACTTGCACCATAGAGATGGGGTGGGGGTGCCAGTAATGCAGGCTGTAGGGAAGAGTGTTTAGTTTCAGCTCCACCCCTCCCCATCCCTGGCGGAGCGGGGCCCCACCCCCTGACTCCACCTCTCTGGCTGTGTGATATAGAGAGCGGGGAAGTCTGAAGGTCTTTCTATCTGCTCGGGTTACTCCAACACAGAGCACAGGCAACACCACCTCACTCCCATCTCCTCCGTCTCTCTCTCTCTTGTCTCTCTTGCTCTGCAACCAACCTCGGCCTCCAGGATGTCCTACAATAAAACCACCTACAAAGTCACGTCGTCCTCCTCGGGGACGGCGCCCCGCAGCTTCAGCAGCCGCTCCTACGCCGGCCCCAGCCAGGCCAGGCAGAGCTACAGCGTGCGCAGCTCCTACGGCGCCGGCGGTGGCATGGGTATGGGCATGGGCATGGGCGGCGGAATGGGTGGAGGCGGCTACATCTCCAGCTCCTCTTCTTACGGCCTGGGCTCCAGCATGGGGGGCATGGGGATGGGCATGGGCATGGGCATGGGTGGAGGTGCTGTGGCCCCCATCACAGCTGTCCAGGTGAACAAGAGCCTTCTGGCACCCCTCAACCTGGAGATCGACCCCAACATCCAGGTCGTCCGCACCCAGGAGAAAGAGCAGATCAAGTCCCTCAACAACCGCTTTGCCTCCTTCATCGACAAGGTATGATCTCCATGTCTGGTAGTTGTGTCATTCTGAAAAGCTTACTGTAACCTGACACTTGAAGTCAAGGCACTGCAAATCCTTCAGAATCTAGAGAGAACTATGACTGTAATATTTGTCAGTGGTCAAAGTCGTGACCACATGACAATGAAGACTGAATTCTCTTCAGTGAATGGAAGTTAAAATGAAATAAGTGTAACATTGACTGCATGAGGAAAAGGGTATGCCAATAAATGTAGAAGTAGTCTAGTGTGACACCTAGCTGTACACCAGTGAGAGTCAGGGAAGAAAGTAAAATGGGCGAGGCGGCTTCCTCTCCTGAGTCTTGTTTTAATGGTTTCTCTGCTGTGAGGGGATGCATGTTGGGTGGGTTTCTAGGGTGTGTCTTGAGTATATGTTGCTTCACCTTTGGGAATGGGTTCACTGAGGGGGATGGGCAGTCCTGTGCTGTCCACACCCAAAAAAGGGCCTTTGCCTGGAAGTGAATTGTGTTACATAAAAGATTAGACAAATGAGTTCAATATCATTATAGACGTCCTCATTATGTGTTTCAACCAAATGTAAAAAAGTCCAAAATGCAACCAAATGTAGAAATGACACGTTGCAGTCATGTGTTTCATGACTGTCATCTATGAAGTATTTCTCTATTCCCTATTGGTTCTCCACTGAAACTGGTCAAGAGAGTTAATATTTAAACAGGGCTGCTGGTTGGTTTCATGTTCTAGCCAATGCTAGAGGTCTGGTTACATAACTTGTCCATTCCTCTTGGACAGAGAGAGAGAGAGAGAGAATCAAAGTTGTTCAGAGCTCACTTCTACCGAAACTAACGTTTCTATTCCCCTCATACTGGGCCTCACAAAAAATGACGATGTCTCTGCTACATTTCCTGTTACTCAAGTTGCCATTATTTTAGTCATTCCATCTTTTATTGCGAAGGACCGCTGGCCTGTATGACTGTCTCATACACCAGTATCTACGCTTGGTGCAGCTTTGTGGGCTTCTTTCAGTCCATTGGTTCCCTGTCTCTGCTATGTCCAGTTGAAACAGGAAAACTGGGGGAGGCTGAACTCATGTCAGTTCTTCCCATACCCCCATGCCCTCCTCCCGCTAGGATATGCATCACAGTTTCCTTGGAAAAAAACAGTTGCCTTGGAAACTCACACACAAACATTTGGACAACGTCCCATTTGGACTACACCCTGAAGTCTTTGCAGACTGTTGTACAGTTAACATGTGGTTGTTCTTTTTTTTTGCGGACCAATTGCCGGTGTGCCAAAGAACCTCAAAATCAGTTTATTTGTATTTGGTGATGCCAATTTGGAAAAAAAAAAACGGTTGCCAAAATCCTCTGCAGGCACGAGTGTGTGATTCATCCATTCGCAAGAGAAAATTGACAAAGCATGTGCTCTTGCTTTGCCCACGTAGGTCCGCTTCCTGGAACAGCAGAACAAGATGCTGGAGACCAAATGGAACCTGCTGCAGGGTCAGACCACCACCCGCTCCAACATCGACGCCATGTTCGAGGCCTACATCTCCAACCTACGCAGACAGCTCGACAGCCTGGGCAACGACAAGATGAAGCTGGAGGCTGATCTCCACAACATGCAAGGCCTGGTGGAGGACTTCAAGAACAAGTGAGTCAGCCAGGATGGGAGACTGCCAAAATTGTGCTAAACGTGCACATTTGGGCAACCTCAAATGTTCCCTGACTAAATGAGTTGCAGTAAATGAAAGAAAGGGGAAAAACTTGATTGGGGCCTGGAAACAGTTTAGGATTATTACTCCTCTGCTATGTTCCTTTCCAGTCAAGAAAAAAAGCACAAAGAAGTCTTTACTTGCACTGACGTACAATTGCCACATGCAGAATCCCTCTGAGGCTGGGGGGGGGGAGTTTTATGTCTGTTCAGTTTTACACTTCATTCATTCAACCCCTGGCATTTGTGGCACAGTTCTGGCATGGCACAAAGAAGCCATTGCATGCCTATAACAGAGTAACACTTCCACAAAGGAGAAACCCACTTTACATGCTCAAACAGCATTATCTGGCCAATGCAAATGACTCCAATGGTCATGGCAACAGGGCAGAGAGCCATGCCTTTTGAATCGTTGATCTTGAAATATGTGATGAGCTCATAGTCTGTCCAGAACAAATGACTGAATATAAGGAAACACCTCAGGCCAGATGCTCAAGTTTCCAATAGCGTGGAAATGTCTCCCTCTAGTGAAATACTTGTGCGGTACAGTGCAATCCAGCTGAAGGACATACAGTACATTTTGTCAATCACAGTCAATGAACTGGATGACTAACACAAATAATATTCAAATCCACAATACGTTTCAACCATAATGCAAATGAATTGTCTGTTTCAAAGTGAAAACACAGATTATATTAAATACATTATTTTCTACTTTTAGGTATGAAGATGAAATCAACAAGCGCACAGAATGTGAGAATGACTTTGTTCTCATCAAGAAGGTGAGCATCTTTAACTTTGGATATACAGACAGAATATCTCACCTGGGGAGATTCCATGGGTATTTACTTATTCACGTCTTCCCTCTTAGGATGTCGATGAGGCTTACATGAACAAGGTGGAGCTTGAGGCCAAGCTGGAGAGCCTTACTGATGAAATCAACTTCCTGAGGCAGATTTATGAGGAGGTACAGTACATCTCTATGGTCTCCACATCAACACCTTGTTACTATTCAAACACCAGATTTTTGGAACTTCCTGACAGCCCCACTGAGTTGAAAGTTATGTTTGACCCTGTATTGAATTTTGCTTTTTTTTGTAGGAGATCCGTGAGCTTCAGTCCCAGATCAAAGACACTTCTGTTGTGGTTGAGATGGATAACAGCCGTAACCTGGACATGGACTCCATCGTTGCTGAAGTGCGTGCCCAGTATGAAGATATTGCCAACCGCAGCCGGGCTGAGGCAGAGACGTGGTACAAATCCAAGGTGGGGATCAATACCTGGCATTTAAACCAACACTAGAGAAGAAATATTGGTCCTTTGACATCTGATCTAATCTCTCATATTCTTATTGTAGTATGAGGAGATGCAGACATCTGCCAGCAAATATGGTGATGACCTCCGATCAACAAAGACAGAGATCGCTGACCTCAACCGCATGATCCAGAGGCTGCAGTCTGAGATTGATGCCGTCAAGGGACAGGTAAAGTCCTAAGTCCCAGCCTTTCAACATAACAGTCCATTTCTAGCAATGCCACTGGTGTTTACCAGAGGAAAGAGAGCATCTTGAATGATATGTTCATTTATTTCATCATCAGCGTGCCAACCTGGAGAACCAGATTGCAGAGGCTGAGGAGCGTGGCGAGATGGCTGTCAGAGACGCCAAGCTGCGCATCAAGGACCTGGAGGAGGCCCTCCAGAGAGCCAAGCAGGACATGGCCCGCCAGATCAGGGAGTACCAGGACCTGATGAACGTCAAACTTGCCCTCGACATCGAGATCGCCACCTACAGAAAACTGCTGGAGGGAGAGGAGGACAGGTGAGTCTCTGTCCACCACAGGACCAAAGAGTTAGAATCAATTAGCACATTTTCCTATCTCCTCCCTCTTGTCTACACCTCTACAGTCCACATGAGTCATAACTGACCTTTACTTACCTGAACTCTTATTTCTCTGCAGGCTGGCAACTGGAATTCAGTCCATCAACATCTCTAAACAGAGCTGTAAGTGAAGCCATGCTTTGTAGCATTATAAAGAAGCATACTAAATATATTTTCACTGTGTAGTCAAAGTTTACTGTGCTATTAGTACATCAGTAATGAACCTACTGTTTCCTCTACAGCGAGCTACAGCTCATTCCCAATGGAGAGTGCTAGCAGTGGCTTCAGCAACTACTCCAGCGGATACTCAAGCAGATACGGCGGCGGTGGCTACAGCAGCGGTGGAGGCTACAGCAGCGGTGGCGGCTACAGCAGCGGTGGCGGCTACAGCTCTGGAAGTGGCTATGGCGACAGCGGGATTACCCAGAGCAAAAAGAGCGTCGTCATTAAAATGATCGAGACCAAGGACGGCAAAGTGGTGTCTGAATCCTCCGAGGTCGTCCAGGATTGAGCAATTAGTCCACAACATTTTCCCTAGCAATATCTTTTGTTCACTTATTCCCTTCCTCACCATTAAACACTGTTACAAGTTTAAGTTTAAGCCACCTACAAAGTTGTGATGAAGTACACTTAACTCTGACCAAAGATTTAAAGGGACCGAAAATGTAGTCCCACACAGTGCCTTATTCTGAGTGCCTTATTCTGCACTAGACAGCTTTGAGCAATACTGTGTGTAAACAGACTTGTGAGACTCAGATCAGGTCACTGTCTTTGGCAAGGAATAGCTCCATATCTTGAGTATGCTGAGGTGGCCATGTGTTTGTAGATCCATGATGTGTGTTGGCTCAGTTTTCATTCTGTGCCTTAACAGAAACTAGGTAAAAAAAAATCTGCCTTTCATGTCCTCTAAGGTGCTGAATTTTGCTACCAAAAATAAATGTTTACTGAGAGTACATTGAGTCTTTGTGGTGGTGTTTTGAGAGTATTTTTGTAAAAAAAATAAATTACACAGTCAGCAAAGCTGTATTCAGCATGGTACTACTATTTAAATGTAATAAATATGAAATGCTATGCTTTGAATTTGCGTACCTAATATTTTAATTATTTGTAGCAGAAATTAGTGGAGGACAATAAGCTATATGTAATTTAGCTGTTATTTATAACAACCAATTTATAACAGCTGTGAAATATTTTCTGCTTTAACTGCAGAGCTTCCATCCAGTGAGCATCACTATTGACTAGTCTAAAATATTTCTGTTTGGCGATAAATGTTCTGGCATATTCATGTATAAGTGTGTTCCACTTTGAAGGTGCTTTTTGTTACTGTTACTTGAGCACACAGCTGATGCCACGTCATGCCCATTGATGGTTGCATTCAAACCAATCAAATCACCAGGAAGTCAAAGTGGATGTCGACCCGAGAACAAATTGGACTACTGTTATTTGGCCTGCCTGCTTGTGTAGTAAGATTGATAGCACACCTGGTCTTCAATCAGCCAAAGAGGACACATTAACTCCTCTAGTATAGTCTCCATTGGCTCCATATAGTGGCTAGAAAAAACAAACAAACAAAAAAACAAAGTTCTCGACTGTTGTCGTCAATGGTTTCTCCTTGGTGAAATGAGTTGCCCAGTGAAATGTCCAAAGGAAGACATTTTTTAATAAAATGTTGGGAGTGATCCGGATCACCATCTGGATCCAGGAGGCTACATTTACATTTACATTTTGAGCCCCTGACATAATCCCACTATAGCTTTTAGCATCAACTTCACACGCCATAATTAACAGACAATATTTCTCTAGCTATGACTTTGGTCTTGCAGGACGCATATCCATGAATTATTTTTCATTGAAAGGCCTTTTTAAACGTTATACAGGATACATCATCCATGCGTAGCCACAGAACGCCCATCTCCGAACACTTCCACGTGGGATGGTCTTGTGTTTCCTCTCGTATCGGGATTTCCACTTCCCTCCTCTGTCCTCGATCTTCCACTTCCTCCTCTGGTTGCAATTACGTGAATGAGATGTCCTCCTAACGTTGACTGTAAGCAATTTCCGGTCAACGAGGATCGAGGAAGGAAGGAATGACCGATACATCCCTATGTGAGAGGCATCCTTCATGTTTTTCCACACCTGCGCACTTCATTTGAAATTATTTAGCATTTTCAATTGATTATTATTATCATTATTATTATTATCTAAAATAATCTAAAAGTGTTTTTTGAGGGCAAAATAAATAATTCTATTTTGACATCAAGTCACGGGCCGAAATTGGGCCGGGCGTGGACTGGAGCCCTTTCCGAAACGTGCCCCTAAACCCTAGCCCTTCTGTACACACTTCCACTTTGTTTGCGCGTTCACGCGAGGGTCGGTACGCAGCATTGAGTATCATCCGAAACGAAATTTGAGTTGAGTGAAGTGCCTAGGGAGAGGGGCTACCACGCCTCCAGGAGCAAGTCAGCATGGATGCTGTCTTGAAACGCAGGTGCAACCGTTTTCAAGTGTTCATGCAGCTCGTGTATCTCCCTGCCAGTTGTTTTTTGGTCCGTATGACAGCATTTACAGACAAATGTTTAGTTTGATACTCAGTAAAATGTGCAAGATCGTACAGAAGTAGGCTGTATATTTAAACACATGTGCAGGTTGCATTTACAGCACTTTTATAAGTTGATGTTAAATAAAGCATAAAATGCCACTCCTCACTCATAGGGTTATTCCACGTCAAATCAACCAGAGTGCACGCACTTGCGTCTCAAAAAAAAATTGAAAAAAATACCATGTGCACCTATGTTACCCAGGAGACACTCTGTAAAATGTTTTTGCGTTAAGATCAATATTTTTCAAGTAACAGCCAGTTTTACGAGGGGAGGGGGGTGTCAAATTTGTTCTGCCTCTTTCATTTGTCAAAGTTCACAAGCTCATTGCTCTTGAACTAGAATCTGTAGGAGGCTCAAATGTTGCAGGCTGGTGCATAAATAGGAAGAGTATGCAGTAAAATCACCATGAGTAGTCTGGATGATCCTGCATGGTCATAGCAGTCCCTCAAAGTTGATCAAAATTTTATTGGAGTTCTTGGCTGGGCTCTGTTTAGGCTTACAGAAGACATCTTTTTACTCAACATAGGCTCTTGATCCCCCCCCCCCCCCCCCTTATTGAGATCAGTAAAAAGACTCTCTGAAGCAATGAAGAGAAAAGAAAATCCATCAAGGACTGAACAGCAGACCTCACAAGTTTGAAAAATAATTTTCGATCTCATATTCAGAGCACCCTAACCTTGTGGGAATATACAAAGATTTGTTTTATATTTTTTTCTTTAATCTGCATCACTTCTTCTTTAAAAAAAACAATTTGACTCATGCAAATCTTTCTTTTTCATTTTCCACCCTAAACATGGACAAAATGCCATCATTGAGATCAATGTTTTTTCCCCACCCCTGCAATTTCAGTGATTCAGTGATTTTAGTGGCACCTAGTGGTTACTCTATACAAAACATATCTCTCAATACATCTCAATGGTGCATTTTGCCCTTGTTCATGGTAGGAAATGAAAAAGAAAGATTTGCATAAGACAAGTCAAATAGGTGTTTTTAAAAAGAAGAGGTAATGCAGATTATAGAAAAAAATATTTAAGTGTCTCCTGGGTAACATAGGTGCACATGGTATTTTTTTCAGAATTGTTTTGAGACACAAGTGCGTGCGCTCTGGTTGATTTGACGTGGAATGACCCAGTAATGAAAGGAGAGGAGAGGGTGTATATCCTAATACACAGGGGTGTCCAGAACATCTTAATTGGCGATTTAATATATATTGCCTTCATAATTTCTATGAAAACTAATATGACGTCAATTTCCTTCTCCCTTCAAGCTCATCTGAAATGTAGCGCTGTTTTAACCCCTACCCCTTCAATGCGAGTGTTCTCCGCACCCACGAGTGGACTTGAAAAGGAGGTTCACTCGCTAAACGAGTCGAAGTGAGTAGGGACTCCGTTTCGGAAAGGGCCTAGGAGTTTGAGACCCCGCCATACCACCTTTAGCCTGACTCTCGCCAGACCCTTGTAGTTCCGCCATACTCCACCAGAGGCGTTCGCTGAGCTCCACACAAGGGTCTGGACTCAAGGGCAATCCAAACTCCTGCCAGGGTGCAAAAAATGATGAACCAATCAGGAGCGCTGAAGCGAGTGTTTTGCGAGGAGTCTTGTGCTGATGTTGATTCTGCTATTTCAACCGTTTTGTCGAATCTATCGGGTATTCATTCTTTAAAAGATTAACAGAGAATGGTTTTGAATACCATGTTTTTACTCTTCTTCCGACCAGGTTTGGCAAGAGCTTGAAGAAGCCCACGTCTTTCAAGATAACAGGCAAGTGGTTTATCAAATCACATGCAAAGATGTTTCACAAGGACCCGCGTTCATAAGTAGGCCTACATCTCCTATCGAGAAGTCCCAGATGTGTGAAGCAGACAGTGAACTACAGGATCTGGCAAGAGTCAGGTTATACCACACCAAACATTTAACAGTAGCCTACTACGCATAACATGAAACATATAGGGTCCACGCGCGCGCACGCACACACACCAGACACACACATGATTCATCCACCCCCGTCCTCGCTAGTAAATAGAGATAGAAATGATCTTAGTAAATACCAGTCTATGCTTTCATCCTTTTCATCCACTGTCACACTTGCAAAAAGAACATACTATCAGAGTAAGATTGAGAACGCCACTGACAGCAGAAAACTTTTTTCTACGTTCAAGTCTCTTCTCAATCCTCCACCACCGCCATCAGCTACTTCACTGTCAGCAGATGACTTTGCAACATTTTTCACTGAGAAAGTTGCTAAGATAAGTGCTCAGTTTGATGACCCTGTAAGAAGGACTCTGCCTGGTGTTAACATGATGCCATCATTGGACTTTTTCTCTCCTCTTGATGAGGAAGCGGTCTCTCAACTGCTTCAGCGAAGCCGTCCAACAACATGCCCTTTGGATCCTGTCCCGTCTACTCTCCTGCAGTCTATAGCACCCGCTATTATACCGGCAGTCACACATGTATTTAATACTTCACTCAGTTCTGGAATAGTTCCTTCTTCTTTTAAACAGGCAAGAATTACACCTTTGCTGAAGAAAAGTACACTTAACCCTCATGTTGTCCTCAAATCTTACCGACGTTCGTTGTCCTTGGGGTCAATTTGACCCCAGCTAAAAAAACTCGCAAAAAATGATTAAAATAAAAAAAAATTCCCATTTTTTTTTGTGGTAGGTACTTAACAAGAGTGTAATAACCACCATCAAAAGCCCTACAAAACAATCCCACCCCCCCACACCCCTTTATGAACCCTGACTGGCAATATGGCCAATCCAGTGTCAACAGCCCAAAGGCTGACTTTTTGGACTTTTTCAGACCTGCCAAAATAACTTATATGTAATATGTACTTGTATATGCAATAATGATAATAACTACATGTTCTCATACTATTACAATAATAATATCCATAATTTGTCAAATATTCATTTTCATCATGTTTCATAAAAATGGGGTCAAATTGACCCCAATACCACCAACGTAACTATTTTTTTTACAGGACATTGGAAACATATTTTTGTGCAAATTTCATGTTTACTCTGTTGTACCCTTCAAATGAGGAAAAGTCATGAAACTTGAAGCAAAACAAAAAAAGTGAACCGTATATTTTATGATGTCAAACACTGCTTGGGGTCAAATTGACCCCAAGGACAACATAAGGGTTAATTCAACTGATGTGAAGAACTACAGACCTGTCTCCCTTCTTCCTTTCTTGTCAAAGGTTTTGGAGAAAGTGGTCCTCAAGCAAATGTGTGACTTCCTCTATCAGAATAACCTACTAGACCCTATGCAGTCTGGTTTCAAGAGTGGTCATTCTACTGAAACTGCTCTTCTATCTGTGACTGAAGCATTGAGAGTAGCTAAGTCCTCTGCTCAGTCATCAGTGTTAATTCTGTTAGATTTATCTGCAGCCTTTGATACGGTTAACCATGACGTTCTCCTTTCTACACTATATGAACTGGGAATTTCTGGGAAAGCTCTTGACTGGTTCAAATCTTACCTTAAAGGGCGTTCTTTCAGCGTGTCTTGGCAGGGACAGATATCAAAGTCTCATGACCTCACTACAGGAGTCCCTCAAGGATCAGTATTAGGGCCCCTCCTTTTCTCTATTTACACCACTTCTTTAGGTGGGATTATTCGCTCTCATGGATTTGAATATCATTGCTATGCGGACGACACTCAACTTTTCCTATCCTTCCCACCTGAGGACTCTAGTGTTTCCCATCGGATCTCTGCATGCCTGAAGGATATTTCAATCTGGATGAAGGATCAGCACCTTCAGCTTAATCTTTCAAAAACTGAGCTCTTGGTGTTTCCAGCAAAAACAGCCATTCCCCAACAGATGAACATCCAGCTTGATTCATCCTCATTGACTCCAACTAGATCGGCACGTAACTTGGGTGTCATAATTGATGACCAACTTACTTTCTCTGAGCATGTTGCCTCAATTGCAAAGTCATGTCGGTATACCCTGTACAACATTAGGAAGATCAGACCTTATCTGACACAAGATTCCACTCAGCTTCTTGTACAGGCAATGGTTATCTCCAAGCTGGACTACTGCAATTCCCTGTTAGCTGGCCTACCTGCTTGCGTATTAAGACCACTACAGTTGATTCAGAATGCTGCAGCACGACTGGTCTTCAATCAGCCAAAGAGGACACATGTAACCCCTCTCCTAGTTACTCTCCACTGGCTCCCTATAGTAGCCAGAATTAAATTTAAATATCTCACTCTGGCCTATAGGACACTGACTGGATCTGCTCCTAGCTACTTCAGTTCTTTGATCAAGATGTACATTCCCAACCGCCCATTGCGATCTTCTGAGGAGCGTCTGTTATGTCGACAAACCATTCATGCTAGGTCAAACTGTAGATCCTATTCTTCAGTGGTTCCGTGTTGGTGGAATGAGTTGCCCAGTGCTCTCAGTTCCAGCAACAGTTTTGGATCTTTCAAGAGGGGTCTTAAGGCATATTTGTTTAATATGCACTTAGTCTTTTGAGCGTTTGTTATGTGTTATGGTTTGTATAATAGTATTGTTTTGTTATAATTTGTCCATTGTTAGAATTTGACATTTATTCTGCTATTGTCCTTAAATTTAGCCTTACCATGCTATAGTTATTGTTATTATATAATTAACTGAGTGACTTATTTGATTGCTATTCTCATTTCATTGTTTTATTTCTCATTAGGTTAGTGCTTAATTGATTGTTTTATTGATAATATTGCTATTCTCCCTTTTTGTAATTGTTCACTGTTATTTAATTTGTATTGTTATTTATTTGTATGTCGCTTTGGACAAAGGCGTCTGCTAAATAACCATAACCATAACCATAACCATAAATGAGCTAAAATCGACCAGCTAAACTTGAAGTTCTGGGACTTGTGGTCGGCGAGGCCAAAACTAAGATTATGCATTAACTCCCGTTAAAACAAGAGAAATAAAATAACGATAGGCTACCTTAATCCCAGGTGATGTTATTTGCGTCGAGTTGCCGCATAGACACAGACAGTCTATCATGCGATGATACTGGACTAACAGCTGCTCACACATGGTATGACGGGCATTCTCTGGTGGCGAGTTGTTCACGATGGCAAATCATCAACAACGACAAAGTCTTTGCTTCAGACTCTCAATTTCAGTCCGACTGTGCGAACTCAACCAAAACAAAGTCAGACGGGCAAATGTGTAGCTTTTTTTTTTTTTTAATATATTTTTTGGCCTTTTTGCCTTTATTACAGGACAGTGAAGAGTAGACAGGAAGCAAGCGGGAGAGAGAGAGATGGGGTGGGATCGGGACATGAACGCAGGTCGGATTCGAACCTGGGTCCTCGTGGGCACTCGGACCCGTACATGGTACGGGCGCTGTAGCCTGCTGCGCCACAGCGCCCCCCCACAAATGTATAGCTTTTATCACGTTCTATTTTAGACTTCAGCAACAAAAGCATGCAAGCCCTCAAAGTAACTTCTCATCAGCTATCCAGTCTCCACTGCGCGGTTTGCCACCTTGTCTCACATGAAATGCCATGCAAACAAACGTAATAAAATAAAACAAAATATATCTTACCATCAGACATCAAAATATGTATTTTATGTGTCTCACTTCACCCTTTAAATCTTTTAAACAAAACTCTTACAAGAAGTTAAACAAAACGTGAATCAAACAGTTATCAAACTACAACTCCCATAATCCCTTTCGAATGGAGGCAAACTACAATAAGCTTATTGATTGAGCTTAATTCTATCCTTAATTATAATAGCCTATATTTTAACATTAAGATCATTTCTTTAATGTACAGTTATGAACTTTATTCAATCTAAGTTATTTGGCACTCTAGACTAGGAAGGCCATGCACATAGTGCATACACCTAAATCTATTAAGTAACAGTTTTCAAGCATTCTAGCCTAGAAATCTAGACGCACCCTAGCAGCAAAACTTTTTTTCGCCTAGAGGGTTGGTCTAGGCAAAGCCATCGATATCTCAAAGTTGCGACACTACCATTGACTCCCGTGTACAAACAATGGCGGCACATCCGGGAACTATTCCATTGAGAATGAATGAATATCTAATAAGACTTTTCTACACGACTTATAGTCGTGTGCATAATAATGCATTTTCATTGAGTAATATATGTATGTGGAAATGCAGTTTATAGTAATTTTCATCGAGTATTTACCGTAAATATTCAAGGTATACTATGCAAAGTTTTTCAGTTAATCAATTCGTTCCATACTGTTATATATGATTAAATGAGTCATTACCGGTCGAACGGTGTTTTTTTTGGCCGCTCTAGTGGTCTGTAGCGGTAAAACCACACTTGCAACTTCAGGAGACACCGGGCACGCACCCATGCTCTACTCCAGGAAGTGTCATGTAAAGTCTCATGAAAAGGCACGGCAGACTGACCGATTGAGGAGTTTTGTCAAATATACACGCTAAAGCTGTAGGGGAAGCTCTGCAGAGAAATATGCAAGCATAAAACGAGCGAAAATGTAAAGTGAAAGCGAAACCGGCGATGAAATCGCCAATCCTGCATAGTATACCTTTAATGCGATCGCTGCTGTCAATCCCGTAGTAAACCAGGGACCGAGGGAACTACTGAGTCTACCCACTAACCACGTGACCGCTCTAATCTGGCTTTAACATGGAAGTCAACGGCTGTCGCAACTTTGAGATATCGATGGCTTTGGGTCTAGGGTCGCACCGTTACGTATAAGGTCAAGCCTGCGTTCGGCAACAAGTCAGCCTGTCCAATCAGATCGCTCTATCTGTGTACGGAATCCTTGAGCCCGCCTTAGCTCACCTTCGGCTTCCGATATTGACGCCAGGGGGGCTTGCCCATGCGTCCTCGGTCGACGAGTTGGGTGGGAGACCGTGTTGCAACAACCATAGAGAACAATGAAAGATGGATATGGCTAACGAAGCGCACTTTGGAAGAGTTAGACTTGAGATTTTCTTTGAAGGTTGAGAAGAAAGAAGCACTCAAGTAATTAGTTTTAAGGATGTATTTGCCATTTTGCTGACCGGCTACGATTGGTCACAAGTGCTGGCCTATTACGTGCAGAGTAGTTTGAAAGACACCGGTTCATCCCACCCACAGGCTTCAGCTCTGTGAATGGTCCGACTCCAGACTATACATTTCTGTATAGTTTGGCTTACCAGGCTAAAAGCATTCCAAAACCCTGACAGAACTGATTTTTTTTGCAGTCTACATGCCTCCACTGGGTGGCAGCAATGCCACAGCAATAGAAAGTACCTGTGTGTGAGTGAGCATGAGACAGAAGGCTGGTCTAAAATACACAAAATCATTGTCCAGATTTTAGGTTGCAGACTTTGAATGGTGCAGCTGCTCACGTTTTTGGGAAGAGACTGTTGCCATATCATTCATACCAGAAAGAAAGGCTATAGTACATTTTATTTTATCTCTTGTCATGCCAGGGTCCTGTTCATTCTGTTGGAACTCATGCTCCTATTGATGGGGTCACTTAGGACTTTGGGCTGGTAACCGAAGGGTTGCTGGCTCTAGGAGAAATGTGGACGGGAGTGGTTGAGCACTGTTCTCCCATGCCTACAGGACAGGTACATCCATGGCTGAAGTGCCCTTGAGCAAGGCACCTAACCCTTCACTGCTCCCTTAGCGCCGCTGTGGAAGGCAGCTCACTGCTCTGGGTTAGTGTGCTTCACCTCAGTGTGTTCCGTGTGCGTTTCACTAATTTACGGGTTGGGATAAACGCAGAGACCAAATTTTCTCTCACAGGATCTAAAGAATATACTTATACTTTTTCCTCATCACCAGACAATACATACCATACTGAATGAAGACAAATCCATATGAAGTTGGTTTAGTTGTTCCAGCGAAAATTAGGGACAGTTGCACATGTAGCCTTAAATGGCCAATGATGTTGAAATGTAAAGATGGATCTGATTTTGCAAAGTCAGTAAACTCACTGCAGCAATATAATAATGAAGTATTTCTAATGGGCTTCTATGTGATTGGATCTATAAGAATATGGTATAGTATCTGAGATTTGCATTTTGTTCCTATGAAAATCATGCAGCTTGCAGCATGTCATTCATGAGATACCAAAGCCCTCTGGGGGACGCTGTGGTACAAGCAGCAGCATCCCTCACCACACTCAGGTCCAGTGCCTACAAGGACCCAGGTTCAAGTCTGGCCTGAAGTAATTTCTAGATCTCGTCTATTCTCCACTGTCCTATCAATAAAGGCTAAATAAGCAAATCAATAATCCATTAGCTACTTAATCAAACCCTCAGGAGCTACCTTTATTGACAGTCTAATGACCTCTAAAAGGATTTGACTTTCACTAGACAGAAGAGACAAACTTCAACAATACTAGGAGGGTGAATACTTGAAATACATTTAATCTGTCTGACATCAGAATGCAATCTGGGAAGGACAATGCTGATTTGCATATAACTCGCAAGTTAAACGTTTGTTTTTTCTACGTAAAAGAATGTGAGGTCTCTGCATGACCACACATGCAACCCTTTATCATGTGTTCATGTCAGCATTGAACTTTATGGAAATGACCCCAGTTAAGTGTACACCAGGCAATGTCAAGCACATACTAGTTCCCATGCTCTTTAGGTGAGAACATTTGCATGTAAGGGAGTTTGTTAGAAGGGATTACTGTGAGGAAAGGCACAGCTTTGCTGTCAGAGGAAGATTTAGTGATCACGCCACAGGCAACACACATACGCTTTTTTCTCATGAAGATGTATCATTGGTTCTGGCAGCCATGAAGTTTCGATGCAAGCATTTGGTAATCCGGACTGACTCTACTGGTTTTGTACCGTCCGTTGTTAAGCATTATATTATCTTTTAAAGGTGAGATCCTTGATGCAAATCGAATACTTAGGACTTGTGCACAGTTCTAGTAATGTAAATGAAAAACAAACAAACAAACAAACAAACAAACAAACAAGTGGCTCTGTATCGAGCCATACAGTACAGTCATCCAGCCAATTAACACACTATCTCAGGAGCGTAGTTGAGAGTGTAATTTTATTAGCATGCAAAAATCAACAATGTTTTTGCCAGATTATGCCTTTAAAGTTTTAAAGCGTGCATGACTAAAAAAATGCTTTCGTCAAACTTATTCTCAACTCAACTCAACTTATTTGCAGCTTGCTTTTGGTTGCTTGGTTGGTTTTAATGTCTGAATACACACAACCCAAGCCCATAAGACAAGTAATAGTGTTGTGAATTGCCCTCCAGCAAAGCACATGCCAAGGCAAGGCAGCGGATCTACACCCTTTCATGCCAGAGCTTGGCTTTGACTCCAGGGGAAGACTTGCCCCTCGTCAGCAGCATCACTGCCAGGAGCTCTCAGGGTGCGGCCCATGTGGGAAAGAGACTCAATGCATACGGTACACAAACCTCCCTCTGAATGTCAGAGGAAGCCGAAACTCTGCATTCCCCCTTTCACTAGATCAACATGTAATGACAGAATTAATAAGCGGAGCCAACTACCATGGCGTCTACATGGGAACACACATCAATCACTGTTTTGAGTCTTTGTGTACAGTGCAGCTGGCAGGTACACACAGGTGTAAAGGTCTTAGCGAATACTGTAAGGGCATAAAAATCTACAAACCAAACAGGACATCCAGTCCTTCATTCATTTTGAGCTAGCAAGTAGATTTATTTAAGTGCAAACTGTTTGTAATATATCCCAGTGATTTCATTTTCGGTAGAAGTAATTAACTTATGACTCTCTAAGGACTGTTGATATGATCAGTTCAACACCCGTATCTTGATATGGGAATGGAAATTGGCCATGTATTTTACTGGAAATTCAGACGCAAAATAGCATGCACTTTCAATAGATGGGTGCAGCTAACCATGGGCCACAATTGCTTCAGCCAAATTGCAGCACGGGGTGAGTCAGGAAAATTGTTAATGGGAAAGTGGTGGCACCCATTTGCATGTTTGGAATACGTGTATAGTGGCCAACCTTTCGGGAAGCTCGGAAGATGGTAGTAAAAATGGCAACTCTCTCTCTCTCTGGCCCTTTCTTTTCTGAATGGGCGTTGGCTCCAAAACTCAACCGTGAAGCAGCCCCATTAATCATCAGTTGGGTGCAGCTATTTCCAGTATGTTATGCACAAGGAGTGAGCTGGTGTTGGAATGCTTGTTCTTCCAATTGTTCAAAGGTTTACAAGGCACCTGTCTAGCCTCTGACTCTGAAAGTCAAGTCTTTGTTGATGGGATAATTCACAGACTGTTAATTCACACGGACAGTTGATTAACTGTTTCTGAACAGGCTTAAAGGGGCTCGCTTAAGTCTATTGCTAAGGCAAAACTAATAATAACGTCCATGCAACTGGAACAGGAAACATGGATCAGTTTCTTTGTGCGTTTTCTTCAGTTTCACTGCAATTGTCATATCTGCCTCCACTTGGCAGCAGTCCTTGCATTTGTTTCACCAATCACCACCAGTGCAGAGTTCTGTTTGCATTGCAAGATTTGCATGTTGACATGCTTCAGTGATGCTATTGAAATGTTCGGAATGCAGCGACTGGAATATATTTAATGCAGCTTGTGACTCCCTCCATGAACTTACTGACACTGTGAGTATATAGCAGCCAAACATGTGTTCGGCAGATAGGATTGCACAATTCAGCAATACAGCAATATACAGAAGAACAATTCTCAACCGACAACTCCAGACGACATGAAACACATGATCAATTTAGATCTAGATTTAGATACAGTAATGTCCCTAATCTACCAAATGAATTCATTTTTTGCTGGTTTGAAAAACAAATTCCGTTGGCCATCCCCTGTAAACCCCTCCATTCCTGTCACTATTCCATCATTCCTGTGCCAAAGGCAAAGATTGCATACCCCAATAGTTGGGTTTCCATTGAACTTTTTAATGTGCTATTTCACCAATCAAATAAAAAATCCTGTCAAAAAACACTTGACATGGGGGGCGCTGTGGCACGGCAGGCTACAGCGTCCATACCATTTGCGGGTCCGAGTGCCCACGGGGACCCAGGCTCGACTCCGGCCTGCGGTCATATCCCAATCCCACCCCATCTCTCTCTCCCACTTGTTTCCTGTCTACCTCTTCACTGTCCTATCATAATAAAGGCAAAAAGGCCAAAAAATATACTTAAAAAAAAAAAAAAAACACTTGACATTCTAATCTAAGACACATAAAAACAATTGGGCTAGCCTGGCCCACCTATAGTCTAGAAGTGATGTTCACAGGACGGGTAAGGGTAAATCGGGTAAAACGGGTAAATCTGTGAGCAGTATGGGGGACTAAGTTAGCCGGGGTGAACCCAGACTAACCAGTAAATTTGAATTTGCTCAGGTCCATCTGGAATTTTACGTCTTCCAGGGGTGTAACCAGCAGTGAAATTAAACTTCAGTATGAAACCAAATTTGTGCATTACCAAATAGTTTCAGACATGCAGCAAACATCTTTCTTGTTTAAGGAAGGTTTTAAAGGGGACTATACGAGGTTTTTTTTAGCTGAATAATCTACCTTAACTGAACAGCTTTGGAGTCACTGGAATGGTTAAAAGCCATTTTTTCTGGTTGAATGGTGGCTGTCTCACATCCCCATAACCTGTGAGCAGAAAAAGCACCCTCGCTTAAGCCGGCGGGCTGCTGATGATTTAATTGTTGTTTGATGATTTACTCCTTTAATATACCCACATATGAGCAAACAAATACAAATCATGTAGCCTACTGCTGTCCTATACAGTGCTGTATATATACTGCTGTTTTTCTCCTATACCCCCCCCCCCCCCCCCCACAGATTCCCCCCCCACCCGTCATAAATAACCATGACCCTAAACCTAACCCTTGCCTAACTCTAATGCCTTCCAGGAAGCGCTGCCTTGAAATTGACAGTGGGGGACCAAAAAAACGTATATCGCTTGGCTTGATCAATTTATCATATCATAGAGATATCGCTAATTACACATTATTTAAGACTACTGGCAACTGACAAAACTCCAGAGATGTACGGCAATATACAACCACATTCTGTTATACAAACACATATTACTTCCATTGTATTAACTATGCAGTTCAGCCCCCACCTGCCTGCATGGGATCAAACCTGCAAACTTGCAGCAGCTCATCTTGGGAGGCAACTGTGCTAAGCATTGCCAGGAGCTCGAAGGGAGCGGCCCTTGTGGGAATGAGGATCAGTGCAAAACTTGCCCCTGATTGTCAGAGGAAGCTGAAACTCTGCATATAATACACCCATTCACTAGATCAACATCTACAGTATTTGACAGAATAATTAAGTGGAGCCAACTTCCATGGCATCTATAATGCCAAGCAGCACACATCAATCACAGTTTTTTTTTTGCATATAGTGCAGCTTCACAGACATACCACATAGGCCTACACAAACTTGCAACAAGGTTGTCATTGTGAGAGAACGCATTTTGTATTTTGAAGGTACACATCAGTCAAAATGTCTCAGTAAATATTGTTGCTATATGGATAGATGTGACCTGCATTGTATTATTTGCATGCTTCAAACCCCACGGGTCTGCGTTTGAACCTCAGAACACCTCAGATTGGGAAGTGCATTAGCAAGGAGGCTAACAATAACATTGTGAGTTTTAGCGTTTCTCGCAAGCATGTCTCTTTAAGTGTCAGGAGGGAGGTTCACTCTCTAAAGAACTACCTGCTGGCTACCGTTACACAGAGAGCACTGGGCAGCATGGGTGTTGGGGGTGGTGGGGTACATGTATATTTCTCAAGACCTCATGCCAACAGCCAAAGGGCTATTAACAGGTCCAGCAAGACAGGAACTGAGAACAAGACAAGAACCGTTGCTTGCTTCGGGGTTTCCACAGGCAGTTTTAGTGGAACTCCCAACAGGTTTTGAGCAGATATATTAATTGGAGAGAGGAATGTGGAGTATTCCCATAGGAAAGCAACAAATGAAATTACATCACACCTATTTCTTCTATGTGAACCTTAGGTGAAGTTATAGGTGAGATAAGAGTAGACCGAAAAGAAAAACTTGATAGGACAAGAGAAGGGATATTTTGTAGGTAAGAAATATGACATAATCTAGTTTTGGCTTCCTCTGACAATGGGGAGGTTTTTATATGCACTGATCCACATTCCCACATGGGCCGCTCCCTACGAGCTCCTGGCAATGCTACTAGCACAGTTGCCTCCCAAACTAAGGTGCTGCAAGTTTGCAGGTTTGAGCCCAGACTGGTTGGGGCTGAACCGCATAGTCAATACAATGGAGGTAATATGTAAATGACATTACGTTGTTATTATGCATGGGAACTCACATCAATCACTGTTCTGACTTCACATACCACGTCTTGCACAAACAGGATCATTGTTTATTCCATAGCAGTTATTCTTGCAATATGATTTTCATTGTGAGAAAATGAGTCATACAGTACACACCACCACCACCACCAGGTGGTCCGTGTCTTAAGCTTTTGCCGGAGTAGGCTTCTCGCACCTGCCTTCCTCAGCTAGCAGGCTCTGAGCTCTCTGCACTGCTTGCCGATTGAAGGATGGGGCCCTATGCCAAAGGTTATTTCAATATTCAGATTGTTATTCATGTCGTGTTCTATATTGTTTTTATTCAGGATTAAATTCTTTCATTATATTTCTGTCTTCCAAGTCTTCTGCTGTTCTTCACTTCTTACTTCTAAGGTTCTTAGCTATATAGATTTAGAAGCACAGCCCCACACATTGAAACGGTTTTTGAGCGGGTAAAAGTTAGCAGCGGGTTTGATATTCGCTGGATATTCGTTTTTGAAAGACATTTTCTCATTCTGATTGCTGACATTTTCTCATTCTGATTGCTGTAGTAGTTGCCAATGGTAGTCTGCTACTTACTACAGGTAAAGTTTTGCTGATATCTGACATTATGGTGAAACAGTACACATTTAAAGTTTTATAATAGGCACCAAAAATTAGCAAAAATATATTTTCTCATTCTGATTGCTGTAGTAGTTGCCAATGGTAGTCTGCTACTTACTACAGGTGAGGTTTTGCTGATATCTGACATTATGGTGACACAATACGCATTTAAATTTTTAAAATAAGCACCAAAATTCAATATATTTTCTCATTCTGATTGCTGTAGTCGTTGCCAATGGTAGTCTGCTACTTACTACAGGTCACGTTTTGCTGATATCTGACATTATGGTGAAACAGTACGCATTTAAATGTTTAAAATATGCACCAAAAATCAATAAATATATATTTTCTCATTCTGATTGCTGTAGTAGTTGCCAAAGGTAGTCTGCTACTTACTACAGGTAAAGTTTTGCTGATATCTGACATTATGGTGAAACAGTACACATTTAAAGTTATATAATAGGCACCAAAAATTTGCACAAATATATTTTCTCATTCTGATTGCTGTAGTAGTTGCCATTGGTAGTCTGCTACTTACTACAGGTCAAGTTTTGATGATATCTGACATTATGGTGAAACAGTATGCATTTAAATGATTAAAATATTCATCATAAATCAACAAAAAGCTATTTTCCCATTCTGATCGCTGTAGTAGTTGCCAGTGGTAGTCTGCTACTTACTACAGGTCACGTTTTGCTGATATCTGACATTATGGTGAAACAGTACGCATTTAAATGTTTAAAATATGCACCAAAAATCAATAAATATATATTTTCTCATTCTGATTGCTGTAGTAGTTGCCAATGGTAGTCTGCTACTTACTACAGGTAAAGTTTTGCTGATATCTGACATTATGGTGAAACAGTACACATTTAAAGTTTTATAATAGGCACCAAAAATTTGCAAAAATATATTTTCTCATTCTGATTGCTGTAGTAGTTGCCAGTGGTAGGCTGCTATTTAACAAAATTGCATATTCATCGTCTGTTTGCTGTAGTTGGCCTGTGGCCAATGGTAGGCTTCTACTTAGGGAGACTTTCAATGAAACAGGGTAAGAACAATTCTGAAAAACACACTAATGGCATTGTCAACGAGTCATTTTTTATTACAGAATATTAAAGAAGGATGATATCTATAATAACAAGAGACACCTAAATAAAGATATAAATAAAGTAATAAATAATAAACAGTGACACTTAAATGAAAAATATGAATACCATAATAATAAATAAGATGCAGAATTCACAATTCATGCATAGACAGATTCAGATTCAGATTCAGATTTTATTTGTCACATACATAAAATGCAGTGAAATGTTACAGTCGGCTCCATGCTAGGTAAAAAGAGGCATACAAACTAACATAGAACAGAAACAGTAACAACAACAACAAAAACAACAAAACAACAATACATTCAAGATGTCGGGGGGGGGGGGGGGGGGGGGGGCTATTGCAGGTAGAGTAGAAAGTGCTATGTGCAGTCAGTTCCATTTAAGTGCCGGACGGCTTGGGGGAAGAAACTCTTCCTGAGTCTCTCAGTCCTTGCCGCCAGTGTGCAGTATCGTCTTCCTGAGGGAAGCAGAGAGAACAGACCATAGTCTGGGTGGCTGGGGTCTCTGAGTATCTTGGTGGTCTTGTCCTTGCACCGCTTGGTATAGATGTCCTTTAGGTTAGGGAGTTGCCCCCCTATGGTGCGTTCAGCTGAACGCACCACTCTCTGCAGGGCCTTTTGGTCTTGGATGGTGGTGTTACCATACCAAGCGGTGATGCACCCAGTCAGGATGCTCTCTATGGTGCTGGAGTAGAAGCTCTGCAGGACTGTTTTGGATGCTCTGAATTTCTTCAGCCTCCTTAGATGGTACAGTCTCTGCCTAGCTTTCTTTACCACAGTGTCCAGGTGGGTAGACCATGTCAGATCCTCAGTGATCTGGACACCGAGGTACTTGAATGTGTCCACCCTCTCCACAGGGGTCCCATTGATGGATAAGGGTGTGTAGTCTCGCACCTGCTTCCTCCCAAAGTCCACCAGCATCTCTTTGGTTTTGGTGACGTTGAGATGGAGATTGTTTCTCTGACACCACTGGGTCAGGCACCTCACTTCCTCCAGGTAGGCCGCCTCATCGTTGTTGTGGATTAGGCCTACCACTACGGTGTCGTCAGCAAACTTAATGATGGTATTTGAGTCTGTGGTGGCTGTACAGTCGTGCGTATACAGGGAGTACAGCAGGGGGGACAGAACACAGCCCTGGGGGGCCCCTGTGTTGAGGGTGAGGGAGGTTGAGGTGTGCCTGCCCGCTTTCACCCCCTGGGGTCTCTCTGTCAGGAAGTTCAGGATCCATGTGCAGAGGGCGTCATTCAGCCCCAGGCTCCTGAGCTTCGAGATGAGGGTGGAGGGAAGAATTGTATTGAAGGCCGAACTATAGTCAACAAATAACAGTCTCGCATAGTTCAACACTTTCCCCTTGCTCTTGTCCAGATGTGATAGGACAGTGTGTAGTATGTGAGCAATGGCATCCCCAGTGGATCTATTGGGCCGGTACGCAAATTGTAGAGGGTCCAGTGTGTTGGGCAGTGAGGAGCAGATGTGGGCCTTGACCAGCTTCTCAAAACATTTCATCACCACAGAGGTGAGTGCAACTGGGCGATAGTCGTTATGACAGGCTGGGCTGGGCTTTTTGGGTATGGGGATGATGGTAGACTTTTTAAAGCATGTGGGGATGATGGACTGTGCCAGGGACAGGTTGAATATAGCTGTGAACACTGGTGCCAACTGGTCGGCGCAGACCTTGAGAACTCGTCCAGCTATCTCATCTGGTCCTGCAGCCTTCCTGGTGTTCACTTGCTGGAATGTCCTCCTGACATCGTGTTCAGAGAGAACGAGTGGTCCTCCGTTCCCTCCTACTCCGCCACTCTCCTTACATGCTGCAGTGGGCTCTTGGTCACGGCAGGTGTCGAAGCGTGCAAAGAAAGTGTTGAGGCTGTTTACCAACTCCTTATTTGCACCTCCTGAGGAGGGGGGTGGGGCTTTGTAGTCAGTCATGATTTTTAGCCCCTGCCATACGCTTTTTAGGTCTCCTTGCTGGAATTTGGACTCCACCTTCTTTCCATATTCCCTCTTGGCATCCCTCACTGCTTTTCTGACATTGTATGCTGCTGCAATGTAGTCATCCATATTGCCAGTCTCCAGTCCTAATTTATATGCAGCTGTGCGTTGTTTCAGGGCATTCCGTGTATTTTTATTTATCCATGGTTTCTGATAGACGGATAGCAGTCTACCATTGGCACCTACTACAGCAATTCGAATGAGAAAATATATATTCATTGATTTTTGGTGTATATCTTAAACATTTGGTAACACTTTATTTTAATGTTACAGTGTACCTACCTAATTAGGTACAGTGGTACAACCTGTGTAATACACTGTCAGGTACTATAATTCTATCATTAAGTATTTGTGGGTTCCTACATATAGTTGTTACATTGTAATACTGAGTGCTTTTACAAAACTTTACCAATTTGTCTACATTTTTCATCAGAGGCAAAGGGCTGACCTGAGACCTGCTGGATGGGGTAAATCTGGTGATGATAGATTTGATATACAAACCATTTTTAGCTCCAGTCAAGGCCTTATTGTCTTCAGTGTACATGTAACAACTGTGCTGCTACAACCTTGTTACGGGTTTATGCCACTGTATCAAAGAGTAATAAGAGTGTACCAACACAGTTGATACATGTGCTACGTAGGGTAATTGCAGACATGTTCCAAGACATCAAAGACACAACATACATGTCATATGTGCGTGAACGTTATTAACTGGTACACTTAACAGGTTTATACCATCAAAGAGTTACAAACGTGTAGCAGTGCAGCTGTTACATGCAACTGTGTTGGTACACACGTATTACTCTTTGATAGTAGTAGTAAGTAGCACACTACAGCAATCAGAATGAGAAAATAGCTTTCTGTTGATTTTTGGTGCATATTTTAAACATTTAAATGCGTACTGTTTCACCATAATGTCAGATATCAGCAAAACTTTACCTGTAGTAAGTAGCAGGCTGCCATTGGCAACTACTACAGCAATCAGAATGAGAAAATAGCTTTTTGTTGATTTATGGTGAATATTTTAAACATTTAAATGCATACTGTGTCACCACAATGGCAGGTATCAGCAAAACCTCACCTGTAGTAAGTAGCAGACTACCATTGGCAACTACTACAGCAATCAGAATGAGAAAATATATTTTTGCTAATTTTTGGTGCCTATTATAAAACTTTAAATGTGTACTGTTTCACCATAATGTCAGATATCAGCAAAACTTTACCTGTAGTAAGTAGCAGACTACCAATGGCAACTACTACAGCAATCAGAATGAGAAAATATATTTTTGCAAATTTTTGGTGCCTATTATAAAACTTTAAATGTGTACTGTTTCACCATAATGTCAGATATCAGCAAAACTTGACCTGTAGTAAGTAGCAGACTACCATTGGCAACTACTACAGCAATCAGAATGAGAAAATATATATTTATTGATTTTGGTGCATATTTTAAACATTTAAATGCGTACTGTTTCACCATAATGTCAGATATCAGCAAAACTTGACCTGTAGTAAGTAGCAGACTACCACTGGCAACTACTACAGCAATCAGAATGAGAAAATATATATTTATTGATTTTGGTGCATATTTTAAACATTTAAATGCGTACTGTTTCACCATAATGTCAGATATCAGCAAAACTTGACCTGTAGTAAGTAGCAGACTACCACTGGCAACTACTACAGCAATCAGAATGGGGAAAATAGCTTTTTGTTGATTTATGATGAATATTTTCATCATTTAAATGCATACTGTTTCACCATAATGTCAGATATCATCAAAACTTGACCTGTAGTAAGTAGCAGACTACCAATGGCAACTACTACAGCAATCAGAATGAGAACATATATTTTTGCAAATTTTTGGTGCCTATTATAAAACTTTAAATGTGTACTGTTTCACCATAATGTCAGATATCAGCAAAACTTGACCTGTAGTAAGTAGCAGACTACCATTGGCAACTACTACAGCAATCAGAATGAGAAAATATATATTCATAGATTTTTGGTGCATTTTTTATATTTCTTGATTTTTGGTGCATATTTTAAACATTTAAATGTGTACTGTCTCACCACAATGGCAGGTATCAGTAAAACCTCACCTGTAGTAAGTAGCAGACTACCATTGGCAACGACTACAGCAATCAGAATGAGAAAATATATATGTATTGATTTTTGGTGCTTATTTTAAACATTTAAATGCGTATTGTGTCACCATAATGTCAGATATCAGCAAAACCTCACCTGTAGTAAGTAGCAGACTACCATTGGCAACTACTACAGCAATCAGAATGAGAAAATATATTTTTGCTAATTTTTGGTGCCTATTATAAAACTTTAAATGTGTACTGTTTCACCATAATGTCAGATATCAGCAAAACTTTACCTGTAGTAAGTAGCAGACTACCATTGGCAACTACTACAGCAATCAGAATGAGAAAATGTCAGCAATCAGAATGAGAAAATGTCTTTCAAAAACGAATATCCAGCGAATATCAAACCCGCTGCTAACTTTTACCCGCTCACTTTTTGTTCTATATGTAGCCTACTGTGCTACCACAACTTCATACAGAAGTTAGAATGGCTGTGTCTCCATGTTACTCGGCAACCATTCTGAGAGGACATATTTTTCTTGGTTGAAGAATGATTATCTAGAATAAATCGTTACAGTGTTCATTGCTTTGCCTATATTTTATGAAATCTTGCCAGATACTGTATATGCAGTTACCGTTTCAGTCTAGGTTTATGAAACAGCTAAGGTTTTAGGTACTCCACTTGCGTGTCTTACCTAACAAAGACCCATATCTGTTCTATAATCATTGTAACCTATACAGCCTCTTGGACTTATTGCTCAAATGAATCTTCGCAAAGCTTGATGCAAGAAACATTGTCACATTATATAACACAGTAATATACTGCCAAAACAGCTTCTAGCATAGTCTGATGAATGGTACTGCTCTACTGAGTGCAGAAAGGCCCTTAAGGCATGTCAGGTAGAACAGGTTTTGTTATCATGAAATCAAAGACTAAAAACGTCAGAAAACAGAACAGGCTCTATCATGTATAAGGTATGAATGGTTCAAAAGCAGAGTTAATTCGTGGGACACACATGTGTGACATAATGTATAGGCCTACTACATGTATATACTCATACCGGAGCCCTAGCGTTGGTTGTTGAGAGGAAAAAACTGCTTAACGTTCTGGCCAACACCTCATAGCTGCATGAAATGTGTAGACAACTGAGTGCTTTCAGCTAGAAGCCACTTCAACCTCACTGTAATAAGGATTGCTACAAGTCATTGCCAGTGGTATAACAATTTACAATGACTTCCCTATGTGTTGGGAGAGGAGAATTATATTCTTACACTGGCTAATGCAATAGGGAGTCTTTTTTGCTGGAGGCTGACATACTATCCTGACAGAATGCTGACTTGCTAAAAGGATTCAGATTGATTGACAAGCTGATGGCAGTGGAGGGTAATTGTGATGTCAAACGGTGAAAGTGACAGCATGATTGAGGATCAGACGCCAGCTGCACCAATTCAACAAAAGTTCAATTTTTGCTTATAGTCTGAACATAAATTTACACTATTTTAGAGTTTATAAGCTAAAATGAGTTGCACATAGTTTAAAAAATCTACCAAGAGGTCCTGGTTGACAGTGAGTTTAGAACAGCTCAGAGGTGTTTTTAGATTCAATGAAAAGCAGTTACTACATACAGTATATCTGACAGGATATAAAACAAAAACAGCAAGCAAAAAACAAAATGCAACAATTTAGTAATTACAAAATCACTATTCTTTTGCCAAGCAGTAGTTCTTCAACGGCAACTGTTGCACCGCATCACAAAGAGGCTGCAACAGTTTGGTGAAGTAATAGGCCTACTGATATGATGCAATACTTAGTATACTTTAAAGCTTAGCTGAGTATACAACAATGATGTCAACCATCTGTGTCAAGTGTTATCTTTTATTAAAGCAAAACAAACAAACAAACAAACAAAATCAACAAAATACACTTTAATTTGATGGACATTCAAAGGTATCTTATGTGATTACTAATTTGCAACTGAACTAATGAAAATATGCAAAAAGCACATATTGGGGTACGGTAAGTACAAATGGGGCATGACCTTCATCTTAAGATCTGAAGTGTTTGCCTAAAACATCTGATTAGTTCAGGAAAAAAAAAATATTTGTGAAGTTGAACATAATCAGGTGTCAATACATTATTCTGCCATTGACTAGAACAGAGACGTTTCTCTCACATTATAGAGTAGTGAGGCTCACACACAAAGGTGTGGCTGGTTCCACTATCAAAGGGAAAACCGCCTGCTCTGTGTGCCATATGCCTTAGGGGCATGAGAGGGTGGAATAGTACATAACAAAAAAATATGGGTGCCGCTCTATCTGCATACACTTCCTGGCATTACATACTGAGCTTTTTGGTGCTCTTGTCTTCCATTGTCTTGTCTTCTGACAAGCCATTTTTGTTCATTCATATCCATGCCAATGTTAATATATATACTGTACACTACTGGCTGAGGTCAGTTGCATTGTTTTTTTTGCTTGTTTCTTTGTTTTGTTTTGCTTTATCAGGGCAGTCGTTTTCAGATTACATTATGTTCTTACAGAATCAAGAAAGGGGTTCTTGACTGTTGATTGATCTTTAATGCCATATCTACATTGCCCATTATCAGCAACCATTCATCCAATCTTCCAAAGGCACATTCTATTTACTAATCTGATATCATTTTAAAAAGGCCGACTGAGAAAACATTGGAGAACCCTTTTGAAATTATGAAAGCACTGCTGCCCTTATTAAAAATGTAACTGATCTCAGCTGGTCTTCTGTCTATAGAGGAGTGGAATGGACATTTAAGTGACCACAAACTTTTAGACTGTATGTGTATAATGACAAACACTAAAGCATTCACTAAAGCATGTATATGGGGAAGTCATGAAAAGAAATATCTGAAACAATTTAGATTAAATTCTGTGTAAATTCTAAAATGAATGTATTTTTACTGTGCAGTGCTATGCTCATGTTATAATGCACATTTACAGTAAGTATTCAGTTTGAAGTTGGCATATAGATTATCAGGAAATGTGCTTTGCTGTTCATACAGTCAAGGAAAGGATAAGACTGTCCTGCACTCAAATGCATCAACAAAATGTGAGATAGTGACATACATACCTGCAATGGCGTTAATCATAATTCTCAGAAGTCACTCCCCATTTAATCCGGTACTAAGCAGTAACATTAATGGTTGACCTTTGGTGCACTGGCTCTGGGGCATATTTGTCACCCAGTCACAGAGAATGACAGCAAGTGGATACATTATGACCTTTGAACATACTGTACCTTTACGTACCAATGTTTGGGAAAGCTACAAATGAGATAGAATGCAATGTCTGTGGCTGTATAGTATAATATGGTTTACTGTAATTTCCTGCCTATTAGCCGCTGATTATACATTGATTTTGCAAAATTTCTTCAGCTATGAGGTTAATACAGGGGGACAGTTAATATGGTATCAATATGGTTTTGTTTCTTTTAACTTGTATAAAACACTGTCCTGCGGCTAATACACATGCAGCTTACTGTATATGCAGGAAATTAACTGTATAGTGTTTCTCTTTTTCACTGCCCCCTCCCCCCCCCCTCCCCCCCCTGTCATTCCTGGGACTCCAGACCATTAGGGTGATAATAAAAGCTTTTGCTTCCCGGGGGCCACTCCCCCTCTGCACTGGGCCCCCTGAAAGTCACGTAGGCTGAACGTTTTTGCATAATAGCTGCCATATTATTGAATTTTTGTAGTATGTTAGTCTCAAAGAGGGGCATCAACCAAGTCCATGTGTGGTGTTGGTGTAGCACCACCTAGTGAAAGTTGCACATGCACAAATCAGCCACTTTGATTGGCAATATCTTAAGGCAAGAAGGTGTGAACTACACACAGTTTGACATGTAGGTTCACTACGATCACCTCTAGATGCACTACAAGTTTTGTGAAATTTGTCCACAGGGGGTGCTGCAATCAGCTCAGTCAGCATAAATGCTGCTGATGGCCTAAAAAAATTCAGCAGCCAAAACTAAGCCAATATCTTGTGATCCGAAAGTTCAAAGTTAATGCATTTTTTTTGTCATGCTGCCTCCCTACCACATTTTTCAGATGTGTGCCAAATTGCATGAAATTCCATCCATGGGGGGGTGCTGTAGCATGAAATGTTTTGCTATCTCCAGACATGCATGTGTCAATATCTTGTGAAGATCCACCGTCTATGAAATTTGATGAGCTGAGACATCATGTTCATGTCATGGTTACTGTAGTTTTATTCAGGGCAAACATAGGCTTTCAGTGTTACAGTAGCCAAGTGACATTGGCTCGATCAAGTGTCTATCATGGAGAGGAAGTGTGAAGTCACCAAAGCAGTGATGTTTTAAAAGCAATCCCCCCACACAAATCACACCCTGGTGATGCCTTTTTTTTCAGAACACAGAACAACCTAAAGTCCCAAAATGTGTACACTACTGTAAGTAAAGCCCCTACATTATTGATAAGACTGCTTTATTCATTAAAGGGAAGCAATTTCATCGCCGGTTTCGCCTTCACTTTTCGTTTTTGCTTGTTTCACGCTTGCAGATTTCTCTGCAGAGCTTCCCCTACAGCTTTAGCCTGTATATTTTACAACACTCCTCAATCGGTGAGTCTGCCTTTTCATGAGCATGATCTTGAGGCTGGAAACTTTCTGTTTGTCTGTTTGTGTCACCGTCATGGTGGCACAAATTTGCATGCGTGGTTTTTCCGCTCAGAGGCGCTAGGGGGAAGCAAGACAGCCGTCATTCAACCTGAAATAACCATTCCAATGACTCCGAAGCTGATTAGTTGAGGCAAATTAAGCTGAAAAAACTTGCATAGTTCACCTTTAATATACACTTTTATGAATTAATGTGCCTGATAAAATTTCCGAATTGTGAATGTTTTTCAGATGCAGACGCAGAACACCTGATAACTGTGAGCTGGCGCATGATGTTCCAACTCAACTCCAATTTCTGTATACTGTATGCTTCCACTCCAACCTACTATTTGTTAACGTGAGGCAAGTCACTTTCTGCAATTTCTCATAACTCTTAAATCATTTAGCATAGTTTGTGCTGAAAGACCAGCCACATCACAATCAGAAGCACTGGGTTCATTCAGTTCAATCACATTCAAAGAAGATTGTTCCCATGGTTGAAAGGTCATGAGTTAAAACATAATATTTCTACAACCATTCAGCTAATCTTCTAACCAGTGTGGCACACTCAACCAGTTCCTTAATCCTAGCGTCTGACCTTCTAAAACACAGAGGTGGGGAAAAAGGGTGTGGGTAAATTGAGATGACCTGACTGGAATGACAGGAGCCTGGAGCTGCTAAGACATGAAATGGTGCTTTATGTAAAGTGCAGCGCATTACCAGGGGAGGGATAAGGGGGGGTGTGGGGTTGTTTTCAGCCACTTACTGATAAACCGCATATCTACTGAGAGAGAATAACCACAGGTGTGTAAACTCCTAGCATTTTTACATTTTTGGCAAGTATTCTGATTATTAAGACGCCAACAAATGAATGCCACAGGCTATAATAGGTTCAGCATCTCAGCGTTTCATGTGGTATTGTGACACATATGACTGAGAGGCTCCTCCTACTGTATATGCAGCGAGAGGAACATACCATAACCTGTGCTAACAAGCTCTAAATGTCATGTGTCATCTTAAGCGTAATTAAATGAGTTTCACAGCCAGCTTCACTGTGCACAGAACAACAGGTGTTTTTTTCTACCTCAAACCTCAACAAAATCATTTAATTATTATGTTTAAAGGTGAAAGGACTATCAGGGTCTAAATGTTGGCTCAGTCAGCAAGTATGTTGCATTGGCCTTTTCCCCATGTCATTATGATTGGGCAGATACTCTTTACTGACATTTCGATTTTCAAAAAACTAAGCCACCATGTTGATCTTCATTGTTGTCAGTCTGCCTGTAACTCACACCCTGCAAATATACAGTAGGCTACTGAAGACAATCAATCAACGTCTCAAATCTATGTATTCAGTGCACTGCATGAGATACATTTGTTGTTTTTGTATCAGTATCTCTTGTATGATCATTCACTATGTCAGTGTTACTCAACTCTTCATCATCTCTTATCTCTGACGTTATGGACACATTCACCTGTGAAAGTTGTTATGGGCAAATCTTGTCACCAAGCACTTATTATGATGACTATTGTGCCAGTGAAGCGGCGGTCATGTAGGTTTAGTCAGTTTTTTGTCTTCTGGATTCTCAGGACACTGAAAGACCGGGCTGCATGAAACTTGGTCGACATGTACAGTATAGCTCCACAAGGAGGACAC
>NC_085000.1:20014131-20169131 GCF_963854185.1 Sardina pilchardus | reverse complement strand
CTCACACACATGCACGTACACACACACACACATGAACAGACATAGACAGACACATACACACAAAGACACACACACACACATACAGTAGACAGGCAGGCATACTCACATACACATGCACCTGCATGCATGCACACATAAACACGTACATGCACGCATGCACAAACACACCCACACACACACACATAAACATACACACACATAAACACACACACACACACACACACCCTCACAAGTGAACATACTGTATACACATAGACAAACATAAACACACACACAGACAAGCACAGACACACACACACACACATACTGTACACACAAGCACACACACACACACACAAACACACACACACACACACACGTATACAGTATACATACACACAGGTACGCACACACTCACACACATGCACGTACACACACATGAACAGACATAGACAGACACATACACACACGCACACAGTAGACAGGCAGGTATATACAGTACACTGTTACGGCCGGCTCAGAAGCCGCAACATAGGCTACAGTAATATGGAGACGGACATCAGGGTTTATCAAAAATTTAATCTTTTATTGCAATGAATACACACACTAAAATCTTGGGGTTTAGAAAAAGACACAGCATGGCTTGCGCTGGTGTGGTGAAAAATACCAGCCCCTGAAGGCCAACTCAGGAGCCTCTTATCCGCTCCTTCAGGTGCACACAATAGAGTGCGTAAGTGACAGTGACACGTTGTCCCGGTAACGCAAATTCCTGTTCTAAACAAACGACCTGCAAGTGGCATTTTCTATTGCCTCACCGTGTTGTTTCTTTCAAAATGAAAATAAATAAATTTTAAGCGGTAAAAATCACTACCACTAATCACTACTAAAAAGAGACGTTCATGCTAGCATGAGATAAAAAAGTTTGTCAACTCGGAAATTAATTTGCGCAAAAACGTGGCTTTTTTTCTGTAAAACAATCATCTGGCATAGGATTTCACATTGTGAATTTGGTTTGTTTAGAACAGAAATGTTGGTTGTTACGGAAACATGACATCACACTTATGCACTCTATTAGGCTGATTTTCCCATTCACCACCCAAAGGCTGCTGCACTGTCACTGCAGGGCCAGTGGGGGGGGAAGAGGGGCGTAACAACACACACACACACGCACCTGCATGCACACACACATAAACACGTACACACACGCATGCACAAACACACCCACACGCATTCACAGCACCCCCCCCCCCCCACACACACACACACACATCATTGCCCCCACTACACATACTCACAAGCGAAAACTCACAGACAGAGAAGCACACATACTGTACACAAAAGTACACACTGTACACACACTCATTTACATACTGTACATAAAAGTTGCAGCAGGTCTAGAATTCAAAAGAGATTCCTTCAAAGACATTGTTCCAAAGGAGGCTTGCGTTTGGCAAATTTACAATTTTACTATTGGGCGACAAACTGCCAAAAAATACTTTATAGGTGTCAGTCATCAGATATGGTCTGGTGTGAAGCTGAAAATAATTCTTGTCTTTCAACATCACTCCCAGCCCCAGTAATGTCTAAAGTCCCTCTGGCTTTTTCAAGACATACTTCAAATCCAACAGTTAACACCTTGCGTATTTGGCAACAATTTAGAAAATATGTGGGTTTCCCTGATTTTTCCATTCAAGCCCCAATATGCCCTAATCACTCATTTATTCCAGTCTCAATAGATGCAACTTTCTTGGAATGGAACAGGCAATGCCTTGTCAGATTTACAGTTTTTTCTGATTGCTTAAAGCCCGTATTGCAAGGTTCATTTTCCAACAAATTTGCATTATTAGCTTGTTGGTACTACTCATCTAAATTGTTATCCATTGTATTTGATGTTGTTGGGTGTCACAAAACGGAATATAACACGCAAAAGTCCACTATTTTACAGAGGTTTGCAATTATTCTTCTTTCTCCCTCAATGCACTCTATTGCGTCACATTGGGGACCACCGAACAAGCCCCCTTGCGATTGATTGACATTTGACAATTACATGAGAGAGGAGTAAAGAGAAACGGGCAAGACAGTGCTCAGCGGTAAAAAGTTCAGATTATAGATAAATAGGTAAATACATAGATATAGATATCCTATATATATAGAGAGAGAGAGACATAGATAAATCACGTCACATTTGCTGGTCCAGGGTGACCTGACCAGCGATCAAAACGCAGTCCACCACCATAGTTTACATGCAACAGCACTGCCTAATCGACGGCTTGCAACAGGGGGATCACAGGTGGCAAGTAGACCAAAGCAAAGCTAGCATGATGCTTTATATTTTTAGATCTTTTGACTAAGTTTACTGTACTTATTCAAACTAACGACATCACCACTGTCACTAGATGTAAACCCAACGTTGACTTTCACTCGGTGCTATTCACTGACTGTAAACAAGTGTCCTCTATGCATGGTCAGACTAGCTTGAGCTCAATTAGTTACGAAACGATATCAGCAACACAGGACGTATCTCCACTCATTCCGCTTGGGCCATGCATTTAATTACCTTTCACTGCATTCACGTCTGCCAGGCTCCAAACTGTCTTCATAACAGCAGTTGCGATCAGTATTAACACAGCCTCACCAAAGTTAAAACCACTATAGCGAAATGCTAATCGCTAATCGCTAACTGCTAATCGCGATGCCATTTGAACTGCAGTTAGTTTCGCCTACCCTCATAACGGGACCTCTCAAATTCCGAAAAATGCATTAAAATAAAATTGGACAACATTTATATTTTTGTTAAACCTAAGGGTGGATATGATATAAATGGTGTAACGAAATTTGAAGTGTAACTATACCAACTTTATGAAAGTGTAGGCTACGCCTATGACACAACCTTTTCCTATAGGAATAAATGGAAAAAATAGCCTCCATAACAAAATCTCCCCAAATTCAGAAAAATTTATGAAATTGAAATCGGACAACGACGTTATCTTTGGTAAACTCTTAGGTAGCTGTGATATAAATTATGTGACGAAATTCGAAGTCTAAATATACAAACTTTATGTTGAAAGTGTAACTGCGATTTCCATAGAATACATTCAAATTAGTTAAGCGCAGGTTCAACGTGTCCCCAACCTGTCATCATCAACCGAATTACGTTAAAATTCCATCAAATACCAAAAACGACAAAAACTGTCCTTTAGCAACATCTTGAGATTTTTTCTTAAATGATATTCATATACTGAGTGTTTTATGTACCCATTAATCAAAAGTAGTGTTTAAAATGAACTTTGGCCTTTAAGGACATTTTTTGTAGCTATTGGCTATTTTTGCAAAATTCTACACACAAATAACAAAACCTTTCACCAAATTATCAAAACATTGTAGTTCTCTTGCAAAATCGAATACAGCGTGATTAACTCTTCACACCTTTGTAAAAATTGTGTTTTTGTATTACAGTTTTTTACAGTGCAAGTGCAAGTTTATAGACCTATTTATGTACACTTTCCCTATGTCGAACTAATCATGAAGAATGTTGTGGGTTTGTCACTACTTTTTGGACATCTAAATGATCCCTTACGTAACAATGTCTGGGCAAAAATCTAGCACATGCTATTTCCTAATTTTTCTTTTTACAAATGCGTTTTGCATTTATCACTGCAGTGTGAAACTGGCTGCAATAGTGTCTGATCATTGAGGACTGTGTTTGTTACAGTTTTTTACGATTGTTTACACACTAAAATATTTTTTTTCACACAATTAGCAAAATTTTACTCCAAGGAGCAAAACACCTCCACAGATTTGCACAACATTACACACAATGTCTGCTTCACCCTTTTTGCAAAACATTACACACAGTGATTTGTAAAACTCTACACACATTTCCACACCTTAGACACAGATAAGGATTGTGAGGTTACTTCCTTGTCAGTACAAAGCCCCGGATTGCCAATAACTACGCTAATGAACGAATTGGATAATCACATCCACCAGGTGTGTAAGCACACATGTGCAAAATTGAAAACGCAGCACTCAGGTGTGCTATACAGTCTTGTTGCTTTTGCAGTAGTTGCTCTTCAGAGTCAATGTACAGTACTTTATGCAGTATTTTTTTGTTTGTCTACAGATTTTATTTGTTCAATTGATTTCATTGTTGGTTGATTACTGTAACCGATTATGGTTTGAAATACTGTAAGTATTGAAAGAAATACTTGAAATATTCAGTCTACAGCAGTCTTCAGTGTCATATAGTGCAAGTGCAAGTTTACTGTAAAGACCTATTTATGTAGCCTACACTTTCCCTATGTCGAACTAATCATGAAGAATGTTGTGGGTTTGTCACTATTTTTTGGACATCTAAATGATCCCTTAAATGTCTGGACAAAAATCTAGCACATGCTATTTCCTAATTTTTTCTTTTTACAAATGCGTTTTGCATTTATCACTGCAGTGTGAAACTGGCTGCAATAGTGTCTGATCATTGAGGACTGTGTTTGTTAAATGACAACTAATAGCATTTTTACAAATATGTGTATATGTTTTGACTGAAGTGTGTATGTTTTGACTGAAGTGTGTTTGTTTTGACTGAAGTGTTTCATTTTGCAAAGTATCTAGGAATTATGCAAACTGAGTGTGGCGTTTGGATACCTGTGCTTAAATTTTGCTAAAAAGAACTCGGTTTGAAAAATTGTGTGTAAGCAATTGAAAAAAACTGTAAATGACAACTAATAGCATTTTTACAAATATGTGTATATGTTTTGACTGAAGTGTGTATGTTTTGACTGAAGTGTGTTTGTTTTGACTGAAGTGTTTCATTTTGCAAAGAATCTAGGAATTATGCAAACTGAGTGTGGCGTTTGGATACCTGTGCTTAAATTTGGTTAAAAAGAACTCGGTTTGAAAAATTGTGTGTAAGCAATTGAAAAAAACTGTAAACAGTAAACACAAGCCATCATCTACTACAGTAAGCACACAATATGTCAACTACACACTGACGGTATGAATACAAGACACATCTGGTTTTTGCTTTCTCTGTGCACAAGGTACTGTAGGCTACAGCATGTCAGTTTGAGGTCATTCTTGTGTCATAGTTCTGTAAACATACAGGGATCCAAACTGGTATTGGTGTTTATTCACACTCATCAAAACAAATACAAAGTCAAAACGCAAAATAGTAATTTCACTGAGACAAAAAATTGAAAATAAAATCTGTACGGCCACAAAATTTCATCTACAGTACTGTACAGTACATCGCATGCAATGTCCTCCTGTCCAAGGCACCGGGCTCCTTGTCATTATTTTATTTGGCATGTGATGGCAATAAGTACCTGTGACTTACAGTACTACTGTCTTTTGTTTGACTGATATACTGAGACACACAGAAGTTCTGAGGAGGGTGGGTAGGTGTGTGGGAGGGTGGGTAGGGGGGTTCTATTGAAAAAGTAAAACAAATGTATTTCTTGTTAGTTTGTAATTTGGTTATCTTTGGTGAATAAAAATAGATTAAAAAAAAAAAAAAAAAAAAATGGAAACAAATTGACCAGCATGATTTATTTTTGCAGAGAGAATGTGCAGGACTGAGCGCAGTCACATTTTGTACTGCTTTGCAGTACATCTAGTTTCAAAATGTGTCATATGATGCTTGATACATGTATACACTGTGTTATTATACTGTACACACTGACATAAAATGTCAAGAAAAGAGGATTCATTAAAGAGATGATCCAGTTAAAACAGCATAGGGCTTATTAGCAGATGATAACAATGTGTTCAAACTTCTGTTTAGGAGCACAAATACGTCTGAGTAGTTTTGAGCTAGGCAGCAATAGTTATTATTTTGTAGTAGCCTAATGATAGAAATGGCATCCTCTGTTGAAATTTTCGAATAACTAATAGAGATGAGAAAACAATGATTGTTTGTGTGATGAGAGAACTAGATCTCAAAGTGCTTGAGAATGTAATTTTCCTTCATGGGACCTTGCTCAAGGGTACTATATGTCATGAGTCGATGTAATACACCTGACCTTCACCTCTACGGCAAATCTTACATTTCCACATTCAGCATTTAGGGGAGACCGGGTATGATTGTAACACTTTTTTACCAGCACCTGTAACTCGCTCATTTTTTTTTTAGCTACAATCCTGTAACCTTTTTTTTCATATACCCACATTTGTGTACTATAGATAGAACCAACTCAAATTCCTGCAAGAAAATTACAGACCTTGTAATTTGATGTAAAACACAAGGTGAACCTTTGTTACAACCGACCCCGCTAATTTGAATGCATGTGGAGTGTTAGAACCTACCCCGATCCCTGACAGCCATATGTATCTTGCTGTATAGGCCTAGTGCTTTGGTTTATGCTTGGATGAAATGCATCATGTTTTGCCTCAGAGACTACAGTTTAATATAATATGAGGCATGTGATTGTATCTTCAATGGTAAAAGTACTAAGAAAAATATAGCCGTGGTGAAAAAGTTTCTTATGTCAAAATCATTTTTTCCTTTGCTAAACTAGAATGGGTGACATTATACTGTAGGCTTAAAAATCACCATGTGGGACAGTGGTGGAGTGGTGGACGTGCTGATGTGATCATATTTCCACTATCTTATTCCTGTTCTGTGGAAATGGTGATGTTACAACTATCCCTGTGTTGCAACTATACCCGTGGAACTTGTGACTTCTTTGTTGAAAATCTTGCCAGCTATTCTTAGACCTTACTGCACATCATTTTTAGCAGTCGGAAAAATTCTGTTGTCTGTACTTTTGGGTCACACACACACACACACACACACACACACACACACACACACACACACACACACACACACACACACACACACACACACACACACACACACACACACACACACACACACACACGCATGCACGCACACACACACAAAAACATGCAAAAGTTTTAGAGCCAATGTGCTTTGCCATATTTGGACATGAATTGCTCTCCCTCAGGAGCACAGGGGCATGGTCTGACAGAAGGGTGTGCCTTCCCCTAGGCCTAGGGGGATGCATGAGCATCAAGGGAGAGGTTTGCACCTGCCCCGTCCTGTCTGACTTAATGTGCCCGCACAGGTTTTCTGTTCTCATTTTGCTTTCCACTGACATTCTAATTCATGGATCCACTCCAAATCATATAAGACACTTTGATTTTAAATGGCTTCAATGGCATTTCATACTATGTTCTAATGCTTTTAAACACTTATGTAACAGCAGTCTCACAACTAATGCATACACTAGTACGTCATGCGTTCAAGATGAAGATGTCTCATATTGCATGCTGTAGTCACAACTTCCAAAGCAAGAATTAACACAGGCAGTTGTTTGCAATAAAAGCAAAGTGTTTAACATTTTTGAAAAATGCCTGTAACAGCTTTATACTGTATGTCTACGGCTGTGTTCCCAAAAGCACATCTAAAGTACACCTTTTTGACGTCATCACACTTTCCCACTGTTTCAGTTAGTCACATTCTCACTTTTATTCGCTGCACTTGTTTGGGCAAAGCAGAGCTAAGAACCACCTTAGCCACATGACTTCCTTTCCCAAAACTCAGCCTTCATGTCTTTTTCATTTAAAAGGTCAACTGCATTTTTGGAGCTTAGGGTGTGTTCAGCATAAATGTCAACTATTTTTTTTGTTGTTGGATTAAAATATGTCTCTTCATATTCCTGATGAGATTTTTTATAAATTATGAAAATTACACATATAAACATGGTCATTAAATTTGCAAAATTTGATCAGATGGCAAATACAGAAATAGCACCTAAAAACAACATACTGAACACAATGCTTATAAATATTATGCATTACAGTTGATAAAGAGTGAAGTATGGGATATTGGGTGCACTTCATAAGACACAAAGATGAGCACATATGGCTGACATGCATCATTCACGTTAGCAATAAGGATTGTGATTGGTGCACAATCAACATGTGTGGTCTTGGCTTGTTGTAAAACTAAGGAGGTTGGTTGATGCTTGCGGGTGACCATTCTTGCATGCATCAGGATCATCTCTGTCATGAAAGCATTACAAGCTTCTAAATCCATAAGATCAATGGAAAGGTTATGAATGGGAGTGTCTGTTTGAATATGGTGTGAATGTGCACTTTTAAATGCTATACCATGTACACTACATGTTCAAGGAATGAAGGCCCCGAAGCTTCACTATAGCCTATTTATAGACCTTTGGTGTTTTCTCCCAATACTTTTGCATTCCCTCGAAAATACTTTTGTATTCCCTCGCAATTGTATTGCCTTGTGTTCTCACACAAAGTGAAAAGCACGGCAAGGGAATCGCAAAACTATTATGAAAGAATGCAAACGTGGCAACAACAACAAAAAAGTTCATTCCCACCATGCCGAATCAGGGCCTTCATTTTATTTCTCTAGCATTGATACACATACATTTAACAGTCTTGTAAAAAAAAAAATGTCAATGGAAAGGTTATGAATGGGTGTCTGCTTGAATATGGTGTATGAATGCACTTTTAAATGCTATGTACACTACATGTTCAAGGAATGAAGGCCCCGAAGCTTCACAGCCTATTTATAGACCTTTGGTGTTTAGTCCCAATACTTTTGCATTCCCTCACAATTGTATTGCCTAGTTTTGTGTTCTCACACAAAGTGAAAAGCACGGCAAGGGAATTGCAAAATTATTATGAAAGAATGCAAACGTGGCAACAACAACAAAAAAGTTAATTCCCACCATGACAAATCAGGGCCTTTGTATTTCTCTAGCATTGATACACATACATTTAACAGTCTTGTCAAAAAAAATGTCACTGACTTACTTATCCTACATATAAGCTCTATGACCAGTTGAATCAATTGTGGAGAGATAAATAAAAGCTACCTTTGAGGTATGAAACAGATTTTGTTGTTACTATCAAAGTTTGATATCAATATGGACATTTTGAATTAAATCCTTTGAATTAGCAATAAACAAAACAACACATACTCTACTGTATACCATTTAATGGTTAGGATCATTGCAATGTGTGCTGAGCAGCAGTATTTCAGAACAGCTCCTGTAGCAGCTAAATCAGCTCCACAGTCTGCATGAGGGAGTTTAAGGACTCAGCACAGAGAGGGTTTTGTTTGACAGTGTGCTAGTGTTTGGAGATGGTTTTGATAATAGCTTCTCAGGTAGGATGTTAGCATATGTAAACTTTCCCAGTACCTACTGTACCTGAATATGTAGCTGTGGACGTGGATATACACCGTCAGTGAACAAACACGTACATACTGTACAATAACAACATGTATGCAATTGCCTTTTAATCTAACTTGAATTGCAAACACTGCGGAAAAGTACTATTGAATTCCTGGACACTGATTCAAAACATGCCTGAAGCTAAGCTAATTGAAACCATCTGAGAAGAATTGTGCTTTCAGGGCTTCGTGAAGGGTTGTGGGGATTATTCACAGTGAGAATATGTTTGCCATTACACCCGTGCTCAAATCCCCCACAGAGACTTCACCTAGGTGTGTGCACCTGAATCTGCTGGAGGCCTCTCATCTTACAGAACTGGCTCTCTCTCCGCACCAATCACATGGCTGCCTGCATCCCCTGCAGGTAAGTGAGCTTGTGGGGGGGGAGTGTCCTCATTCAGTGGAGGAGGAGGGAGAACAGGTCTCAGGTAAGAGCCAGCCCTCTCGCCGAGTGAGTATAAAGAAGCGTCACGCCAGCAGCAAGACACTCAGAGGTACACCTTTCCTCTTAGTGGACTCACCTGCTCCGGTCCTGTCCATCTCGCCTTCCTCTTTTGGCCTGTAGCCCTCCCAAGTTCACAACAGCAACCATGAGTGTCAGAATCTCTTCGTCCAGCTTCAGCAGCGGTGGCAGCATGAGCGGCGGTGGCGGCGGCGGCGGCTTCGGCAGCGGCTTCAGCATGGGTGGCGGCGGCGGCGGCAGCGTCAGGAGGAGCTTCTCCAGCCAGTCTGCCATGGCAGGTTCCGGTGGTGGCGCCCGCATGAGCTCCATGTCCATGAGGCGCTCTGTCGGTGGTGGTGGCCTGTCCATGGGAATGGGAATGGGAGGTGGTGGCGGTGGTGCCAGCTTCAGCAGCTACAGCATGAGCGGAGGTGGCGGCGGCGGCGGCTTCGGCCTTGGAGCTGGCGGTGCTGGCTTCGGCATGGGCATGGGTGGTGGTGGCTTCGCACCCCCTATCACAGCTGTCACAGTCAACCAGAGCCTGCTCGCCCCCCTGAACCTGGAGATCGACCCCACCATCCAGACCGTCCGCACCCAGGAGAAGGAGCAGATCAAGTCCCTCAACAACCGCTTCGCCTCCTTCATCGACAAGGTCAGTGTGCTTCTCATTGCAAAATCAGACAGACATAGTCAGGCATAGGCAAGAGGGGGTGCCTTACTCTTTTAGGCTTATCATGAACTCGATCAACCATCTGAAAGGATGTTGCCTGTAATGCTCTTCCCTTCAAGAAACACAAAGCAAACAACTACACGAAACAATCGAACAAACAAAACAGCGCTGTGCATCATTAAGCAGTATGTGTCCAACTTTACAAATACTTGTCCAACCTGTAATGTGCTCTTCCATTGCTTTACATAGCAAGAAGCACTTTACATACTTACCTAAAGCAGCAGCTACCAGTTAGTTTCACCTGTGCACTCAAGTGATGCTCATGAAATATTTCACAGCTTGCTCTACTGCCCGGAAGTACTGAAGGTATAGGATTCAGATAGCACAATGCTACATAAAACATACATGCCAGCCTGGATGCAGAAGTCATTACTCTTTAATGCTTAACAGAAAACCCCTCTCTCCTTACGACAACAGAGAAAGTTCTATTTGATGACTGAAAATGACAACGATCCAAAACGTGTGTGAATATGTGTGACTGTGTGGAGTGGGGGTTTGAAACTCTAGCCTGGAGAGATCCTATGACTGCAGCCTCTGTCTAAATAAGGGCGGCGATCAAGTTATCTGCCCATTCCCATGGCAGCACTGACTCTCTGACTCCAAATGCGAGTTGTGGATGAATGCCTGCTTGCTGTGTGAATGTCTCCTGGGTCTGCGAGTGCAGCATTGTTTCGTCTTAAACATATTCTTCTATAAGAAGCTGCACAGCGACATGATAGTGGGGAGGGGTATTCTCTCAGGAATAAAATGCTGGCTGCCACACCTTGATGTCAGGTTATGTTAATGGGCCACTCCTGCTTTTCTAGCTATGAAAGGCTGTGGGCACCTTTTGATCAGGTGCCAATTGGATAATTAAGCTATGAGTCAGTGCATAACTGATGACCTGCAATCTTTTCAATGATCAGCAGGAGAACTGTGAATTAGTGATCTGAAAAAAAATGAAACCCTGCCCAGATGCAAGACATAAAACATGAAAATGAAGGCAAAGCCACAGATCAGGGCGTGATATAAAATTGGATCTCTGACAGGGAAGTCCCTGCGGCAGGGGAGAGGCTGTTTTATTTCTGCTGAGGCTTGCCCGAGTAGAGGCCTGGCGTGGGTGTGGCTGCTCCACCCCTGTGCCTGGGGAAGAGGGTTTTTTTTCATATGAAAACTATGACATGCTAGGTCTTCTGAGGTCAATGAAATGGGGCTGCACCATGCAATTTGTTTGCACGGCAAGCGGGCTTATGCCCTGCAGCAAAAGACAAAACTTGGCACTCACAACTTTGGTGTGAACAAATGTTCCACGACCTGCAAAAGAATAAGCCCTGAACAAATTTACTGAATACTGCATCAGTTGTTCATATATGCCAGTGTTGATCTAACGAGTCACTGAACAAATATAATTAAAAAAAAGAACAGGATGCCTATTACAACTTAAATATGAAAGAATATTTACTTTTATTCAATGTAGTATAACTGATCTAATGATGTTTCATTTTATTCCCACAGGTACGCTTCCTGGAACAGCAAAACAAGATGCTGGAGACCAAGTGGTCCCTTCTCCAGGACCAGACCACTGTGCGCTCCAACATCGACTCCATGTTCGAGGCCTACATCGGCAACCTGCGCAGACAGCTTGACGGCCTGGGCAATGAGAAAGTCAAGCTGGAGGGAGAACTGAGGAACATGCAGGGTCTGGTTGAGGACTTCAAGATGAAGTGAGTGCCTGAATTATTTATGGACATTGGCCTTTGTCTACCAACTGTCAAAGAGGGATGTATGCAGTTTCAGTTCCTACTTCTATATGACTGACCACCCTCTGTTCTTTTTGTGCAGATATGAAGATGAAATCAACAAGCGTGCCTCAGTGGAGAATGAGTTTGTTCTGCTGAAGAAGGTAAAAGTAGCAACATATTTTGCACTTTCTCTCTGTGACCTGTTATGATCTCCCATTGCTGTGACCTCTGAACCTACAGACTAACCCATTCTTTCATCCCTCTTTAGGATGTTGATGCTGCCTACATGACCAAGGTGGAACTGGAGGCCAAGGTTGATGCCCTTCAGGATGAGATCAACTTCCTCAGGGCCATCTATGAGGAGGTGAGAGTTGGTCATACTTCATCCACAGGGTCCAATCCAAAGTGCACTTACTGTACTGTACAGTGTTCTCAAGCTCATACGGAACCTTCATATTTGCCTTTCCCTTCCTTCCACAGGAGCTGCGCGAGCTGCAGGGACAGATCAAGGACACCTCTGCTATTGTGGAGATGGACAACAGCCGTACTCTGGACATGGACTCCATTGTTGCTGAAGTGCGTGCTCAGTACGAAGACATCGCCAACCGCAGCCGTGCTGAGGCTGAGACCTGGTACAAGGCCAAGGTGAGTGTATTGGAGTGGCACTATCACTCAGTACTTTATCAATGCAGGGCACTGAATCTTGAAATGGGCACTAACTAGAACCTCCATATTAACACCTCTTGGTCTTCAACAGTTTGAGGAGATGCAGAGCTCTGCTGGCCAATACGGTGATGACCTGCGTGCAACCAAGTCAGAGATCGCAGAACTCAACCGTATGATCAGCCGTCTTCAGAACGAAATTGAGTCAGTCAAAGGACAGGTGAGTTAACTTACCTTTTGTTCTCCCTCAAATATTCTATTGTCAACAAATCCAACCCAAACCCAACCTCCACCTCCACTGACTTCCGCTCCTATGTTGTGTTGCAGCGCGCCAACCTTGAGGCCCAGATTGCAGAGGCTGAAGAGCGCGGTGAGATGGCAGTGAAGGATGCCAAGCTGCGCATCAGGGACCTCGAGGAGGCCCTCCAGAAAGCCAAGCAGGACATGGCCCGCCAGGTGCGCGAGTACCAGGAGCTGATGAACGTCAAACTGGCCCTCGACATTGAGATCGCCACCTACAGGAAACTGCTGGAAGGAGAGGAGTCCAGGTAAACATATCAAACATAGTTGCATATATTAACAATCAGTAATATTGCTAAATGAACATAATATCTTAAACCAAATTACCTGTCTATTATCATCTGCAAACAACAATGACTAATCACATTACTTTATCCCCTCCACAGAATCTCTTCAGGTGGTGCATCTGCAACAGTTCACATCCAGGAGAGCTCATCATCTGGTGGTAGGTGTAATTGCAATTGTCATTTTAGGTGTATAAGACTGGACAAGAATCCACAAAATTAAAATGTGGAATTGTGTCTACTACACTGTTTGTTTTTGATTGCTCTGACCTCTAATGATATCAAATCTGGTTTTGGCAGGTGGCGGCGGCGGCGGATTCGGCTACGGAGGCGGTTCCGGCATGGGCATGGGCATGGGCATGAGCATGGGCGGCGGCGGCGGCTATGGCGGTGGCTCCAGCCTCAGCATGGGCGGCGGCGGGTTCGGCGGCGGCTCAAGCCTTAGCATGGGCGGCGGCGGCGGCAGCGTGTCCATGTCTCGCTCTTCGATGACGTCCAGTAGCATGCGCCGCTACTAAATGAGGAACAACACTTCCCCACTCTTCCCTCTTCTTCTCCCCCCCCCCATGTCCTCCCCTTTTCTACTCACTCACAGAGCATTTGACAACGTCCTGAGCAACAAGTGTTCTCCATTAAGAAGGAACCTCAAAGGTTAAAGTCTGGAGGATAGTGGCTTATGTTATGCTCTGCATATGAGTGTTCTTCTTGTGATGCTACTCATTTAAGTCTCCATATTACCCACTACAGATCCTGTAATAATCCAGTCATGAATTATCAGCATATATGCGAGATGGTACAAGTTAACTCCCCATTCTTTCAGGCTGGTTGTTATTGATGCTCTATGCAAAAACATATAATGTAATTCCATATGGCATAACCTCTGTTTGGACACGTATGCAAAACTGCACTAGATTCAAATTTCAATACGAAAAAGGCTGAAAAAAAGAAAGAAAATAAATATCCCAGAAATTGTTGCAGCTTCACAATTCAAATTGCACTCTTGAAGCATTTCCAAACACAGGCCCATGGAGCTTCAGAAACAACTCAGAGTGATATCCTGGCCCTCAATGAATAGAGTAATTGTTTGATAGCCTACAGTATGCATGGTCATCATTTGCTCTGTTCTCTACATTTCTCCTGGGATAATGGGCCTTGCAGAGAGCTTTGTAGGCAGCTCTCTTATCACTCCCTTCTCCATGTGTCCCTGCAACGGCTGATCTTGACCAGATTTAGGATATGTCATGTACAACAACTGAAAACACTGAATAAATCCTGGTCCTTTATAAAGTATTTCTTTGTTGTTGGTTGTTTGTGCTCACATTCTCTTGTATTACACTGAGAGAACAAGACTTAATATTAGGGTATGATCAATGTTATGTAAAGCGTTGAATGATAGGAGGTGCTGTGGATGAAGAAATATGAATAAATGCAATTAAAAAAAAAAATCAGTCTAAACCTGAAATGCACAGCTAGAGCAGAAAGAGATTTGTAGTGCAGGGAGACAGTTTAACTTTAAAGCTGACTAACAATAAAGATTTATAGAAAAGGCCCTGAGGGATAAGTGGGGGTATAGCTGAGTAGTTTGGAATGTATCTCCCTTGAGGCTGAAAGCCATCTGGAACTCATAGGAGATGTGTTATGAAGCCACGTTCCTGCGAGGCAGCTGTCATTATGCAATCCTATTTCTGAAACAAATAAACCCTCAACGTAAATGGTTTAAGATCACTCGTGGTGAACATTTGAATGTTTCCCAGCTAACAAGAGTAGTATGAAATAAGTGAATGCCCCCCAAACTATGGCAAGAACACGGCCATATTACTGGGGGCAAACATCTTCATGTCTATGGGCAACACTTGCCGACAACTAGAGACACCTGTCTGATTTCCAATAAGAGACATAATATCTTTGCACACGACTTTTAATCCAATAGGGCTCGGGCACACGCCTTGCATTCTAGGAATATTGCCGCCATTTTGGTAGCACACCGAGCGTAATATCCATTCATTCAGATGCAGAAGACAAGAAGCAGAAATGTAGTATTAGCGATTCTTTTCCTCTTGCGATCATGGGTGGCGCTATTACACCTCACTACACAGCAACATACGACCAAGAAGGCAACAACTAAGTAACAGGAACACACTAATAGGCGGGAGTAAATCCATAGTAATCCATAGTAAACTAAGGAGTGAGGCTGCCAATATGGCTGTGCCCGCGAAGTTTTCACGTCATGATCCCGAGCCCTATTAGAAATTAAATGGCTGAACTGCAAAAAACTGACACAAACACCTTGATTGGAATAACTGCTAATCCAACTCAAATGTTAAACAGAATCAAAGGGGTGGTGTATTCCTTATTCCAGTTAAACAGCATGTACACAATTGATCAGGTTGCCAGTAACTTCTCCAGCAAAAGCAGCAACAGCTAGTCCAGTCAACAAAGGTTCTAAACCTGTAAACCTCTGACTGGAATAGAACAATAAGGAATAGTTTATTCAGAACGACAAAAAAAGACCAAGAGTAGGGGGCGACCAAGAGTAGGAAGCTACTTTTGGGTCATTCCGTGTCAAATCACCCAGTGCCGGAAAGTGACCCTCTCCGAAAAAATCTGAAATAAATCACAGGTGTTTGTAGACTAGACCTATGCATAAAACTGAAATAGTATACCTGGATCACTAATGGTTTAAAATCTACAGCCCTTTGAAGTTTCAAGTCATTTTAAGCATTGTGATGAACAATCCTTTTTGGTCAACTTGCAACGTTATTGGTTCTTTTGGTATTTCACACACATCAGTGAAACTAAGTGAATGGAAGCACATTTTCCTGTTGAATTAAGAAATCTAATCAGATGTCTTGTGTAATGTCCCCTCTGCAAAGCTCTGAAAATGGCTATAAATTGACAAGACATCATCACTTTTGAAGGCTTCTCATTCGAAAGGTATGTGCCACAAATTTCATTAGGTTTTTTTCCCACTCATATATGGACTATAAGGTGCCCATGCATCAACTTTGGTTGTAATCGTTGTCATATTATCAGAGCATTTTGTTTTAATTGGGCTTGATTTTCAAAATGCCCATTTTCGTCCTATCATTTCATCATCTGTCCAAAATGTGGGCTTGTTGCTGAGTTTCTTTATTGGAGATATGATTTTTGGAAAATATTCTCTAAATCCACTGAACTCGCATTGGATCTGCAGTACCACTTTGCACCACACGGGGTGCTCTTTTAATACAATGGAAGTCAAGGGAAGAGAAAGAGATTCACTTGTTTGCTGCACATATCCAATCTAAACACACATTTTATGGTTCATAGTTGAATTGCTGCAAGAGGATTTAGCTTGCCATCTTTGTAACAGTTTTCTACACCACCATAGAAGTTGGAAAATGAAAGTCATGAACATATTCAAGAAAAAAGGGCTTTCAAGAATTCAGTGCATTGTCAGATGCAGAAAAAGCGTCAGATGCAGTTCAGAGCAGGTATTTCACTTGATGAAGATGACCATGCATGTTTTCATCACATAAAAGTATTCATCAAAAGATATGAGGGCTCAAAACGCTATTGCCTGGATCCAAGACGCATTCATGAAAAGGAGATAACTCATCAAGTATCTTTTTAAAATACCTGATCTCAACTGAAACACTACTTTTTTTCTGCATCCGGCAATGCACTGAATTTTAGAAACCCCCCCTTTTGAATGTTCCTTCATGACATTCATTTTCCCACTTCTTTCCCAGATAACATGGAGACAAACCACTGATCCACCTTGATGCTCTTTGTCTCTCACAGAGGACTGCATACCAAGCATATAGGCCCCTTCTCAACCTCTCTCCTCAACTCTGGAGGAAGGTCCTCCAGGCTCATTCTCACTGATCTAACTAACACTGGATATGCTATCCTATTGTTGCCGCCCCATCATTCTTTATCTATGTCAGTGGGAACTGCCAAAGATGGCAATTATGCTAAATCCTCTTGCTGCATGATGACCAGTCAGTCTTATGTGTGTATAATTTGCTTGATCCACTTATTGTCTCTAAATAAGATTTATTTATGAGTAGTATGTTGTTCATGTAGCAATAATTACTTGGAGAAATTCAATTATGAACCATAAAATGTGTGTTTAGATTGGATATGTGCAGCAAACAAGTGAATCTCTTACTCTTCCATTGACTTCCATTGTATTACTGTAAAAGAGCACCCATGTGGTGCAAAGTGGTACTGCAGATCCAATGCGAGTTCAGTGGATTTATAGAGAATATTTTCCAAAAATCATATCTCCAATAAAGAAACTCAGCAACAAGCCCAAATTTTGGACAGATGATCCTCACAAACAGAATGTGATGTACATCCTGTTAACTGTCCACATGGTGAAATGATAGGACGAAAATGGGCTTTTTGAAAATCAAGCCCAATTAAAAGAAAATGCTCTGACAATATGACAACGATTACAACCAAAGTTGATGCATGGACATGACCTTATAGTCCATATATGAGTGTGGAAAAAAACCTAATGAAATTTGTGGCACATACCTTTCGAATGAGAAGCCTTCAAAAGTGATGATGTCTTTTCAATTTATAGCCATTTTCAGAGCTTTGCAGAGGGGAATTACACAAGACACGTCTCATCTGATTAGATTTCTTAATTCAACAGGAACAGCCTTCAACAGGCTTCCATTCACATAGTTTCACTGATGTGTGTGAAATACCAAAAGAACCAATAACGTTGCAAGTTGACCAAAAAGGATTGTTCACCACAATGCTTAAAATGACTTGAAGCTTCAAAGGGCTGTACCATTAGTAATCCAGACATATTATTTAAGATTTATGCATAGGTTTAGTCTACAAACACCTGTGATTTATTTCAGATTTTTTTGGAGAGGGTCACTTTCCAAATGTAGCTGAAATTGGGTGATTTGACACGGAATGACCCATTTGTACACACATGGTGTATTCCTGTAGCCTGGATGCCAGACTCTCTGACTTCGCCAAGATTCATTGGCAAACGTTTATTTCCTGGTTGGTGAACGCTCATCTGAAGTTTGAAATCATTGGAGTTCAGTCTCTAACGTTTGGTAATGACATACATGGGTGACACAACGATAACTATGGGCTTGCAACTTCGATGTACTCACTCTCAGGAACGCCCTCTGTTAGTTGGTTGGTTGGGTGTTCTGAATCCAGTAAATGAGGGGGGATCAAACTATTCCAGACGGAGTAATGTAGGGAAAAGAAATTGAGCAGAGATACATTTCTGTTCATATCAATAGTCAGATAAAATTAGCAAATGATGATTGATTCGCTTATCTGAAATGTAAGAGACTGAGATATGTTCATGATCTTCTCTGTTTTTTAATATGATAAAAATACTGTATAACAACTTAAAATCAAATCCAACTCTGCATCAAGATTCAAGATTCAAGATTCAAGAGTTTTTTATTGTCATTCCAAACAACCACTTCAAGGAGTGCAGTATGGAACGAAATTGCGTTGCATAGGACCACCATAAAAACAGCAATAAAACACCATCAGATAGAAGAATACAAGAATACAAGTTTTTAAAATAAATAAATAATCTATGATGTTGTAAAAATATATATATATTATAAATAAGATAGCTAGCATTTTAGGATGACAGATATTGATGGCCCACACATACTCATACATATCCATACACATATCATATGTACACATACACACATCCATACATACATACACATACACCCACATCCATACACAGATTATAGTGTGGTGCTGTTCAGCAGTCTAATTGCAGTTGGGAAAAAACTGTTGCAGAACCGCGCAGACCTACTCCCTACGCTACGATACCGCCTTCCTGAGGGCAGGAGAGAGAACAAGCTATGGCAGGGGTGTGTGGGGTCCTTGACGATTTTATTTGCCCTTGAAAGGCAGCGTTGCTTGGCCAGGTTTTCAACAGGAGGCAGCGTCACTCCGATAGTCCTCTCAGCTGACCTCACCACCCTCCTCAGGGCCATGTCACTCTACCAGTAAACAAATCCAAACCTCAGTGTTTGATGCCATCAGCCATATAGTGTCATTTTTGAATGGCCCATCTCATGAGTTTAAAAAACATTTTACTATACTGTATAGTACTATCAGCTAAAAGTTGTATCGCCAGACTCACAGAACGGCTGGATGAACGGGAAAAAGGTAAATATCAACTCTTTGGCTCCAGGCGAGGTAGAAAATTAGCTTAATTCCAAAATGGCAGAATATCCCTTTAAGCCTTTGAACACACTTGGGCTCTAGTTTGTGCCGTCAAATGTTTTTGAAAGAGGATAAATGCATTAGTCCAAAACAGGAATAATATGCTGGACATCTACTGGCTGATATCAGTCCCTCACCTGGCTGTGCACTCATTGGCTGCCTCTATATGTTCAGAATCCTCTCAATATTCTCATAGGTGTATGGGCTAAACTGAGACATGGAGAAATGCAGATAGACAGGTCTACATAAAGGCATAGCATAATATAATCCGATTATTTTTTAAGAGATTGTAGGTGTCTAAGAATTCTAAGACTGCACCATGTCAGACTCAGACACAAAACCTTGAAACATTTCTTCTGGCATTCCAAATAATTTCCTGCCATTGAAACTTTTACAAAAGCAAATGGATTATGCTGACTACATCTTAGAACTCAAATTTACCCATTGAACAACCCCAATTATTCTGCTATCATCAGAACAAAAATAAATAAATACTGTAGATGTAAACTTTCAGAAAGTACACTTTGGCAGTGGAAAGGATATTGGGCTGTGGAAGATTTTGGGATGCAAGCACTGCCAACATTTAAAAATACTGATGTATGCTTGTTTCTATCAAGTAGAATGCGGATTAAATGTTAAATGATTGCTTATTTTTACATCACATATCTGTGCAAGTGTACTGAATCAATATAATGTTCAATAATTGATTACGGTTGATTAATATCATTAATTCATATGATTAAGGTAGCTATATAGATATAGCCTGGGTGTTCCCATGAGTTCCCATACTGCCTTGAGCATGATTTGATACACGCTGCTTTGGCAGTCTGGAAACTACCACCCTATTTTTTGCCTTAAATAGGGGACCAATCACAGAACAGGGGGGGCAAGCAAGACAATGATGAGTTATGCACAGGCACATTTGATAGACATCTGTGGCGCCCAATGAAAGGATCTGGGCACTTTATCAAATACGATAAAATCAACATTTGGTTGCCAGACCACATCTCATTAGCCCCGTTTACATGGACACTTCTATTCCGATTAGACACGGACTAACAGCTCAATCGGAATAAAAAATTGAGATATAAATAATATCAAAATTGCAATTTGCAACAAATGAAGAGTCTTTGTTGTGTATGGATAGAGAGACAATTTGTTTGACAGTGCAATAATGTGTGGAGACTGGTTTAGATAATAACTTCTAATCTCTGGTAGACTGGATATGGAGAGTGACCCAGAGCAACCTGTTTAGCATTAGGCATGGATGAATGCAAAGATGTCAGTGAACTAAAACATTCAGACATTTACCTGAATTGCACAATCAAAGGTTATGCCTTTTATCTCGTTCACATACACTGAGGAAAAGTGCACTTTAATCCTCAGGCAAAGATTTAAAACATACCGGAGACTAAAGATTAAACTACTACTACTAAAAAAAAAAACATCTGAGAAATGTGCTACCAGGCATGTAAATGGTTGTGGGGATTAAGCACTGAGAGAATAGGACTGCTATTCCACCTGTATCTCAATCCCCCTGAGGGTCTTGCTGACTTTATCAAGTGTTTGTAGTGTACCTGACCTGAATGTGCTGGAAGCCTCTCGGCTTACAGATTTGGCCCTCCTCACCAATCACAAGGCTGCCTGCATCCCCTGCAGGCAAGTGAGCTTGTGGGGGAATGTCCTCATTCAGCGGTGGTGGATGGAGAGCAGGCCTCAGGTGAGAGCCAGCCCTCTCTCTCTTCACAGTATAAAGAGGGGTCACACCAGCAGCAAGACACTCAGAGGGACATCTCTTCTCTTAGTGGATTCACCTGCTCTGACTCCTTCCTCGCCCTCCCTCAGCCAACAGCAACCATGAGTGTCAGGATCTCCTCATCCAGCTTCAGCAGCGGTGGCAGCATGAGCGGCGGTGGCTTCAGCATTGGTGGAGGCGGCGGCAGCATCAGGAGGAGCTTCTCCAGCCAGTCCGCCATGGCAGGTTCCATCGGTGGCGGCCGCATGAGCTCCGTGTCCATGAGGCGCTCTGTTGGTGGTGGTGGCCTGGCCTTGGGAGGTGGTGGCGGTAGTTCCAGCTTCAGCTACAGCATTGGCGGAGGTGGTGGTGCTGGAGGCCTGGCCCTTGGTGGTGGAGGCCTGGCCCTCGGCGGTGGAGGCCTGGCCCTCGGTGGTGGAGGCATCGGTTTTGGAGCTGGAGGTGCTGGCATCGGACTGAGCATGGGTGGTGGTGGTGGCTTTGTTGCACCTGCACCCGCCATCACAGCTGTCACAGTCAACCAGAGCCTGCTCGCCCCCCTGAACCTGGAGATCGACCCCACCATCCAGACCGTCCGCACCCAGGAGAAGGAGCAGATCAAGTCCCTCAACAACCGCTTCGCCTCCTTCATCGACAAGGTCAGTTTGCTTCTCATCAAAAATCAGACAGAGAGTCAGGCATAGGCAAGACGCGATAACATCGTTCCTCTATGTACTTGGTCCAGCATCTGAAAGGATGTTGATTGTGTTCTCACTAAGAGTATCATTTAGTCATTACGTGCAGTAATAACTGTAATGTACTAGTCTTCCAGTTGCTTCTCATAGCAGGAAACTCATTTTTTAGGATGATCAAACCACCATTGCAAGATTAGCAAGGCAGGTGGGGGTGGGTTTAGAGGCACAACAGAAACACATGGCACAAAGAAACCAAAAAAAACCCCAATAAAACATATGACCTGCAATACACAAAGTGTCCAGTGGGACGACTTAGGCAACTTGCCCAGATGGAACCCTAACAGTATAAAATTATTAAAAATTAAGGATAAATTTTATTGCAGCATATGAGTAACCTGGACTAAAAACGATCCAAAATGCTTGTGAATATGTGTTGCTGTGTGTGGAGTCTGGGTTTAAAACTCTTCTCTGGAGGAGAGATCCTTTGACTGCAGCCTCTGTCTAAATAAGTTATCTGTCCAGTCCCATGGCAGCACTGACTCTCTGACTCCAAATGCGAGTTGTGGATGAATGCCTGCTTGCTGTGTGAATGTCTCCTGGGTCTGAGAGTGCAGCATTGTTTCGTCTTAAACATATTCTTCTATAAGTAGCTGCGCAGCGACATGATAGTGGGGAGGGGTATTCTCTCAGGAATAAAAGGCTAGCTGCCACACCTTGTGTCAGGTTATATTAATGGGCCACTCCTGCTTTTCTAGTGAAAGGCTGTGGGCACCTTTTGGTCAGGTGCCATTTGGATAACTGTCAGTGCATCAGTCAGTGCATAACTGATGATCAGCAATCTTTTCAAGGATCAACGTGAGAACTGTGAATTAGTGGTCTGAAAAAGATCCCACAACAGTGAAAGAGAGGTGTGTTAATGTCTTATTCTGGTTGCAGCTTGGCATGCTTGGCAGCTTAGCAGATGGCACTTGTGCAAAAATACTGTATGTTTTGAACCAGTTCCACAGCCTGCAACACATTTTTCATGAAAGGCAATGCTAGAGGAACCTTGATAAGGCCTGTGTGCCGAAACGGTTAAATGTGGGTATTATCAAGGCTTCTACTCTGAAGGACTCCTAGTCACATTTTGCACCCATCCTTGACAGTCAGCTCTGAAAATAAGATATGTATACATTTTTAATTAAATTTCAATGTTAATACTGATATCTCCTCTGTAATGATAATATTTACACATTAGTCGACATCTGTTAGCAATTGTTAGCAGCAAGCATCTGCAATTCTTTTTTCACAGATTGTGGGGATCTGCAGATCAGAATATGTGAAATGTGTGTTTAGGTCATTATTACTTTTGCATTGTTGTGTGTCCAATCTCTAAGAATCAGTGTCAGTTTAATTGATCTAATGATGCTTCATTTTATTCCCACAGGTACGCTTCCTGGAACAGCAGAACAAGATGCTGGAGACCAAGTGGACCCTTCTCCAGGACCAGACCACTGTGCGCTCCAACATCGACTCCATGTTCGAGGCCTACATCGGCAACCTGCGCAGACAGCTTGACGGCCTGGGCAACGACAAGGTCAAGCTGGAGGGAGAACTGAGGAACATGCAGATTCTGGTTGAGGACTTCAAGCTGAAGTGAGTGCTTCAACTATTTATGGACATTGGTCATTGTCCACCACCTGTCAGAGGGAATGTTTCAGATTCCTACTGCTGTATGACGGATCACCCTCTGCTCCTTTTCTGCAGATATGAAGCTGAAATTAACACACGTGCCACAGTGGAGAATGAGTTTGTTCTGCTGAAAAAGGTAAAACAGAAATTATTTACCACGATCTTCTATTGACCTCTGAACCTACAGTACATACTTAACCATTCTTCCTCCCTTCTTTAGGATGTCGATGCTGCCTACATGGTCAAGGTGGAACTGGAGGCCAAGGTTGATGCCCTTACGGATGAGATCAACTTCCTCAGGGCCGTCTATGTGGAGGTGAGAGTTGGTCATACTTCATCCACAGGGTCCAATCCAAAGTGCACTTACAGTGTTCTCAAGCTCATATGGAACCTTCACATTGGCCTTTCCCTTCCTCCCACAGGAGCTGCGCGAGCTGCAGGCACAGATCAAGGACACCTCTGCTATTGTGGAGATGGACAACAGCCGCTCTCTGGACATGGACTCCATTGTTGCTGAAGTGCGTGCTCAGTACGAAGATATCGCCACCCGCAGCCGTGCTGAAGCAGAGTCATGGTACAAGGCCAAGGTGAGTGCGTTGGAGTGGCACTATCACTCATTATTTTATCAATGCAGGGCATTGTATCTTGAAATGGGCACTAACTAGAGCCTCCATATTAACACCTCTTGGTATTGAACAGTTTGAGGAGATGCAGACGTCTGCTGGCCAATACGGTGTAGACCTGCGTGCAACCAAGTCAGAGATCGCAGAGCTCAACCGCATGATCAGCCGTCTCTCAAGCGAGATTGAGGTCGTCAAAGGACAGGTGAGTTACCTTCACTTCTGCTCTCAAACCAAATATGCCATCATCAACAAACCATCTAATTGACCTGCTTTCCTCTGTTATGATGTAGCGTGCCAGTATTGAGGTCCAGATTGCAGAGGCTGAGGAGCGAGGTAGCCTGGCAGTACAGGATGCCAAGCTGCGCATCAGGGACCTCGAGGAGGCCATCCAGAGAGCCAAGGCGGACATGGCCCGCCAGGTGCGCGAGTACCAGGAGCTGATGAACGTCAAACTGGCCCTCGACATTGAGATCGCCACCTACAGGAAACTGCTGGAAGGAGAGGAGTCCAGGTAAACATACCACACACAGTGTATACTAACAATCAGTATATCAGTAAATTAGTATAATTTCTAACACCGAATTACTTGGAAATTGTTAGTTGGCAACAGCAATGAGAAATCCTAATCCATCATCCCTTCCACAGAATTGGTGGTGCCTCTGCAACCGTTCACGTTCAAGAGACTTCAGCTGCTGTTGGTGGGTAGAATTCCTCATTTCAAGACTGAATAAGAATCCAGGAAATGATCAATACTGTGTGTTGTCTGCACTCTATTTTTTCTGCTCTTGCGTTTAACTGATTGAAATGTTTTGCAGGAGGCGGTGGCGGTGGCCTGGCCCTTGGTGGCGGCGGTGGAGGTGGCGCTGGATTCGGCTATGGTGGTGGTGCCGGCATTGGAATTGGCGGTGGCATCGGTGGTGGCCTTGGCATTGGCGGTGGCCTTGCCATTGGCGGTGGCTCCAGCCTCAGCATTGGCGGTGGCAGCAGCATGTCCATGTCTCGCTCCTCTTCCTCCATGATGTCCAGTGGCATCCGCCGCTTCTAAATGAGGAACAACACCTCTCCTGCTTTCACTCTGCTCTCCCCCTGCTATCCCCTGTTCCACTCAAACACAGAACATTTGACAACGTCCTGGGCAACAAGTGTACAAACACCCGTGTACAAACACCCGTGTACAAACACCCATGAACAAACACCCGAAGACTTTGGTCTTTGATCACACTTTGGAAGCCTTTCCCATCATAGGCCTATGGATCTGATGATGACCAGATTTAGGATGTAACATGCCATAAAAATGTGAAAACACTAAATAAATGTTGGTTCAAAGTATTCCTTTGTTGTTGTTTGTGTTCTTATTCAATCGTCTTACTGTACATTGAGGAAAAACAAAAAAAATCTGGGGAAAACAAGATGTGAATTCAATTAGCAATTCAATCTCATACAATTGAGCAATATTGGGGTATTAGCATGTTTTGTACTGCTAAGCAAGTAAGAAGGATAACTACAATGTATGGCGTAATAACACTTGGGAGCACTTCGGCTAGGTGCAGTAATATCATCACTCTTGGACTTTCAGTTTCACTTTGGGGTGAGGATAATACTGTGCCAAGTCGAAGTGCTCCCATGTGCTATTCCGCCACACATTATAGTTATCCTTCTCATTCACTTAGAAAAGCACAACGTTTTATTTTGTCTCACCATACTCGTGTTTAGACCGTGTTTACACCAACTCTGTTTAGATCCGAGTGAATGAACTGGGCTAGCTAAGTGCTATCAAAGTAACGCCGCACACCAGAACCTTTGAGTGCACGCATTGAAACGTGAGAGGTATTGATCAACTCGTCTTATTTAAGGGAATAACGTAGTTTAATATGAAAAAAAAACAGTGGAGTGTTCCTTTAAAGGGACACTTCACCGATTAGCATTAAGCTTTGTATCTTTAGAAAACCATGTTTTGGAATGGTCGCGCATCATTCCCTCAGTTTGCCTTGAGATGAGAGAAATACAGATTTCAATGAAACCCATGAATATGACTTCCTGCTTTCAATGATGTAAAATGATGATTTTTACATCATTGAAAGCAGGAAGTCCAACATTGAAATCTGTATTTCTCCCATCTCAAGGCAAACTGAGGGAATGATGCACGATCATTCAAAAACATGACTGGTTTTCTAAAGATAGAAAGCTTAATGCTAATCAGTGAAGTGTCCCTTTTGCAGACGTTTGAAAGAGGTTAGAAAATGAGGAAATGTGTAGGCTTAAATAACATATAGCCTAGGCTTAGATTTTGAAGCAGTAAGTAAGAAGCGTAAGTTGGATAATTATATTCTTAGTTGTAATCCCCCCTGCATATCCTGCTGGTGACTCCACTGAGGCATACACGTTAAGACGCTCTTAGTCAGTAACGCTGGTTACGAATGTAACCGTGGTTTCATGAATAGTGGAAGACCGCCAGAGGTGGAAAACAGTGGAAATATAATGCGCTTGCGCATTGGCTACAAGAACTTATTGATTGGTTGTCATCTCGTGACCTCATGACGCCCTGATATATATATATAGCCTATATATATATCAGTGGCGGACCGTGAGTTAAGCAATTAGGCCTTCAATAATGATTATTTTTTGGCAAAAAAAAAAATAAAATAGGGGGGCGTTACGGGGGGATCCCCCCGGAGATTTTTTTTTACATTACAAGGTTAAAATGTGCAACTTCCCTGCATTTCACAGTGGGAGAGAAACGTTTTCTCTTTCTAACGCGAGTGGGTGTATCACTATTTTCGTTACATAAACAAATACGTCCGAGCTGAATTCCGCATTATTTATTGGTAAACATAACATCTTTATTGGGACCTGGCCATTATCCTTATCAGCAGCATGGGTTTGAGCAGACTAGGCCCTACTTGAAATATTTAGGCTATCGGCTTACTTGCTTCAGACTGTTTGTAGAGCTCTTCTATTTAGCTGTAGCGTGTACAGTGCAATTATTTTAGGTTGCTTCGCTGCTGCTCCGTAAAACTCAAAGAGATCAAAAGTCGGACTAAACTAGCAGGGCAGTAGACTGGCAGTAAACCAGACCTTGGAGGGCAGGGAACCAAATGACAGTTTGACATGCCGATCCCGACAGCTTCACCAAAGTCTCATCAACTCGCACACAACTTCAAGCTAGCATACAATCTAGTTGTACCAAGCTAACAATCTAGTCGTAACCAATCAGCACTAAAACACGTTTGTTATATAGTAAAGGGCCAGATAACAAGCATCTAATAACAAGCATTCAAGACTTTCAAGTCTTATGTTATGAAATAAACATGAAACAAAACTTACCAATTCCTGTAGTAACCAGCTACGTGCAGAGTTAGGCTACAGCTGACGTTATGTGTAGCACTATCGATATCTGCTAGTCCAGCTGACACTATACATTATTTTTGCTTAATGATGGTTTATTTACTATTCATAACTGCATAGTCATGTCAGTATGACACATTTATTTATCCATTGAAGTCCAGTCTGATTCTGACACTGACACAAGATGTTCCTCACGTCAAGCCATAGCATAGACAGTAAACGCCTCAAACACACTGATCTATAAAGAATACCTGGATAGAGCATCTACGTCAAAATTCTGAAGCCTACATGGCGGCGGCCATTATGGGACCACTTGCCATAGGAATGCATAGACAGTAAAAGACAGTAAAAGAATGTTGCCGTTCTGCAACAATGGAATTGGAACACCACGCCGCCATTATGGGACCACTCGGGACAGTTCCATTGGCTTCATTGTTGATGGGTCAGCAACAATGAGATAGTCTATCCAGGTATTCTTTATAGATCAGGGGTGCGTTTCCCGAAAGCATCGTAAGCCTACGATGATTGTAAAGTCCCTCTTACGACCGTCTTAAAGGGATAATGCTATTAAAATGTTGTTAACGCGTTGCTAGCTGCAGCAGTGACATTTCAGGAAAGGTACTGACTCGATTAAATTCATTCTGGACTCTCTATCCGACCACATAAAGACGTGGGGATACTTCGGTTTGGCTTTAGGGACCCTCTACTCACTACCACGTAAGTGTAGTGTTGGTTGGAACAGTAGAAGAGGTATAAAAATAGCGTTTTGTAGCGGCGAAAGGACTTGCCCCGGTCACTTCCAGGCTAACGAGTTTTGGCTAAAAACGGTGAACTCGAACATTCTCAAAATACATCCGAATGACATGATTTTGGTGTCAACTCAACTTATGTACTCCCAATAGTCCGAAAAATTGATCTAAAGTGCATTTCACTCCGGATTATCCCTTTAAGATTTGCCGACTGTTTCCCGAAACCATCGTAGCTTAAGAGCATCGTGAAAACACTCGTAGATCTACGAGTGATCCAGAGTTCTCGTTACTGCCAGCGTCGTAACGCTATGCCTCAGTGGAGTCACCAGCAGGATATGCAGGGGGATTACAACTAAGAATATAATGATCCAACTTACGTTAGGCTACCATTCTTTATTGTAAATTTACTTGTGATGATTCAGATTTTAGCGTGCAAAATAGCATTCATTCAATGGACATAATGTTATTAAAACCGGACAAGAATAGCCTACAAGTTATGAAAGGAGACGTTGCCAGAAAAGTTTGCCATTATCTTTTTGTGTAGGCCTAGCCTTTTATTTTTCATCTTTTTATTAGGCTTATGAGGTAAAAACAGAGAAAGGAATATGTGACTATAGTCTGTTCTGCGTCAAAATAGGCTATGTTGTTTAAGCCTACACATTTCCTCATTTTCTTATCAACCTTTTTATTAAAACGTCTGCTTAAGTGACACCTCGAAACATTATTGCACAGGCAGCACACCGTGCTCTCACAAGTAGGTTATCAAAGAACTCGCATAAACTATGTAGGACTAAGCTAGCCGAAGCCTATTATATCTTCCAACCAACATAAAAACGGGGCAACAATCTAATGTTAAATAATACAAAAGTATGCGTGTGGTAGGCTAATTGGAATGCTTACATGCAGATGTCAAAGGTTTTCTATTCTCGTATTGATGTGAATTAACTATAGATCCGAAGTTCAGACGTTGGCTTAGCTATGACGTGCAGTCACCTGACATCACCATCAAATTAGGGGATATTTCAGAACTTTTATCGTGGACAGCTCCCTTAAGAGCATCGTAAGAGCAGTGCACACGCGTTCACGCTACGAGCATGTTCGGGAAACAGTCGGCAAATCCTAACGATCGATCTTAAGATGAATCGTAGAAAACCCTCGTAAGAGTGTCTATCCATCGTTATCGGGAAACGCACCCCAGTGCTCAAACAGCGTTAACATTTGTGATGAACGATTCCGGGTATTCTTTTCGAACATTGCAGGCCTAGCTGCAGTCAGACCTGCCTACCTCGCCATAATAGTCAGATGTAGCCATCAATCAACCCGAATCCAAATATATGATTTCTAATGGTTGCTTAGGTAGCCTACCGTAAACGCAGCGATTCCTTGTGAAGGCCTGATGCGGGCCTTAACAAGGGAACTCATTGGATGAAAATATATCGCACACTCTCGCTATTTGTTCAGACAGTCTGTCAATCAAATCACATAGCCGACAGCGGTAGTAGTCGAGAACGATCGGGGAAGGAGAAGCAGGAGCAAATAAATGGTTAAGTAAAATGTTATTAAAGACACTAGTATTTTTCATTCATTTGGAAATAGTTAGGCCTTCAGAGAAGGCCTTGAAGGCCCTGACGGTCCGCCACTGATATATATAGGCTATAGCCTACATGATATGTCATGATTTTTCAATGGTCATTCTCGCAATTCCGAGTAACCAAGAACTCTGCCGGTCTTCCACTATTCATAGGACCACGGTTACATTCGTAACCAGCGTTCTGTTTCATACTTCCAGACGGCGGAAAACAGAGTGAAAGACTTATACCACCAAGTCATGAGGAATAAAACACTTCAGTCAGTCTACTTGAATTCAACACCTTTATTGAGTAACACACAAGTTAGGCAAACCACACCTAGGCATCACTAGGCAACACTGCTGCAGACTGGTGGAAGTGATAGCCTACCACATTCAATCTGTATAAAACAACGTACACGGCGAAGACCAAGTAGTCACAGAACATACATGTAAATCGGCAAGAGTTATCCCCCTCAAAGCAGCCCAAGAGGTTGCTATAGCGCACCTTGAGTGACACCTCACAGAAGCAGGTGCTGGTTTATCAACAGAACGGTATGCACTGCTGATGGCCTCTGACACCCAATGTGCCAGTCTTTGTTTCGACAGGGCCGTTCCTTTCTGACAGCTCATAACTGACAAACAGTTGGTCCGTTGCACGCCAGTGGCCCGTCACAGAGACATACTATAATATTAACACATGTATTTTTGTGTAAATGTACTGGTCTTGCAGCTTTAGATTTAGCATAACTCAGACTTTATCGTTGAAATTGGTGTTTCTGTCTGTAGTCAGTTGGCTAACAATAGCAGCACATGTTGGTTAGCTTTTGGCTAACGCTGGCTGAAGTCCATTTACTGTATGATGCAGACTTGTTTAAACTGAGTAAACGATCATGGACTAACAGTTTGTTTTCTTGTGTTCTTTTGTTTTATAGGTTCTTCATCTTGGAGATACAGTGGATGTGGACTATTTATGAGTTTTGATGCTGTTCGTTAATTTATCAATAATAAAAAAACATTCCTACATTGAGATTAATTCCTTCTCTTCAACTTTTAATAAAACAATTAATTTAATACAGTCATCTCAACATGAAACAACAGTACAGAACTTAAATTAGTTTATAGCCTATTTTAATGAGCCTTTTTAATATTCAATCCTACCTATAATATTTATTTATTTATACAACTGCAATTCCTGAAACAGATCATTCAAATGAACTAAAGATTCTAAGTACAGACTACTAATGTAGCTTAATTGGTCTACAGCATCCACATAAGATTCTTTGTTGACACAACTTAACATGTTTAGTTTTATGTTTTGCCAAAACTAGAATGGTTTAAAGGTATACTATGCAAAGTTTTTCAGTTAATCAATTCGTTCCATACTGTTATATATGATTAAATGAGTCATTACCGGTCGAACAGTGTTGTTTTTGGCCGCTTTAGTGGTCTGTAGCGGTAGAACCACGCTTGCAACTTCAGGAGACCTCGGGCACGCACCCATGCTCTACTCCAGGAAGTGTCATGTAAAGTCTCATGAAAAGGCACGGCAGCCTGACCAATTGAGGAGTTTTGTAAAATATACACGCTAAAGCTGTAGGGGAAGCTCTGCAGAGAAACATGCAAGCATAAAACGAGCGAAAATGAGAAGTGAAAGCGAAACCGGCGATGAAATCGCCAATTCTGCACAGTATATCTTTAAGGCAATCGGTTTCCACGCAATGATCTAGTAATGACAACTAATTTGGGTTTAGAGTGTACACTCCGGACAGGGATTAGATATAGCGTCTCTCTCAGGTGTTCCTTACCCAGACACGGCGGACAACGGTTGTGTCCGTAAAGCATGTCCATCCCAGCCAAACATTGTGAACCAAAAGCAGAATGCTCCATAACACACAAGCTCCAGACGCATATGTTTATAACAAAAAGGATGGTTCTATCATTGTATGACATATCAACCTTCATAATCAACCATAACTACGTATTATGTTGACATTTCTTGTAGAGTTTTGAAAAGAACTGACTAACCTTTTAAGTAATAGATTAAAAATGAACCTTTTGCATCCATTCCACCTGCTCTTGTTCTCCCTAAGATTGAACACATAGCGGAGACTGAAGACTTAACTCTGAGAACATCTGAGAAATGTGCTATCGGGCATACAGTACATGCAAATGGTTGTGGGGATTAAGCACAGTGAGAATACTACCATTCCACCTGTTCCTGAAACTCCTCAGGGTCTTGCTGACTTTATCTAAGTGTGTGCACCTTACCTGAATGTGCTGGAGGCCTCTCGGCTTAAGGATTTGGCCCTCTTCACCAATCAGATGGCTACCTGCATCCCCTGCAGGTAAGTGACCTTGAGGGGGGAATGTCCTCATTCAGTGGTGGTGGATGGAGCAGGCCTCAGGTGAGAGCCAGCCCTCTCTCTTCACAGTATAAAGAGGGGTCACACCAGCAGCAAGACACTCAGAGGGACATCTCTTCTCTTAGTGGATTCACCTGCTCTGACTCCTTCCTCACCCTCCCTCAGCCAACAGCAACCATGAGTGTCAGGATCTCCTCATCCAGCTTCAGCAGCGGTGGCAGCATGAGCGGTGGTGGCTTCAGCATTGGTGGCGGCGGCGGCAGCATCAGGAGGAGCTTCTCCAGCCAGTCCGCCATGGCAGGTTCCATCGGTGGCGGCCGCATGAGCTCCGTGTCCATGAGGCGCTCTGGTGGCCTGGCCTTGGGAGGTGGTGGCGGTAGTTCCAGCTTCAGCTACAGCATCGGCGGAGGTGGTGGTGCTGGAGGCCTGGCCCTCGGCGGTGGAGGCCTGGCCCTCGGCGGTGGAGGCCTGGCCCTCGGTGGTGGAGGCATCGGTTTTGGAGCTGGAGGTGCTGGCATCGGACTGAGCATGGGTGGTGGTGGTGGCTTTGTTGCACCTGCACCCGCCATCACAGCTGTCACAGTCAACCAGAGCCTGCTCGCCCCCCTGAACCTGGAGATCGACCCCACCATCCAGACCGTCCGCACCCAGGAGAAGGAGCAGATCAAGTCCCTCAACAACCGCTTCGCCTCCTTCATCGACAAGGTCAGTGTGCTTCTCATTAAAAATCAGACAGAGAGTCAGGCATATCTCAGGCGAGATGACATCACTCTATGTTCTCAGTCCATCATCTGAAAAGACGTTGATTGTGTTCTAACTAAGAGTATTACTAATTCTCTAAGTGCAGTAGTATCAGTAATGTGGTCTTTCAGTTGCTTCTCATAGCAGGAAACACTTTGTAGGATGATCAAACAATCATTACAAGATTGCACACATGTGTTGTTGATTTCTCAGAAACTTTTCCAAATCTGTACTTTGCTAGGAGGTGGGTTAGAGTGAACTTTTATATTATTCTGATGGGAAAGCCAAATACAAGGCAGGTGGGGGTGGGTTTAGAGGCACAACAGAAACACATGCCACAAAAAAAAAAAAAAAAAAAAATGTTTGACTGGCAATGTAGAAGGTTTTAAGTGGGATGACTTGCCCAGATGGAATCCAAGTATAAAAGTAAAAAAAAAATATCGGAGCATTTGAGTAACCTGGACTAAAAACGATGGCAAAATGTGTGTGAATATGTGTTGCTGTGTATGGAGTCTGGGTTTGAAACTCTTCTCTGGAGGAGAGATCCTATGACTGCAGCCTCTGTCTTAACAAGGGCAGCGATCAAGTTATCTGCCCATTCCCATGGCAGCACTGACTCTTTGACTCCAAATGCGAGTTGTGGATGAATGCCTGCTTGCTGTGTGAATTTCTCCTGGATCTGAGAGTGCAGTATTTCTTCATCTTGACTATACTATTCTATAAGTAGCTGCACAGCGACATGATAGTGGAGAGGGGTATTCTCTCAGGAATAAAAGTCTAGCTGCCACACCTTGATGTCAGGTGATATTAATGGGCCACTCCTGCTTTTCTAGTGAAAGGCTGTAGTCACCTTTTGGTCAGGTGCCATTTGGATGAGTCAGTGCATAACTGATGATCAGCAATCTTTTCAAGGATCAACGTGAGATCTGTGAATTAGTGGTCTGAAAAAGATCCCACAACAGTAAAAGAGAGGTGTGTTCTGGTGGCAGCTTAGCAGATGGCACTTGTGCAAAAATACTGTATGTTTTGAACCAATGTTCCACAGCCTGCATAAGCCTTTCACCCTCTATGGTACGGTGTTGCCTGTAGGCAACATAGCCTATTTTGCTTTGTTGTAATAAAATGAGGCCTCTCTTAAATAAGTAAATACCACTTTAAGAACTGGACAACTCAATACTAACCAATGGAAATGCAAAATAATGGTCACATGCCTCACAGGCTGCTAGTTTGACCCTTATTTCAGCACATGCACATGTTTGGCTGGATGTCATATGTTCACCCTAGAGAAGTGTGAATTTCACTAATTTCCCTCAAATTTGCATCATTAAAAAAAAATGGACAGCCTTCATTGACAAGCAAAGATGTATTTTCAATAATTTTTATGTATATAAAATAATGTATATTTTAGAAAATAGCAAAAATCTGTATGTTGCCCACAGGCAACATTGTACCGTAATGGAATCACAGTACCTGTAGGCCATACTTGATATAATTAAGGGGTTGGAGGGTGTTTTTTACTCATTGTAATGCTTTTTCTACTTATAATTTCAATAAATAGTCATTTAAAATAATATACATGATGATTGAACATATTATAGCTTGATTATGATAGTATTCCACAGTGGTACAATGTTGCCTGTGGGCAACGGGTGAAAATGATGTGATACTTTTTTGCAAAAAACAGATAACATTATGGTGTAAAAGCTACATTATTCTGCTTTCTATGTCTCTGGCTATATAAAAATATGTTCTAAACAAATATGCTTTATTCTTTTGCATAAGAAAACATATGTAGTTTAATGTTTTCCATTCCAAAGATTGTGGGGATCTGCAGACCAGAATATGTGAAATGTGTGCTTAGGTCATTTATACTTTTGCATTATATTTTGTCCAATCTCTAAGAATCAGTGTCAGTTTAACTGATGTAATGATGTTTTATTTTATTTCCACAGGTACGCTTCCTGGAACAGCAGAACAAGATGCTGGAGACCAAGTGGTCCCTTCTCCAGGACCAGACCACTGTGCGCTCCAACATCGACTCCATGTTCGAGGCCTACATCGCCAACCTGCGCAGACAGCTTGACGGCCTGGGCAACGACAAGGTCAAGCTGGAGGGAGAGCTGAGGAACATGCAGATTCTGGTTGAGGACTTCAAGCTGAAGTGAGTGCTTCAATTATTTATGGACATTGGTTGTCCACCACCTGTCAAAGGGAATGTTTCAGATTCCTACTGCTGTATGACGGATCACCCTCTGCTCCTTTTCTGCAGATATGAAGCTGAAATTAACACGCGTGCCACAGTGGAGAATGAGTTTGTTCTGCTGAAGAAGGTAAAACAGAAATGATTTACCACAATCTTCTATTGCAGCTATAACCTCTGAACCTACAGACTTACCCATTCTTCCTCCCTTCTTTAGGATGTTGATGCTGCCTACATGGTCAAGGTGGAACTGGAGGCCAAGGTTGATGCCCTTACGGATGAGATCAACTTCCTCAGGGCCGTCTATGTGGAGGTGAGAGTTGGTCATACTTCATCCACAGGGTCCAGTCCAAAGTGCACTTACAGTGTTCTCAAGCTCATATGGAACCTTCACATTTGCCTTTCCCTTCCTCCCACAGGAGCTGCGTGAGCTGCAGGCACAGATCAAGGACACCTCTGCTATTGTGGAGATGGACAACAGCCGCTCTCTGGACATGGACTCCATTGTTGCTGAAGTGCGTGCTCAGTACGAAGACATCGCCACCCGCAGCCGTGCCGAGGCTGAGAACTGGTACAAGGCCAAGGTGAGTGCATTGGAGTGGCACTATCACTCATTGTTTTATCAATGCAGAGCATTGTATCTTGAAATGGGCACTAACTAGAGCCTCCATATTAACACCTCTTGGTATTGAACAGTTTGAGGAGATGCAGACGTCTGCTGGCCAATACGGTGTAGACCTGCGTGCAACCAAGTCAGAGATCGCAGAGCTCACCCGCATGATCAGCCGTCTCTCAAGCGAGATTGAGGTCGTCAAAGGACAGGTGAGTTACCTTCACTTCTGCCACCCCCACCAAATATGCCATCATCAACAAACCACCTAATTGACTTGCATTCCTCTGTTATGATGTAGCGTGCCAGTATTGAGGTCCAGATTGCAGAGGCTGAGGAGCGAGGTAGCCTAGCAGTACAGGATGCCAAGCTGCGCATCAGGGACCTCGAGGAGGCCATCCAGAGAGCCAAGGCGGACATGGCCCGCCAGGTGCGCGAGTACCAGGAGCTGATGAATGTCAAACTGGCCCTCGACATTGAGATCGCCACCTACAGGAAACTGCTGGAAGGAGAGGAGTCCAGGTAAACATACCAAAAATAGTGTATACTAACAGTCAGTATATCAGTAAATTAGTATAATTTCTAACACCGAATTACTTGGAAATTGTTAGTTGGCAACAGCAATGAGAAATCCTAATCCATCATCCCTTCCACAGAATTGGAGGTGCCTCTGCAACCGTTCACGTTCAAGAGACTTCAGCTGCTGTTGGTGGGTAGAATTCCTCATTTCAAGATTGAATAAGAATCCAGGAAATGATCAATACTGTGTGTTGTCTGCACTCTCTTTTTTCTGCTCTTGCGTTTAACTGATTGAAATGTTTTGCAGGTGGCGGTGGCCTGGCCCTTGGTGGTGGCGGTGGCCTGGCCCTTGGTGGCGGCGGTGGAGGTGGCGCTGGATTCGGCTATGGTGGTGGTGCCGGCATTGGAATTGGCGGTGGCATCGGTGGTGGCCTTGGCATTGGCGGTGGCCTTGCCATTGGAGGTGGCTCCAGCCTCAGCATTGGCGGTGGCAGCAGCATGTCCATGTCTCGCTCCTCTTCCTCCATGATGTCCAGTGGCATCCGCCGCTTCTAAATGAGGAACAACACCTCTCCTGCTTTCACTCTGCTCTCCTCCTGCTATCCCCTGTTCCACTCAAACACAGAACACTTGACAACATCCTGGGCAACAAGTGTTGCATGAACAAGAAACTGAAGACTTTGGTCTTTGTTTACACTTTTAAAGCCTTTCCCATCACAGGCTAATGGATCTGATCATGACCAGATTTAGGATGTAACAAGCCATACACACGTGAAAACACTAAATAAATGTTGGTTCTTTTAAAAGTATTCCTTTGTTGTTTGTTTGTGTTCGTATTCAATTGTCTCACTGTACATTGAGGAAAAACAAAATAAATCTGGGGAAAACAAGATGTGAATTCAATCAGTTATTCAATCCCAATCAATTGAGTAATATTGGGGTATTAGCAATGTTTTGTACTGGGTAAAAGAAAATGAACGAGCTGATGGGAATGGACAGATACAAGGGAATGCAATGATATAAAATAGTGAAAATATCATTATCGTGAAATAACATGATCATTTCATAATAACATGAAACTTATCTTGTTAAAACATGAAAAAGATCTTGTTACAGTATAACAAGAAACTTTCACATTATTACTTGATACTGAGCCTTTTTTTGGGTGTGACAGCAATATATACTGTAACTTTTTTATGACTCCCACCATAATTAAATAGTAGACCTAAAATTGTACAGTAGATGTACAGTATACAAGCTTAGCACTTTCATTCTATGATTGAAGGTAAAGTGCAGCACCAAGATGGCCGACGAGATGTTTAGCTCGTGGAAATTTTGCGATTGTGATTTCCATGATATCAGTGGAGGGGCCCCTCGATGATGTGGGAGAGGGCCTGGGCCCAGGGGCAGCCTGCCTCCCTGCTCCACCCCTGACTCTTTGTGTTAGCGTATCGATAATGTGGTTGCAGGGAGGGGATCATTTGGAATTTTACCCAGATACAATTAATGTTATTTTTCGTTTGGATTTGGATGTCGGGTGGCTATTTCTTTTTTGATTGACTGGATTGGCTATTTCCGAACCTTGCGAGAAATTCTCTCGTATGCCTCTCGTGCACTAATTACGTGGGTACTGGCAATATTTAAGAAGCAGCAGAAGCGCAAGAAAAAGCGTAGGAAGACTAAGGTCAAAAATGTAGTGGCAGAACTGCATTCTGGTGCATTCAAGCACTGCATACAGTGCCAATATATATATTCATCATACTCTTTTGAAATAGTTACTTTATTTGTCTTGCAGCTGGAAATCAAAACCTTAACCTGAAAAAAATCTTTTTCCAGTTCTATTTACAAATGTAGCTGTACAACATCAAAACAGTTCTGAAAATTAATTAATTAAAAAGAAAAACTAGAATAACAGGGTTTACAGTAACAAGGTTGGAAAAGTCATCATACCCCTGACTTACAGTAATACTTCATAGAGCTTCCTTTTGCTTTAATTACAGCCATCAATCAGTTTGGATACGGTGTCCCTATTAGCTTTGCAAACCTAGATTGGGGAATATTTGCCCAATCTTCCTTGGAGAATTGTTCAAATTCAGTCAGATTCTGTAGGCAACAGCGATGGACTGCTCTCTTCAAGTCAATCCCACAGATTTTCTACAGGATTTAAGTGAGGGCTCTGTCTTGGCCACTCAAGGACATTCACCTTCCTATCCTAAACATAGCGCTTGGAGTTCAGTGCAAAAAAAGTGCATGGCGGGTGCATGAATGGTGCTGAAGACCCCACTGCTACCTTAATGCAATGAAACACGAAAGTCCATGGTAAGGAAGAACTCCCTGCAGTCTTCAGGGGTAGAGACTGCACATATGAGTGTGCCTGCATGTTTAAAAAGGATGGTCCTATCATTGTATGCATGATCAACCATCCCTATCAACCATATCTATGTATACATTATGTTGACATTTCTTCTAGAGTTTTGAAAAAAAACCTATGAGTAACCTTTCAAGTAATAGATTACAAATTAACCTTTTGCGTCCATTCCACCTGTTCTCGTTCTCCCTCAGATTGAAAACAGACTGAGACTGAAGAAAGACTTAACTCATAAAAAAAACATTTGAGAAATGTGCTACCAGGCATACATGTAAATGGTTGTGGGGATTAAGTGAGAATATTACCACCATTCCACCTGTCCCTGAAAATCCTCAGGGTCTTGCTGACTTTATCTAGGTGTTTGTACCTAACCTGAATGTGCTGGAGGCCTCTCGGCTTACAGATTTGGCCCTCTCCACCAATCACAAGGCTGCCTGCATCCCCTGCAGCTAGGTGAGCTTGGGGGGGAATGTCCTCATTCAGTGGTGGTGGATGGAGAGCAGGCCTCAGGTGAGAGCCAGCCCTCTCTCTCTTCACAGTATAAAGAGGGGTCACACCAGCAGCAAGACACTCAGAGGGACATCTCTCCTCTTAGTGGATACACCTACACAGACTCCTTCGCCCTCCCTCAACTCTCAACAGCAACCATGAGTGTCAATCCGATCTCCTCATCCAGCTTCAGCAGCAGTCCCAGCTAGGACGCACACGTTGAATCAACGTTGACATTGGTTGACAGCGTTTAAAGTTGAACTTTAACGTTGAAACCACGACTGGTTGTTTGCAACTAGCAGCGTTTTTCAATAACGCAACAATTGGGTTTTACTAAGTGTAACCCTACCTTACACCTGCATTTGTTTGTAAGACAATGATTACCCCCTATGACAAGAGCTATTTCCACGTTGAAAACACGGTTGTTTCAACGTTGAAACCACGACTGGTTGTTTGCAACTAGCAGCGTTTATCATTAAGGCAACAATTGGGTTTTACTAAGTGAAACCCTACCTTACACCTGCATTTGTTTGTAAGACAATGATTACCCCCTATGACAAGAGCTATTTCCACGTTGAAAACACGGTTGTTTCAACGTTGAAACCACAACTGGTTGTTTGCAACTGCAGCGATTTTTAAAAAGCAAGAATTCGGGTTTTTCATTAAGCCTGGTGTTATACCTACATTGTTTCTAAGACATTCCTCTCACGGCCTAATACAAGAGGATTGTTTACAATGATGAAATGCAATAACGTAAGTCCACGACTGTTACTGCAGCAGCAAAAGGGTAGGCTAATGCAACAATTTTGATTTTATTAATTGTCTGCTATGTGCACACACTCACGATAGGAGGGAGACACAAACGCGGGCACAGACCGGGGAAATAGATAGAGCAGTTCAACACGCTATATACACTCTTCCTCCATGATGTCCAGTGGCATCCGCCGCTTCTAAATGAGGAACAACACCTCTCCTGCCTTCACTCTGCTCTCCCCCTGCTATCCCCTGTTCCACTCAAACACAGAACATTTGATAACGTCCTGAGCAACAAGTGTTCTTCATGAACAAAAACCTGAAGACTTTGGTCTTTGGTCACACTTTGGAAGCCTTTCCCATCACAGGCACATGGATCTGATCATGACCAGATTTATGATGTAACAAGCCACATGTGAAAACACTAAATAAATGTTGGTTATTTTAAAAGTTTTCCTTTGTTTTTGTTTGTTTGTGTTCGTATTCAATTGTCTTACTGTACATTGAGGAAAAACAAAAGAAATCTGGGGAAATCTGTGAATTCGATCAGTAATTCAATCCCATTCAATTGAGCAATATTGGGGTATTAGCAATGTTTTGTACCGGGTAAAAGAGAATGAAAGACCTGATGAGAATGGACAGAGAATACATGGGAGTGCAATGGTATCAAATAGGCTACAAATCTGAAATCATACAAAAGTCCCTGTACAAAATTACAGGGACAAACACAAAGGGATGAAGTGTTTATACTGTATGGACATCTGGTAGCCTATGTAACAATAATGCACATACTGTATCATTTTACTTGTTCATCTTGATTTTGTCTCTTCTTCTCACTCTTGACACATTAGAAAGTTTCTTAGGTGAAATATGACACTGAAGTTACCCAAGTGAAACATATTTGCAAATGAGATATTTGTGCTTATATGGAAGGAACATCAGCAAGTAACACATTGTAGTTGTATTTGTCAATTGGCACAACAAACCCTAAATCAAGATATATGTTCAAACCCTTTAATTTGTGTTATATTGTCTCTTGTCCTTTTGCTACATAATGCACTGCCTTCAGAACACTGACATCTTGTGGTTGTAACTCAGAAGTGAACACATGCAAGTGTAATTGTACTGTAAACTCTGTACTAAATTGTGCATGATTTAGTAAATTCTGCTCACAATTTAGTAAAATGTGCGCACCAGTGGCAGAACAACTGAACACAGGGCCGCAGGGTAGAGATGGATGGTGGCCTTCATTTGTTGCTTGGAAGTGAAATGGAAGGATGTGATGACATGTTGCAAGCTTTAGATTTCTGTTTGCAAGTAGTGCATTTTGAACCAATTGATTCTTCAGATGGAAAAAAGAAGGCTAGCTGATTTGTATATTCTTGGCCAAGTTACACAGTGAGTGCAGCCAGTCCTCTTACCAACCTGATCTTATAAACGATGATGTGAGAGAGGGCCCGGGCCCAGGGGCAGCCTGCCTCCCTGCTCCACCCCTGACTCTTTGTGTTAGCGTATTGATAATGTGGTTGCAGGGAGGGGATCCCCTATTTGGAATTCTACCCAGATACAATTAATGTTATTTTTCATTTGGATGTCGGTTGGCTATTTATTTTTGGATTGACTGGTGAGCTGTTTCTGAATCCTGCGAGATAACCTCTCGTATGCCTCTCGACCATTAAGTATGCGGGTACTGGCAATGTGTAAGAAGCAGTGGAACACAAGAAAAAGTGTAGGAATGCTAAGGGCAAAAATGTAGAAGTGTCAGAAATGCACTCTGGTGTAAGCCTATCCAAGCACTGCATAGAGTGCCTATAGATCATCATCATACTCCTTTGAAATAGTTACTTTATTTGTCCCATTTAAAAAAAATAATTCAATTCAGAATTGTTCAAATTCAGTCAGATTTAGTAGGGAAAGGCAATGGACTGCTCTCTTCAAGTCAATCCACAGATTTACTATAGGATTTAAGTCAGGGCTCTGCCTTGGCGACAAGGACATTCACCTTCCTATCCTAAACATAGCGTTTGGAGTTCAGTGCAAAAACACATCTGGAATATTCTGGTACCATGTGGAAAAAGGTTTTATGGTCAGATGAGAATTAGATTGAATTTTTTGGACTGAACTCCAGGCGGTATGTTTGGCTAAAACCAAACACAGTACACCACTCAAAACACACAATATCTACTGTGAAGCATGGTGGGAGCAACATTATGTTGTGGGGATGTTTCTCTTCAGTGGGGACTGTATCTGTAACATAGAACCTAATTGGCTAATTCTATCTGGTGACGGAGAGAAGATGTGTCAATCCATAGTATTACATGCTGATACAGGCTCAGCAAGAATTGCGTCAAGACTACATCTACAGGACATGGACTACATCTTACCATAGTGTTTAACACCCATGGAATGACTATGGCTTTTGTATGCAGTTGGGAAGTGTATGATTATGAACGGTGCTGAAGATCCCACTGCTACCTTAATGCAAAGAGACAAGTCCATGAAGGGGAAGACCTCCCTGAAGTCTTCAGGGGTAGAGACTGCACATATGAGCGTGTTTGCATGTTTATAACAGAAAGGATGGTTCTATCATTGTATGACATACAGTATCAACCATCCGAGAAGTAAGTAATATAACTACGTATTATGTTGACATTTCTTGTAGAGTTTTGAAAAGAACTATGAGTAACCTTCTAAGTGATGAATTAAAAATGAACCTTTAGTGTCCATTCCACCTGTTCTTGTTCTGCCAGATTGAACACATACCAGAGACTGGAGACTTAACTCATAAAAAAAACATCTGAGAAATGTGCTACCAAGCATACATGCAAATGGTTGTGGAGATTAAGTGAGAATACTACCATTCCACCTGTTCCTGAAACTCCTCAGGGTCTTGCTGACTTTATCTAAGTGTGTGCACCTTACCTGAATGTGCTGGAGGAGGCCTCTCGGCTTACAGATTTGGCCCTCTTCACCAATCAGATGGCTTCCTGCATCCCCTGCAGGTAAGTGACCTTGGGGGGGGAATGTCCTCATTCAGTGGTGGTGGATGGACAGCAGGCCTCAGGTGAGAGCCAGCCCTCTCTCTTCACAGTATAAAGAGGGGTCACACCAGCAGCAAGACACTCAGAGGGACATCTCGCCTCTTAGTGGATTCACCTGCTTTGACTCCTTCCTCGCCCTCCCTCAGCTCTCAACAGCAACCATGAGTGTCAGGATCTCCTCATCCAGCTTCAGCAGCGGTGGCAGCATGAGCGGTGGTGGCTTCAGCATTGGTGGCGGCGGCGGCAGCATCAGGAGGAGCTTCTCCAGCCAGTCCGCCATGGCAGGTTCCATCGGTGGCGGCCGCATGAGCTCCGTGTCCATGAGGCGCTCTGTTGGTGGTGGTGGCCTGGCCTTGGGAGGTGGTGGCGGTAGCTCCAGCTTCAGCTACAGCATCGGCGGAGGGGGTGGTGCTGGAGGCCTGGCCCTTGGTGGTGGAGGCCTGGCCCTCGGCGGTGGAGGCCTGGCCCTTGGTGGTGGAGGCATCGGTTTTGGAGCTGGAGGCGCTGGCATCGGACTGAGCATGGGTGGTGGAGGTGGTGGCTTTGTTGCACCCGCCATCACAGCTGTCACAGTCAACCAGAGCCTGCTCACCCCCCTGAACCTCGACATCGACCCCACCATCCAGACCGTCCGCACCCAGGAGAAGGAGCAGATCAAGTCCCTCAACAACCGCTTCGCCTCCTTCATCGACAAGGTCAGTGTGCTTCTCATTAAAAATCAGACAGAGAGTCAGGCATAGGCAAGAGCGATAATATCATTCCTCTATGCTTATTAGCATGTACTCAGTCCAGCATCTGAAAGGATGTTGCTTGTGTTCACTAGGAGCCTCATTAAGTAACTAACTGCAGTAATTTGGTCATACTGATGAGTGACTGAACAAATGCAATTAACGAAAGGACATGATTTACATAGTCTGGCTATCACCATATTAAGCTCAATCTTTTAAGGTTGTATGGGGAGTCTGCTCTTTATTTCTACTGCACAAGGGGCGTGATCAATGGACATTGTTCACATGACTCCGTACGCTTGAGTAGTCCTTAAACCAATCAGACCAATGAATGATACTGTGCGTCTTTTGGATAAGTTAGTTTGTGATTGGACCCAAAGGTTATGGAAAGGAAACAGGGGAGATAGATGAGCAGGTTTCCAGCATGAGCTGCAAAATCCAAATTCGCCGGCACATCAGGCAGGGTTCACCCAACCTAGGATTTATATTCAACTTTAAAATAATTGTGCCTTCCCACACCACAGCTAAAACAGTGTGCCATAAGAGAAGGGTCCAATCACTCATAAGAGATACATTTTGTTTAGATGTTTTAAAAACTATTCTAAACCTTGATAAAGGCTGTGTGCCGAAATGGATAAATATACAAAGAGATCAGAGTGTGCAGCTCTCTATATACTATTAAATTTGATACCCCCCGGGCTGGTACTTCGACTTGGGTGTGTGTCTCTCTTCCAAGTCTTTTAATAAAAGCAACATTGAAGACATCTCATATGAGAAAATATTTTTTACAAGGTTTCACTTCATATGCTTCTTGTCAACTGTCTTAACCGTTAAAATGTAATACCTGACAAAGTTACTAATATCAAGGGCATCTATTCTGAAGGACTCCTAGTCACATTTCACATTAATCCGTGTCAGGCAGCTCTGAAAAAGTATACATTTTCTTAATTCAATTTCGAACACAAATATCTCATCTCCTCTGTCATGATAACATTTCAAACACATCAGTGGACAGCTGTTAGCAATTGATAGCAGCAAGCATTTGGAAAAAAAATCACTCTGAAAAGAATACCCAATTTTTTTCACAGATTGTGGGGATCTGCAGATGAGAATATGTGAAATGTGTGTTTAGGTCATTGTTACTTTTGCACTATAGTTTGTCCCATCTAAGAATCAGTGTCAGTTTAACTGATCTAATGATGCTTAATTTTATTCCCACAGGTGCGCTTCCTGGAACAGCAGAACAAGATGCTGGAGACCAAGTGGACCCTTCTCCAGGACCAGACCACTGTGCGCTCCAACATCGATGCCATGTTCGAGGCCTACATCGGCAACCTGCGCAGACAGCTTGACGGCCTGGGCAACGACAAGGTCAAGCTGGAGGGAGAGCTGAGGAACATGCAAATTCTGGTTGAGGACTTCAAGCTGAAGTGAGTGCCTCAATTATTTGTGGACATTGGTCATTGTCCACCACCTGTCATAGAGAGAATGTTTCAGATTCCTACGACTGTATGACTGACTGCCCTCTTTTTTGTGTAGATTTGAAGCTGAAATTAACACGCGTGCCACAGTGGAGAATGAGTTTGTTCTGCTGAAAAAGGTTAAACAGAAATTATTTACCACAATCTTCCATTACAGCTGCAACCTCTGAACCTACATACTTACCTATTCTTCCATCCCTCTTTAGGATGTCGATGCAGCCTACATGGTCAAGGTGGAACTGGAGGCCAAGGTTGATGCCCTTACGGATGAGATCAACTTCCTCAGGGCCGTCTATGTGGAGGTGAGAGTTGGTCATACTTCATCCACAGGGTCCAATCCAAAGTGCACTTACAGTGTTCTCAAGCTCATATGGAACCTTCACATTTGCCTTTCCCTTCCTCCCACAGGAGCTGCGCGAGCTGCAGGCACAGATCAAGGACACCTCTGCTATTGTGGAGATGGACAACAGCCGCTCTCTGGACATGGACTCCATTGTTGCTGAAGTGCGTGCTCAGTACGAAGATATCGCCACCCGCAGCCGTGCTGAAGCAGAGTCATGGTACAAGGCCAAGGTGAGTGCATTGGAGTGCGACTATCATTCAGTACTTTATCAATGCAGGGTATTGATTCTTGAAATGGGCATTAAGAACCTCCATATTGACTCCTCTTGGTATTGAACAGTTTGAGGAGATGCAGACGTCTGCTGGCCAATACGGTGTAGACCTGCGTGCAACCAAGTCAGAGATCGCAGAGCTCACCCGCATGATCAGCCGTCTCTCAAGTGAGATTGAGGTCATCAAAGGACAGGTGAGCTACATTAACTTCTGCTCCGCCCACTAAATATGCCATCATCAACAAACCTCCACCTAATTGACTGGCGTTCCTCTGTTATGATGTAGCGTGCCAGTCTTGAGGTCCAGATTGCAGAGTCTGAGGAGCGAGGTAGCCTGGCAGTACAGGATGCCAAGCTGCGCATCAGGGACCTCGAGGAGGCCATCCAGAAAGCCAAGGCGGACATGGCCCGCCAGGTGCGCGAGTACCAGGAGCTGATGAACGTCAAACTGGCCCTCGACATTGAGATCGCCACCTACAGGAAACTGCTGGAAGGAGAGGAGTCCAGGTAAACATATCAATAGTGCATACGGTATACTAATAATCATAATAATCAGAAAATAAGTATAATATAGTATAATAGTACATCAATTAGTATAACATAATAATAGTCCAAAACCGGATTACGTGGCCATTGTTAGTTGGCAACAACAATGAGAAATCCTAATCCATCATCCCTTCCACAGAATTGGAGGTGCCTCTGCAACCGTTCACGTTCAAGAGACTTCAGCTGCTGTTGGTGGGTAGAATTCCTCATTTCAAGACTGCATACGAATCCAGGAAATGATCAATACTGTGTGTTGTCTGCACTCTCTTTTTTCTGCTCTTGCGTTTAACTGATTGAAATGTTTTGCAGGAGGCGGTGGCCTGGCCCTTGGTGGTGGCGGTGGCCTGGCCCTTGGTGGTGGCGGTGGAGGTGGCGCTGGATTCGGCTATGGTGGTGGTGCCGGCATTGGAATTGGCGGTGGCATCGGTGGTGGCCTTGGCATTGGCGGTGGCCTTGCCATTGGAGGTGGCTCAAGCCTCAGCATTGGCGGTGGCAGCAGCATGTCCATGTCTCGCTCCTCTTCCTCCATGATGTCCAGTGGCATCCGCCGCTTCTAAATGAGGAACAACACCTCTCCCCCCTGCTATCCCCTATACCATTCAAACAGAACATTTGACAACATCCTGGGCAACAAGTCTTCTTCATGAAGAAAAACCTGAATAGTGAAAGAAATATGCCAGAATTGATTAGAGCTTCTCAATTCACATCACACTTTGGAAGCCTTTCCCATCACAGGCCCATGATCAGCCCATGATCATGACCAGATTTAGGAGGCTACAAGCCATACACATGTGAAAACACTAAATAAATCTTGGTTCTTATAAAATGTTCCTTTGTTGTTGGTTGTTTGTGTTCATATTCAATTGTTTTACACTAATGTCTTGGATATCTAAAGCAAGCTGAGAATAAATGAAGATGTTTGTGAGGGGAAGGGGCATATATGGGATCCAGCAGAACTTTGGAATTTATCCTTCTCTTGGGCCATCTGGAACCACAGGGGAATGTGTCAGAAGTAGGCTTTGTTTCAATTCGCCCATTTTTAGTGGCTATTTCTAAGTTCAAGATTTTCATATGAAGGAGGGCACAACCATGTCTCATGTTCATGACAGCTATTTGTTTATGCATAACCTCTCCTAATTAAAGTGTAACTGCACCCTACAATATGTTTTTTGAGCTGTTGATTAATTGAAATTACTCATAAGTGGTGACCTACACTATTACCAGGGTTAATATTGACAAAAATCGTGTTGAAACATGCCATGGCATTTTGTTCCAAAATGCTATTGGAATGCTGACGTTGTCCTGCACTTTTCTGCCGAGACTACGTCATCGGGTCGTTACAAATTAGGAATGAAACGCCCCAACACCTGCTGCCCTGATTAACCTACCTGTGATAAGCCATGTCTGCAGCACTCATTCCCAGATTTGACACAAAATCACCATGGTTAATTGGCTGCACTACCTTCCGAATTTCAGAACGTCCTGCCCATTTTGAAAGCCTTTTTCAGAAATGTGAAGTGGGTGGAGTTATGGGGTGAAGTTACACTTTAATCAAAACCAAGACAAAAATTATTTCCATTCTATGACTCTTTTAAAACCAGTTAGTGAAACCCCTGATGCCCACCAGAGGAGGTACAAGGTGGGTCTCACCTTTTGAGAGCCTTGAACCATTTCCTTAAGGGGTACAAGGGTTCTGCAAGTGGGTAACAGATGGTTCTACTCTGACGTTCTGCTGCTTCATGCATGACACCTTGACTCATCTTGGCAACCTGTCAGTGACACTGCAGCAGTCATGTTTGACAGTGGCTGATGTCGACAATTGTCTTACTTCCACTCTGTGATCTGTGGCTGTGATCTGCAAATACAAATCCTGCTTACTGTTTGAACATTTAAAATGTGGTATTAATAATTTATTCACTTCCAAAAATGTTATTCCCCCTCTTAAGGCCTTTGCACACATAGTTCAACCTCCAAATGTGACCTCCCTTTCCTCTCCCTCTGCTGTCATGACTCATGAAGCACATGTATTTGGAGGAGTTATTCAAATGGTATGGCAATAACCTCATTCACAGCATGTATCCACTGAACCATATAAATATTTTCACTGTGATGGTATTGTCATAAATATATTATAAATTCTTGATAAATTTTTAAAATAAATGTAAACTACAATTTCCTTTTGTATTACAGACCTGGACCTTTGCTGAAGAGGGGCTTAGGCATAGTGACACCAGCCAAATGATGACCAACAAAGACAAACTCCTGGAGCAGTCAGAAAGCATAGACTACAGAACACATGAGAACCCATTGTGTCAGATAGCATCACTTAATAAATTCAAATTGTTGCATTATTGCCCATCCCTGCTCACTGCAGTTGCAATCACTGACATTATTGTAACGGTGTTTCAACGTTGTGAATGTTCTTGTCATAGGCTGTGAGAGAAATCCTTGTCTTACAAACAAATGCAGGTGTTAGTCATATCACTTAATGAAACCCTTATTGTTGTGTTGTACAGCACTTTGGAAACCTTGTGTTTGTTTAAATTGTGCTATAAATAAAGTGGATTGGATTGATCGTGGGCTGATGTTGTTCTAACAGCTGTTTCGTCATATAGTAAATCCTCTTATCTAATATCAAAGTCGACATTGCAACTAGCCGTTGGCATTGTCACAGAACATGACTATACATGTCATGCTATATTCTACATAATTACTAGAGGGGCTGCTGTTGTAACGTTGTTTCAACGTTGCAATTCAACAGTGTCGACCAATGGCAACGTTGATACGTGTGCGTACCAGTAGGCTACTTATCTGTCAACATTACACATAGCTAACATGAAAATTGGTAATAGAAAACACACTTACTTAAAGTACATGTTAGCCTACTTACAGGTTTTAAAAATTAATTTAACTGTTAAATGGAAATATCTGACACTGACTTAAAAAACAAACAAGAATTTCACAAGCAGCTCAGAGTAATGCAGCTAGCAAAAATCTACATGTCAGGAAACTAGCCCCGCTAGCTACGCCATAATGCTGATGCTAATGAGAACGCATATTACTGTCAAATAATATGATTTTAGGATTATGAATTAAGATTAACCATAACTAGAGCAGATTTTAAATATATCTTACCTCAGTTTATCCAGCTGTGTGGGAACCAGTCGATATAGCCTATAATCTCCTGAAGTGCTGTCTGGCTGTCCAAGTCATGTAGGCCTACCGAAGGATCACATTGTAATAACACCAGGCATGCGCTATGAAACCAATTTGGCAGGGCAAAAAATAGACAAGTCTGTTTTACGCAAATGTCTATTTAGTGGCCATACTTTATTTGTATGATCAGTTACCGTTTTGGGCTTTTTTGTAATATAGAATAGAATAGAATAGAATATATACTTTTTTGATCCCGTGAGGGAAATTCAGTTCTCTGCATTTAACCCAATTTAACCGAATTAGTGAACACACAGCACACAGTGAATAAACAAACCATGCTATGGTGAGTAAGACCTAAAAGAAATGCACTGTGTCTCAAACCGCGCACTTCTGCACTTAAAATACTTAATTTGAGTGCGTGAGGGCGTTTACACTGAAATTTCGAACGATACGAAGGGCACAGCAAGTCCCCGGATGGTGCACTCATAACGGTCAAAAAGTTGAGTGTGGAACGCTGGACACTTCTCGCCCTCAACGGACGCCATGTTGGCTAAATAACGGAAGGGGAGGGAGTATTTTCAAACTCGTAGAAATCGCGGTAGAGAAATCTGAAGCAGCAGCGGTGGAAAACACACTTTACAGAGGTACAAGCAAGTTACAACATAAACTGTTCATGTTTTGACACAGTACGACCATGTCACGGTGGAATTGAGGACACCAATAAAAACATATTTAAACGTTACGATCGCCATTTCCGTGAAGTGCACGGAGGTTAGCGTTTGATATGAGACGACACTATTCTGTTAAAATGTGCACACTATGCCAGTAAGCACACAGGGCACATAGGGTGCTGTACGAAAGTGTACTCACGGAAGTAGTCGGTTTGAGACAGACTAATGGACAGACAGACTTGTTCTCAATGGGAGGGGACTGAAACAAATTCCATTGACTTCCCATTGTTCACGCGCAGACTTTGTGACGTAGCCATCCTGTTGCTGTAACTGGTCTGATAGATGGGTCACACGGAAATTTGACATTCGTGATATATCGAGGTGTTTTTTTAATCAGGTTTACTTGCCTCTAGGTAATACTTTACCCTACAGTAGGCTACCATAAGCTACATTGCGTTTTCACTGATCTTGCTAATAACTTTCCGTCATGGTTTTCGTGCAGGCTGGACTGAGCTTCTTATCCAAACACGTTTAATCTCCCTACTGTGCAACGTCGAACGTTAGCTTCCCTCCAACCGACATGCTAACTATACTTCTTTACGGGAAACCAACGTTATATACGAGGAAGACATTAATTAGTTGTGTCTTCGATACCCTTTATAGAATACACAGAAGCTACAACAGCGACACAGGGCACATGTTACATGAAGTTATGGGATCGCAAAAAAAATCTGCAATCTATGGCCATCCTATGGGGTTAGCAGAGCGTTGATCACCAGCTCAATCCGTGTTTCGACTTCCGGGAATAATCCTGCCCCCTTGTGAGTATAACGTTGATAGGCTAAAGTCACGTGACTTGTAAATTAGTCTGTTTAACGAAAAGAGCAATAGGGCTCGGGCACACGCCTTGCATTCTAGGAATATTGCCGCCATGTTGGTAGCGCACCGAACGTAATGTCCATTAATTCAGATGCAGAAGACAAGAAGCAGAAATATAGTATTAGCGATTCTTTTCCTCTTGTGATCGTGGGTTGCGCTGTTACACCCCACTACACAGCAACATACGACTAAGAAGGCAAAAAAGTAACAGGAACACTAGGTGGGAGTAAATCCAAAGTAATCCATAGTAAACTAGAAAAACACTCCGAGAGCGCAGCTACCTCCGCCTGCATTGTTCTTCCTGGGTTGTCATACATTTGCACCGAAACTATTCAGATCGCCACCACGTGGCCATACCATGCCATTACACCACTAAGCTAAATACATAAAGAGAATTACGGATCAGTCCCAAAATTCAATCGTTTCTTCCTTGGTTCATGTCTTCCCTGAAAATCTCATCGAAATCCATCCATTACTTTTTGAGTTATCTTGCTAACAAACAGACAGACAAACAAACAAACAAATAAACAGACAAACGCCGGTCCCCGATGAAAACATATACCTCCTTGGCGGAGGTAAACTAAGGAGTGAGGCTGCCAATATGGCTGTGCCCGCAAAGTAGGGTTTGATATTTTTACAGTAAGTAGATAACAGTATACAAACTGAAAAATATTTTGGTGGATAACTTTGCTGATCTGGCTTCATAATATAGATTTTTTTTTAAGAATAGGTCTATGAGACTTGGAGCTGCTCTTTTGGGACTTAACATATGAGCTCTTTGATAGGTTTTCACTTTCCCTCCCTATTGTTTTTCGTTTCGATCAGTCACCCCCACCCGCTATGCGGTATATCTAGTTCTGACTTGCAGTTGCTGGGCATTTGGTTTCCCCCAAAGGAAATCTGGTTTGTGCATGTTTCAATGGCCATTTTAAATCAGCTAACACAACTGATGTCCTGTAGCCTACATGTCAAGATTGAGTTTGGTCCTCCAAACAAATCTTTTCTAGACCAAATCTGTGGCCATTCTTCTAGTCACATAATCTGTAATGAATACCAGGTCCCACAACCCCTAGCTCTCAATGCACCATTCTCACAAACAGGATACTAAAAGTGATTTTACATTTCTAAATTTACTTTGAGCATGAATAATCTATGAACAAGCAGAGAAGATGTGTACAGCCATAGTATTAAATACTGATACAGGCTTAGCAAGAATTATGCCAAGATCTTAACATACTGTTTAACTCCCATGGCATGACCTAAGGCTTGTACTGTACACAGTTGGGAAAAATGTTGATCATGAACCACCTTATGAGCGTGCCTGCATTTTAACAAAAAAGGTTAATTCTATCAGTATAGGACAGATACAGTACATCAACCATCAGCCCTAAGTGAGTAGGCGGATACGAAGATGTATTACTGTATGTTGAAAATTGTCTTTTTCGCAATTGTAAACCTCAATTGTGAGAAACTAAGAGAGTTTGGAAAATAATTATTGATACCTTCTGAGTAATACATTTAACATTAACCTTTAGTGTTCATTCCACCTGTTCCTGATTTACTGCATGCCGGAGACTTAGTCTAAGAAGTGTACTATCAGGCATCTGAGAAATGCGCTATCAGGCATCCATGTAAAAGGTTGTGGGGATTAAGCACAGTGAAAATATGATTGCCATTCCACCTGTTCCTGAAACTCCTTAGGGTCTTGCTGACTTTATCTAAGTGTGTGCACCTGACCTCTCAGCTTAAGGATTTGGCCCTCTCCACCAATCGCATGGCTTTCTGTATCCCCTGCAGGTAAGTGACCTTGAGGGGGAATGTCCTCATTCAGTGGTGGTGGATGGAAAACAGGCCTCGGGTGAGAACCAGCCCTCTCTCTCTTCACAGTATAAAGAGGGGTCACACCAGCAGCAAGACACTCAGAGGGACATCTCTCCTCTTAGTGGATTCACCTGCTCTGACTCCTTCCTCGCCCTCCCTCAGCTCTCAACAGCAACCATGAGTGTCAGGATCTCCTCATCCAGCTTCAGCAGCGGTGGCAGCATGAGCGGTGGTGGCTTCAGCATTGGTGGCGGCGGTGGCAGCATCAGGAGGAGCTTCTCCAGCCAGTCCGCCCTGGCAGGTTCCATTGGTGGCGGCCGCATGAGCTCCGTGTCCATGAGGCGCTCTGTTGGTGGTGGTGGCCTGGCCTTGGGAGGTGGTGGCAGTAGCTCCAGCTTCAGCTACAGCATCGGCGGAGGTGGTGGTGCTGGAGGCCTGGCCCTCGGCGGTGGAGGCCTGGCCCTTGGCGGTGGAGGCCTGGCCCTTGGTGGTGGAGGCATCGGTTTTGGAGCTGGAGGTGCTGGCATCGGACTGAGCATGGGTGGTGGTGGTGGCTTTGTGGCACCTGCACCCGCCATCACAGCTGTCACAGTCAACCAGAGCCTGCTTGCCCCCCTGAACCTGGAGATCGACCCCACCATCCAGACCGTCCGCACCCAGGAGAAGGAGCAGATCAAGTCCCTCAACAACCGCTTCGCCTCCTTCATCGACAAGGTCAGTGTGCTTCTCATTAAAAATCAGACAGAGAGTAAGGCATAGGCAAGAGGGGATATTATCATTCCTCTATGCTTATTAGCATGTACTCAGTCCAACATCAGAGAGGATGTTGCTTGTGTTCACTAAGAGTCTCACTAAGTCACTAAGTGCCGTAAAAACAGTATCAGACATGTGGTCTTCCAAGTACTTAACATAGGCTGAAGGCAATGAGCAGGCCATAAACAGAATAATGAGAAACAAAAGTCTGATGGGTAAACCAAATCCAAAGCAGGAAGTGACAAGGCAGGTGAGGGTGGGGTCAGAGGCACAACAGAAACACATGGCAGAAAAAAACAACACCAACAAAAACATACAGTAGGACTAGAGGGGTATTCTCTCATGAATAAAATGCTGGCTGCCACACCTTGATGTCAGATATGTTAATAGGCCACCCCTGCTTTTCTAATGGAAGGCTGTGGTCACCTTTTGGTGATATTTGGATCATTTAAAGGTAAACTATGCAAGATTTTCACCTTCATGACGCCAATTTCATGGTAAAACAAACTTCTAGGAGGCGGATCGTTCACCTAGCATACTGTAGCTATACAGCATAGATGTAGCAAGTCACTACAGAGAAAAAAAGCCATGCAATGAGAAAGGCGGCCCAACAAATCCTGCGAGAATCATGAAACATTGTCAATAGTAGATAATATAGCCTTTTGGAGTTTTTGCTGGTGGTTACCGTAGTTCTTCAACTCCACAACAAAAGCATTTCACTGTGTACAGGGGGAATAAGTCACAAGGAGTTAGTTATTTAGGGAACTCCTTTAATATCTTGTTCTGGTGATGGCTTGGCGTGGGTGTGACTGCCATGCCTACATGTGAAGGTTTCTAATCACATCGCATGCATGCAACATCTTTGCATGCCAAGCCACAGATGGCACTCATGCAAACATAATGTATGTTGTGAAACAATGTTCCACAGCCTCCTAGAGCATTGAGCAACTGCACAAGCGTAATTTTCTTTTACAGTATACAGTATGCATACCACAGCTAAAATTGTGTGTCAAAAGAGAAGCGTTCAATAACTCATAAGAATACATTTTGCTTAGATGTTTTACAAATGATTCAACTGTTTTTCATGAAACGCAATGTTAAAGATATATTTCATACGGGGAAAATATACATATTTTACAAGGTTTGACTTTGTGTATGCTTTTTGTCAACTACATACTCTATGTATAATTTACTTGACCACTTTGTTTTCTTCAAATAGGATTTATTAATGAGTAGTATGAGTAGTATGTGTTCAAATTCAGTGGATGTATAGACAATATTTTCCAAAATCATATCTCAATAAGGAAAGTCAGCAAGCCCAAATTTTGGACAGGTGGTCCACACACACAGAATGATAATGGTATACTATATATGTTAAGCTGTATCAACACATTTCTCTGTAGATTAGGACACATGTGCTAATTTTGCATTCTTTCTCTTAGAATTAGTGTCAGTTTAACTGATCTGATGATGCTTCATTTTATTCCCACAGGTACGCTTCCTGGAACAGCAAAACAAGATGCTGGAGACCAAGTGGACCCTTCTCCAGGACCAGACCACTGTGCGCTCCAACATCGACTCCATGTTCGAGGCCTACATCGGCAACCTGCGCAGACAGCTTGACGGCCTGGGCAACGACAAGGTCAAGCTGGAGGGAGAACTGAGGAACATGCAAATTCTGGTTGAGGACTTCAAGCTCAAGTGAGTGCCTCAATTATTCATGGACATTGGTCATTGTTTACCACCTGTCATTGAGTGTACATGTATGCAGTTTCCTACGACTGTACTGTATGATTGACTGCCCTCTTTTTTGTGTAGATTTGAAGCTGAAATTAACACGCGTGCCACAGTGGAGACTGAGTTTGTTCTGCTGAAGAAGGTAAAAGTAGCAAAATGTACAACATTTGTTTGCTGTTACCTCCGAATCTACAGACTTACCCATTCTTCCACCCTTCTTTAGGATGTTGATGCTGCCTACATGGTCAAGGTGGAACTGGAGGCCAAGGTTGATGCCCTTACGGATGAGATCAACTTCCTCAGGGCCGTCTATGTGGAGGTGAGAGTTGGTCATACTTCATCCACAGGGTCCAATCCAAAGTGCACTTACTGTACTGTACAGTGTTCACAAGCTCATACGGAACCTTCACATTTGCCTTTCCCTTCCTCCCACAGGAGCTGCGCGAGCTGCAGGCACAGATCAAGGACACCTCTGCTATTGTGGAGATGGACAACAGCCGCTCTCTGGACATGGACTCCATTGTTGCTGAAGTGCGTGCTCAGTACGAAGATATCGCCACCCGCAGCCGTGCTGAAGCAGAGAACTGGTACAAGGCCAAGGTGAATGCATTGGAGTGCCACTATCACACATTATTTTATCAATGCAGGGCATTGTATCTTGAAATGGGCACTAACTAGAACCTCCATATTAACACCTCTTGGTATTGAACAGTTTGAGGAGATGCAGACGTCTGCTGGCCAATACGGTGTAGACCTGCGTGCAACCAAGTCAGAGATTGCAGAGCTCAACCGCATGATCAGCCGTCTCTCAAGCGAGATTGAGGTCGTCAAAGGACAGGTGAGTTACCTTCACTTCTGCCACCCCCACCAAATATGCCATCATCAACAAACCACCTAATTGACTTGCATTCCTCTGTTATGATGTAGCGTGCCAGTATTGAGGTCCAGATTGCAGAGGCTGAGGAGCGAGGTAGCCTAGCAGTACAGGATGCCAAGCTGCGCATCAGGGACCTCGAGGAGGCCATCCAGAAAGCCAAGGCGGACATGGCCCGCCAGGTGCGCGAGTACCAGGAGCTGATGAACGTCAAACTGGCCCTCGACATTGAGATCGCCACCTACAGGAAACTGCTGGAAGGAGAGGAGTCCAGGTAAACATACCAAACATAGTGCATACGGTATACTAATAATCATAATAATCAGAAAATAAGTATAATGTAGTATAATAGTACATCAATTAGTATAACATAATAATAGTCCAAAACCGGATTACGTGGCCATTGTTAGTTGGCAACAACAATGAGAAATCCTAATCCATCATCCCTTCCACAGAATTGGAGGTGCCTCTGCAACCGTTCACGTTCAAGAGACTTCAGCTGCTGTTGGTGGGTAGAATTCCTCATTTCAAGACTGAATAAGAATCCAGGAGATGATCAATACTGTGTGTTGTCTGCACTCTCTTTTTTCTGCTCTTGCGTTTAACTGATTGAAATGTTTTGCAGGAGGCGGTGGCGGCGGTGGCCTGGCCCTTGGTGGTGGCGGTGGAGGTGGCGCTGGATTCGGCTATGGTGGTGGTGCCGGCATTGGAATTGGCGGTGGCATCGGTGGTGGCCTTGGCATTGGCGGTGGCCTTGGCATTGGCGGTGGCTCCAGCCTCAGCATTGGCGGTGGCAGCAGCATGTCCATGTCTCGCTCCTCCTTGATGTCCAGTGGCATCCGCCGCTTCTAAATAAGGAACAACCTCTCCCCCCTGATATCCCCTATTCCACTCAGACACAGAACATTTGACAACGTCCTGGGCAGCAAGTGTTCTTCATGAACAAAAACCTAAAGAGTGAAAGAAATATGCCAGAATTGGTTAGAGCTTCTCGATTCACATCACACTTTGGAAGCCTTTCCCATCACAGGCCCATGGATCTGATCATTTTTCATGTTGCATCCCATCAAATTTGGGATGCAACAAGCCATGCACATGTGAAAACACAAAATAAAAGAGGGCTCTTCATTAAGTATTCCTTTGTTGTTGGTCATTTGCGTTCATATTCACCTGTCTTATCATATTGTGGCTGGAAAGTAGTCACTTGTAATGAACATTTCTCACTGACAAATGTAGCCCTGTGTTTCACATATCTGATATTAAGCATTTTGATGATCTTGTCATGTAAGTGTCACGGGGGGAATATTTTAGAAACATCAAGATGGCTGCCACCATTTGCTCCTTTGGGCAAATTGTTTGCAGGTGCTAAATTGACTCGGGCCACGGATTGGGCCTTTTCTAAGGCTCTATGTTTTGAGTTTTGAGAGAGAGGGCTTGCAGAGGAAAAAGGCCCCCTGTGAAGGCTAAACATGTCTTGGGCTTTTTATGCCTTTATTGATAGAACAGTGGAGAGAGACAGGAAGTGAATGGGAGAGGGAGCAGGGATGGGATCCGGAAAGGACCTCGGGCCAGGAATTGAACCCGGGTCACCGGTGTACGGTGCAGGTGCCCCAGCCAGTTGCACCACAGCTGGGGCCTGGAGAACATTTTTAGGGACCGGGAAAATTAAATGCTGGGCTGCATCGAAGACATTAACACTGGGCCGCACCGAAGATATTCACACTGGGCGGCAGGACTGCAACGGAGGAAGCGAGAAGCTGACGTGGGATAGAGGATGTCACAGACTCTCGCGGCCTGGAAAGCTAAGTAACCACTTCTTTCTCTGCATGCCTGATTGTTTTAACTGGATTTAAGCCAACAATGTCTGCTTGGAAGTGCTAGCTTGTCCCCCCCCCACACACACACCTTTTTGGTGCTTGCCCGAGCCAGCTAGCTGTTGTATGGCTAATATCTGCTTATCCCATTGAATTGTCCCTACTTGGATTTAAGCCAACGATGTCCCCTTGGAAGCGCCAGCTTGTCCGTTCCCCCCCTTATTGGTGCTTGTCCGAGCCAGTCATTTGTTGTACCACTATTATCTGTTCTCTCCATCTTACTGTCCTCTTCTGGATTTAAGCGATAGCGATAGCCTGTCCCTGTTCTTTTACCTTAATCCACGACGTACGGTGTCATGCCGAGAGCCCTCGTGAGCCGTCGACCGTCCTATCTCTCTGCCCTAGCATGCTCCAGAGGGGAACATCAATCCCCGTGTGCTGATAGCCCTAGTGTCGGCAGAGAGGGTTAAAGCGGAGCGAGAGGCGCAAACGTTCGATAATTTCCGCGTTCTGTCTTCGCAAAGGGGAGGGGGGCTAAATCCCCCTTTAAGCAGACCTGTTAACATTCGAACTGAACTGCTTGCCAATCTGACAGAGATCGACATCCCACTATTACCCCTTTTCCACCGACGCGATTCTGGTGCTGGTTCGGAGCCAGTGCCAAGTCTGGAACCGGTTCTTTGCTTTTCCACACAAAATAACCTGGCTCTGGGCCAGGAAAACTGGTTCCAACTCAGCACCAACTTTGAGCTGGACCAGAGATAAGAACCAGTTACGTCAGCAAATCAGAAGCTTGCGTTGTCCACAGAGGCGGGAGTAACAAAAAAAATCTGAAAACAATGGCGGCAGCTCCAGGGGTCTAACTGGAAATATTCAATGTGAATAAAGGTTTCTTGACCACTTTTAATGGCTAATTTTGATATGGTTTATTGTTTATATGCGACACAAATGTGTCCCAGACACACAGATCATTGCAGGTTGCTGTAAGCTCCCGAACGGTAAAGTTAGCTTGTTAGCTTGTTGACCAAAACATAGCAACCTAGCATGCTGATATAACTACTGTGGTGTTTCTGGTCAGGCTAACGTTAGCAGCAAAAAAAGCAGCGTAGTATGGTCATAACCATAACAACGGGTGCTAATCAAGTGCTAATGTTGGCTAACATGCTTTTCTAGCGACTGCAATAAATACACATGCAACATAGGGCACGTCCGGTTTTATTCCACAAATGGATACAGTGATACAGTTGAACTCTCTCGACATTTGAGCTTTTTGTGCTCAAAGTTAATCGTAATAAGTTTTTCCACCACATCTCCATTTCTGCTGGTTGTTTTGGGATACAAAAGCGCACGTAAACAGTGACGTAGCGACGCAGCACTACTCTGGAACTCAGTCTGTGGAAAAGCGAGCTGGTTCTTGAATAATCGGCAGGTAGCACCAGCACCGAACTGGCACTAGCACCAGCCCGGAACCAGCACCTGGTTCGTGGCCGTGGAAAGGGGGTATATGAGGTCTTTGTGACACGCCTCTTTAAGCAGACAGGAACTGTTTGAATTTTTCTTCCATAGAGATGCATTATATTGCTCTATCTTGTCAATAATTAAGGATCTTTGGTGTCGCCACCTGGGAGACCGAAGCCAGCCTGCCCTTTAACTAGATGTGACCAACTGACCAGTGTGCCATGACGGAACACAGCGGAACACCAAGATGGGTCCCTCAAACATCTGCCTGGACGCAGACTGTTAGCACCCTTTAAAAACTGTGACACCATAGGGTGTTTTTCAACAGAAAGTCCCCCTACTGAATCATGGAACGCAGAGATAGTTGCAGGATAGACCCTTAGGATGCTAGCTGCCCTGCTGAAGGAAATTGAGTACCACTGCTACAGGAAAAATTTTTCGGATCAAACCCCGGTCATGACACCATGTAGAGAACAACTTTCACCTCTTTTGGTATTGCGTATAGCAAATATCGTATAGTTACTAAGATGAATCATAAAGGGGGTTTTCAATGGAATGAAATGGCACCCACTTCCGCCTCCTAAAGGGGCGTGATCAGTGACGAGATAATCGGTTTAGAACGGTGTAGAATCAGCAGAAGCAGGTGCCGTTGATAACCGTTGGTTTATTTCCACCGTAGAAATGCTCCCGTTTGCCTCCTAAATGGGAGTGGCAGTTGCGTCACAATGAAACCAGAATTTACCCTCATATGAATCGTCTCACTTTATAAACCGTCTCTGCTTATAGTCTCCAGAACAGACTGATTTAACTGTTCAGAGTTAATGGCGTGCTCAGTCCTCTTTGTTCTTTTGATGCTGCTTGTTGGTGGGTGCTCTTTGGTCCAAGGTAAATAGTTTGTGTAGAAAAGGAGAATTTCTCCACAACCAAGGCACTCCAAATGGTTTAAAATGTCTTTATTAAACTGACATGTCCAACATGGACCTAAAAATGCCCAAGCGTAGCGGCTGGGGCCTTCATCAGGGCATGAAATTCTCCTTTTCTACACAGACTGATTTAACTCTTGAGGCAAGGGCTGAGGAGAGGCCAGGCCCACAGCTGCAGGACAGCTGGTCTGGGATGCCAAATTTGACCCTCCTCTTGTGAGAGAGGCCCAGGTTGGCCCTGTACAAGGTGCAGGAGAGCAGGGAACCAATGTCTCATCGGCCACTGTGGAGCGATTAATAGAACTCTGTAGGACCCCTGGCAGATTCTGTCCAATAGTAATGGAATCAAAGGTATTGGAGGAAAGGCATACAACAATCCTTCCGGCCACTCATGAGAGATGATTCACATCTGGCCATGGGTTGTCTCCCTCGGCGCAAAGAGAGCCACCTGGGCCACACCAAAATGTGCCCTGCCCACAAACTTGTGACCATCTCCGGGGGCCACCAGAAAAAGGTGGAGACTGACGCCAAAACTGGAGTCTGTAACACCTTGCAATTGTCTCCAATACCCAAAGGTCTAAAGTCTCCTTCTCCCAACTGACCAGGCGTAGCTGGGAGTGAACCTTGGCGACTGCACCGTAAACCCTATGTACAGCCCCCTCAGGTTCTTGGACCCCAGGGGGCATCCACTTTGGGCCACCCTACTTGTTACTGACAGGGGTAGACGCTGGGTGTGTGTGCGCTGATGGTTCCCCGTTCTAGGTGCGGTATCACAGTATGCGATGTATGCGAAGACTCCTGAGCCTATTCAGTATGGTCTGTGAGCTTGGATGAAACACATTCCCAGGCTGTATCAGCTGAGTGCTGGGTGCTGAGCAATACCAGCTCAAACACTATCAGCTGTGCTAGCACCCGCTATCAGGATTGTGAGTCCCGCAATTTTTGCAGCAGACAGGACTCATTACCACATCACCTGCACCGGCATTCTCTGTGCCACCATCCCCAGATGCTGCGCCCTCTGAATGGGAGAAACAGCACTGCACGCATCCTCAGGGTTCTGCTGGTATCGCTCCACCTCCAGAGGGGATTCTTGCAATCAGGCAATCAGGATGCCTCAAATGTGGGTCCTGGAAAGATGGCAGGTGGCCAGGTGAGGTCCCAGCTGACTGGTCAGTCTCTGGTGGAGCCAACCCTTGAGAGTGGCCACCAGAAGCTGGGAGTGTGAGTCCTCCTCCCCTACTGAAGCCCCATGAGCAGAACTTGGAGGACATAAGGACGAGGGGGAACCACGGTGGATATCACGTGGGTCCATGACCGCATGACAAAAATGGCAAGCCTGAGCTGCCATCTTAGACAGTCAGATAACTCCACTCAAAGTATACAATAAAACTGGCAAGTGTGTTCAAACCTGTTAAGCAGTGATAACCCCACTGGCTCATACACTTTGTAGGCTATTACCTGCGTGATCCTCAGCACTGTTCCGGCATTCAATAAGCAAGGTTTAGTAACTTCAAAGAGAAATCGTATCAATCCTCAGGGAGTCAAGGCGCCTGCGCGAGTAAGGTAACGGATTGGAGGTGTCACAATTTCAAACTTACCGGTCTTGGAGGCGAAGTGAAAGGGAAAAGAGGCAGAGGCATGTTCCCAGATGCATCCGCTGTGGGACCAACCTCTAGTCAGTCACATGGCTTTGTTGGTATAAGGGCAATTCCATATCAGTTGGAACAGGTCCGACACCATGGTCCTCAGTTTTTCCTGATTTTTGGTCCAAATGTTCCTCCATGTCTCATTAGAAGAAAACCAACATTTTAGCTGGGTATCTTGTTTAGTTTCTGAGATATGGCTCTTCAAATGTGGTTAGACGCGTCCTAAAAAAAGGCTGAAAATTCCTGTATTTAATGAGCACCACTTTTTTTTAAACCCCTCTCCTCTCTTAAGGCTACCATATTATTTTCTAAAAATTTGAACACTGGGGCAGTACCCGGTGTTGTTGTCCAAAATCATAAAGGAATTACAGTCCTTCCCACCATTGGAGACTTATTCATCGAAACAAACCCATATTTGTTTTGAAAGCAATGAAAAAAAAACTGTTTTTGTTCTGTTATGGTCATGAATGGCTAGCACTCACAGTTTTAAAACTCTACATATATATAGTCCATGAATAAGAGAACATGTTGACAAAAAATTGAGAATGTTAGTTTTCGTATTTCGAGGCTATGAGGCTTCAAAGTTGGCCAAAATGGCGTTTTTTCCTAAAAATGCCACTTTTATTGCCTTTTTCCAAGGACAAGATGAAATGCAAATCCAACATTTCTTTTTTTCTGCAATAGTGTGGCACTTTGTAGATCATGTGAATGTGGTAGATCCAACCTGTCCATTTTAATATCCCCACAGCACATGTCTGAAGTTAGAAAAACTGTCTTGGCTGAGGGAGGTGTTGGTTTGATTTGTATGAACCTCTTAGAAGGACAATATGGGGTGTAAACCCATTTTTTTCTGTTTGAGGGATCAGAATGCCATCTTGTAAATAGGATAAAAATGTTGTATCCCATTTTTACTCTTTAGTGATCCCTTAAAATATGTCCAAAAGTTGTCAAAAATGAAAAAGGCAACTAAATTGAGGGGCTTAAATGGCCAAGTGGATCAAGTCACACAAGGCTACAAATGTAATATAAGACAGATGAGATACTGAGGGAGAACACTGTGAAATGTTTAACCCTGTTACGATGGCCTTTGAACCCACCGTGTCCCTAATATCCTGTGATAACCGGAAGTTGGTTTAAAACAGGAAATAAACTTTAAAAAGGCTATATCTAGAGAACGGAAGGTCATAGAAATAAACATTCACGACTTCCGGCATGACGAGTTAGTGAGCAGACGTGCGAAAGGGGGCTCCGGCTAAACTTTCATATTTTTTAAGCTGAACGACTTTAATATCTAATTATTCTCTTTTGGTTGACTGGCAATTGGACATTTACAGATACATTACGTGAAAGTATTAAGAAATAGGCCAAATGAGCAAGCAGAAACAGCAAGGAGCTCGAGCTAGCGTTTCGGCTAAGTTAGCTAACATGGCCAAGGACGCTGACTGGACTAGCAAAAATGAAGACAGCCCGGTTACCAAAAGCGACCTAGCAGCTCTACTCAATGATCAGCGTGAAAGCTTCAAGACTGATGTGGCCGTTTTGATTCGCGAGTCAACAGAATCCCTTAGGTCATCGGTGGATTCTCTGGGACAACAGGTGTCATCATTTAATGGCCGTCTCACTCAAACAGAAGTTTTGGCTGGGGAAAACTTTGGGAAAATCAACGAGATGGAGACTGCCATTAAAACGCTTCAGTCTCAATGCGGAAAACTTCTGGACAAAGTTGACGATCTCGAAAATAGATCCAGGCGTTCGAATCTGAGACTTATCAACGTGCCCGAGGAGAGTGAGAAGGGCCTGGACCCGACTACGTTTGTGTCGGACTTGCTGATGACGGTGACTGGCTCCGAAGTCTTTGATAGCCCCCCTGAGATAGAGAGAGCTCATCGCTCCTTCCGCAGATCGGGGGACAGTAGGCCTAATGCAGAGAAGCCGAGAGCCTTCATCGTGAAATTTCTCCGTTACCAAGATAAAGAGAAAGTCCTGAGATGGGCCAGGAAACATAAGATGACTTACCGTGATTCTGAACTGAGAGTCTACCCTGATATCAGTGCTGAACTGAACAAACAACGAGCGTCATTTAATCCGATTAAAAATTCACTGTATCTGAAAGGAATAAAGTTTCGCCTGCTGCACCCGGCCCGTCTTCACGTTTCATTCCATGACCAGGACTACTACTTCGATTCGCCTCAAAAAGCCCAGAACTTCTATGACCAGCACGTCAACATCCCTGACGAATAGGCTGCAATGGAGAAGAGACCGGTCTCATCCATCCCGAGATGTTTGTTACAGCCAGCAAGCTAGAATTTTCTGTTAATTTGGACTTATAAGGCGCTGTTGTAAGTATTTTTTTTTTAAAGATTTGTGACGACCTGAATCCTATCTTATCATAGACTAACCGTTTTAATTTGTTATTCTTTACACATATAATAAGTCGTTAATAATAGCCTATAAAAGGGTACATGCCTATTAGGCCACTACATCTCCCTACCGATCTTATTTTGGTGTTAATTCTCAGCGTCACATAATTCATTACTCTAAATAGGAGCCCCCTGACTCAAGTAGTAGAGAAGTAGCTCATGCCATCTGGAAGTGGCATATTTTGGATAATCCTGCTGCTAGTTCTAGTTCTAAGAACATGCTTAGGAATGTTAGATTTTGCATTCATGTTGTGCACTCTCCGTTCTGAGAGTTTAATATGGCGGGGTTTTCTGGGAGGGGAATGGGTGGGTGGGTGGATACATATGTGTGTGATTGGGAGGGGGTGGGTAGTTGTGTCCTCACTACGGTTGTTGGTATATATGTGTTTTGTTTTTTTTTCTCCCTCCCCTTCCCCTGCTTTCATCTTCTCATGTCAAGGCAGTGTCACTATTTTACATAGCCTACCTCTGACCATTACATATGAGTAACATAATAAAAGACAAAGGAGCAAGCCTGAGGTTGGTATCCTGGAATGTTAAAGGCCTTAATAGCCCAGTCAAGAGAGGCAGAATTCTATCTCATTTAAGACACTTAAAAACCGATGTAGCTTTCCTACAGGAGACCCATCTGATCACTAAAGATCATCACAGATTGAGGGCATCATGGATTGGTCAATGTTTCCACTCCAATTTTAGCAGTAAAGCACGGGGTGCAGCTATTGTATTCCATAAAAAAGTTCAGTTTACCCCATCTAATACAATAGCTGATAATCAAGGCCGATTCATTATAGTTACAGGCGCTCTTAACAATGAAGCAGTCACTCTTATAAACTTGTATGCGCCCAATTGGGATGATGAAGCGTTTGTTACAAAGGTGATATCGTCTCTTCCAGATTTGAGTAGTTATAAATTAATTTTGGGGGGTGACCTTAACTGTGCAATGGACCCGGTTTTGGACAGATCCTCCTCCAGACAGCACGCTCCATCTAAAATGGCCAAAGCCTTCTCATCTTTCATGAACCACATAGGAAGTGTGGACCCATGGCGATTCCTCTACCCTGATAAAAAACAATTTTCATTTTATTCCCATGTTCATAATAGTTTCTCACGAATAGATTACTTTTTCATTAGTAATGATTTCCTTCCAGCTGTTAATCACACGGAATACTCAGCCTTAGTCATATCGGATCATGCACCACTACTTCTTGACCTTTCTTTTGCACTCTTACAAAAAACACGCCCTCCCTGGAGGTTAAATTCTGCACTGCTTAACGATAATGCATTTAATTGTATGATTTCTGCAGCAATTGATAATTTTCTTATAAATAATGATTCAGATTCCATATCTCCTTCTTTGCTTTGGGAAACATTTAAAGTGGTTATTCGGGGAGAGATTATATCGTACTCTGCGAGCATAAATAAATATAAAAAACAAAAACAAGAGCAGCTAATGGAAAATATTAAACATCTGGATAACAAACTATCAGTATCACCATCCCCAGAACTTATAAAAGACAGACAAAATCTACAAATGGAATATAATCTATTTACAACGCATGAGACCGAAAAACTACTATTGCACTCACGAGGATTTTTGTATGAGCATGGTGAGAAAGCAGGACGGCTGTTGGCTCACCAGCTCAGGAGTCGAACAGCATCTCAACAAATTAAACAAATTAGAACTTTTTCAGGAGAAGTTACAGTGCTTCCGTCTGTCATTAATGATACCTTTAAAAATTACTACTCTAAACTATACACTTCTGAAGCCTCTAACACTGACACATATAGGACAGAATTTCTTGATAATTTGGAATTCCCATCCATTGCTACAGGCAAAGCAAGTTATATGGATCAACCTCTGAAAATTAGTGAAATTACTGATGCAATTAAACTAATGCAAAGCAGCAAAGCCCCTGGCCCGGATGGATATCCGATAGAATTTTATAAAAAGTTCATTGATAAACTAAGCCCTCTTCTTCTTAAAATGTTTAATGACTCTTTGGATCAGGGAACCTTACCTAAAACCCTCACAGAGGCCTCCATAACCTTATTGTTGAAACCAAACAAAGACAGTGTTGAGTGCGGCTCCTACAGGCCAATCTCACTCTTGAATAATGACTATAAGATTCTAGCTAAAATACTTGCACTGAGATTGGAACCTGTTTTGCTGGACATCATATCGTCAGACCAGACGGGATTTATGAAAAATCGTCATTCCTTCTCAAATATTCGCAGACTTCTTAATATCCTTTTATCCTCAGCTCCTGTTGAGACATCAGAAGTGGTGGTCTCACTAGATGCTGAGAAAGCATTTGACAGGGTGGAGTGGGAGTACCTGTTTGATGTCCTAAACAGATTTGGTATGGGTTCCAAATACATCTCATGGATAAAGTTACTATATACCTCACCTAAAGCTTCAGTGAATACAAATGGAATGAGATCTCAATACTTTACACTCTCCAGGTCCACCCGTCAGGGGTGTCCCCTGAGTCCCCTGTTATTTGCTGTGGCAATTGAACCATTGTCTATAGCACTCAAGTCAACTAGCTATAATCAGGGGATTACTAGAGGTGGCACCAAACATATACTTTCACTTTATGCAGATGATTTATTGTTGTTTATTTCTGATCCATTAACCACTATCCCTCGCATAATCGAACTATTAGATAAATTTGGAACCTTTTCAGGTTATAAACTGAATTACTCAAAAAGTGAATGTTTCTTGGTAAACAACCCAACCCCACACATTACTGATGGAGACCTTCCCTTTAAGCTGTCTGGAAACACCTTTAGATACTTAGGGGTGAATATCTATCAACATTTATCAGCCATTTACAAAAATAATTTTCTACCTTTAATGGAACAGATTAAACTAGATTTGGAAAAGTGAAATGGTCTGCATTTAACAATTGCAGGTAGGATAAATTGTATAAAAATGAACGTGCTCCCTCGGTTTTTGTATCTTTTTCAGTGTCTGCCAATCTTTTTGCCAAAATCATACTTTAGTACAGTTGACAAATTGATCTCCTCCTTTATATGGAAAAATGGGACCCCCAGGATCAAACGTGGGTTTTTACAAAGAGACAGATCAGTTGGTGGATTAGCACTCCCAAACTTGAGAAATTATTATTGGGCAGCCAACATACAAAAAATGATCCTTTGGGTTCAGGCGCCGACACTAAATTGGTGTGAGATCGAGGCTAGTTCATGTCCCTCCACTTCACTTTTGGCTTTGCTCACATCTAAACTACCCATTCAGTCAACCCAATACACAGGCAACCCTATCGTTATTACTACTTTAAGGATCTGGTCTCAATTTAGACTAACTTTTGGACTCAAGGGGGCATCCAACCATAGCCCCATTTGCAACAATCACCTTTTTCTTCCCCCCAGTGTAGATGCAGCCTTCTCCTTTTGGCGAAGGGCAGGCCTTACAAATCTAAGAGATCTCTACACTGATAATTCCTTTGATAGCTTTGGCAAACTCTGTGAAAGGTTTAACCTCCCACAGTCACATCTTTTTCGTTATTTCCAGATCCGTAACTTTGCCAAGCTGAATAATTCAATCTTTCCAAACTCTCCACCTGATTCTGCTGTCGATTCAATTTTAGACATTCCTGCTAGTCAAAAAGGCCTCATTTCCAGAATATATATTTCAATATCCCAGCTCACAGAGACCCCACTTGATCAGATAAGAAAAACCTGGGAGGAGGAGCTGGGTTGCCCTATTGCTGACAATGACTGGGAGGAGGCACTCAGCAGAGTGAATGGGAGTACGTCTTGTGCAAGGCTGAGTTTAATACAGTTTAAGGTGGTTCACCGCACTTATTTTACCAATTCTAAACTTTCCAAAATATATCCTAATGTCACAGACTCCTGTAACAGGTGTAATTTATCTCCAGCAGACATGACACACATGTTTTGGTCTTGTCCTTGCCTTCATGATTACTGGACAAATATCTTTGGTCATTTGTCCAAATTTCTAAGTGTTACATTACCACCAAGCCACCAAGTTGGTATCTTTGGGGTAATACCAAATCATGAGAATTTTAGAAAGTGGGCAAAGGACACTATTGCCTTTGCATCCTTATTAGCGAGGAGGAGAATACTACTAGGATGGAAGTCACCGCTTGCCCCCACGGCGTCCACATGGCTTAAAGACCTTATGATGTTCCTCAATCTAGAAAAAATTAAATACAATTTAAGAGGGTCTCCTGAAAAATTTGAGTTAGTTTGGAATCCAACACTGGAATACATAAGAGAATTAAAAACTCTCGAAGATAAATGAGCACCCTTTTTGAACAGCACTATCTTTTGGCATGCCTCAGGGTTGTCAGAGTACAAGTTGACCTTGACACCTTATTTCCTTACTGACCCCCCCCCCTCCTTTTTTTGTTTTATTTTTTGTTTTTTGTTTGGTTTTGTTTTGTTTTCTATTCTTTTCCCTATGTTTCCATTGGCATGTATGGTGCAGATGATGTGCACTTCTCAACCTTATCTTAAAAATAATAATTTATTCGCATCATGGACATTTTGAATGTATGTTGTATTATGCATTGTATCATTTGTTACATTATGCATTGTATTATTTTTAATTTGGTGTTTATAGTATAATCTGTACGGTGTAGAAAGTGTAGTGTGGATAACTGGGTAGGGTGGGGAAATGAAAGGGTATGTTGTTGAAGAAAAATGGAAAATAAGCCTTCTGATGTAAATGGCTCTTTGTTATAACCTGTGAAATCAATAAAAAAATATATGTCAAAAAAAAAAGAAATAAACATTCACTTCTTGCTTGATCCTCATGGTCGAATTATGTCTGATGGAGCAAATCAGATTGAGTCTACGACCTTCCGTTCAAGAGTTGTTCGCAAAAAACTATTTCCCATTGTAACGAATGGGAAAAAACAAAAAACTGAAATTTGCTTAAGTGTTGAGGCCAAAATCATGGTTTGAGATATTGTGTAGGAGTATGTTTCAGACCATTTGGAGTTGATTGGTACCCACTTTGTGTGACATAAAAAAAATCCCCCCTTAGGGTTTAACTTATGGATGGATATGGATGACCAAAAAGTGTAGGATTTTCACTGGTCCTAGGGTTATGTTTATCTAAGTGGATCTCGGGTTAATTGTCCAGGGATACCATTAGAACAAATCACAATGCATGCTGCATCCAACGGTAACTCCAACAGCAACCAGGAGACAATATGCTTCATGCAGAAGAAATTTGTTTATAAGAATGAACCTCAGTTAAGGACACAGTGGGTTCAAAGGCCATCATAGCAGGGGTTATACATTTCACAGTGTTCTCCCTCAGTATCTCTTCTGTCTTATATTTCATTTTTAGCCTTGTGTGACTTGATCCACTTGGCCATTTAAGCCCCTCAATTTAGTCGCCTTTTTTCATTTATGACAACTTTTGGACATATTCTAAGGGATCAATAAAGAGTAAAAATGGGATATAAGATTTTTATCCTGTTTACAGGATGGCATGCTGATCCCTCAAAAAGCCAAAATGGGTTTACACCCCATATTGTCCTTCTAAGAAGTTCATACAAATCAAACCAACACCTCCTTCAGCCAAGACATTTTTTCATTTTTTCTAACTTCAGACATGTGCTGTGGGGATATTAAAATGGACAGGTTGGATCTACCACATTCACATGATCTACAAAGTGCCACACTATTGCAGAAAAAAAGAAATGTTGGATTTGCATTTCATCTTGTCCTTGGAAAAAGGCAATGAAAGTGGCATTTTTAGGAAAAAACGCCATTTTGGCCAACTTTGAAGGCTCATAGCCTCGAAATACGAAAACTAACATTCTCAATTTTTTGTCAACATGTTCTCTTACTCATGGACTATATATATGTAGAGTTTTAAAACTGCTAGCCATTCATGACCATAAGAGAACAAAAACAGGTTTTTTTTTTCATTGCTTTCAAAAAAAATATGCGTTTGTTTCGATGAATAAGTCTCCAATGGTGGGAAGGACTGTAATTCCTTTGTGATTTTGGACAACAACACAGGGTACTGCCCCAGTGTTCACATTTTTAGAAAATAATATGGTAGCCTTAAGAGAGGAGAGGGGTTTAAAAAAAAGTGGTGCTCATTAAATACAGGAATTTTCAGCCTTTTTTTAGGATGCGTCTATCCACATTTGAAGAGCCATATCTCAGAAACCAAATAAGATAACAAGCTAAAATTTTGGTTTTCTTCTAATGAGACATGGAGGAACATGTGCACCAAAAATCAGGAAAAACTGAGGACCATGGTGTCGGACCTGTTCCAACTGATATGGAATTGCCCATAATGGTGTCGCGACAGATAGCCTGATGGCATCATTCGTTTTAAGACCGTGGTGACGGTCAGAGAGGTCAAAATAGATCTCTTTCCGGATACAACGGCTTTCAGACTCACTTGATACAACGGCTTTCAGACTCACTTTTGACTCTCCATAGACAGTAAAATAATAAAATAAATTTTCCACAATTCTGAGTAGCCTTTTATAGAAACAATGTTTGTGGGGTACATGTAGTGCTTGCTATGCAAATTAAAGCTGTAGGTATGCTAGGATAATCATGTTGGTTGCAATGGTGGTTGCTAGGTTGACATTACAGTGGTGGTTGCTATGTTGTTGCAGCTCCTATTGAAGACCTATGTTAACAAAGTTTGAATTAAGATTTTAAGTTAACATATTGCTATATGATTTAGCTGCATAGGCTACGTAATGCCCAATCTAATAGATTCAAGCCTACTGCAAGCTAGGCTGAAAACGGAGGAGTTCGGAATGCTGGGGGTGAGCGAAGGTGCGTCTTACAACACGTGTGAGTACACCTTAACATGTTTCGGTACAGTTAAGCTCAATTTCACACCGGAATTCTCCTTTAAGTTTAAGTTAACAGTTCAAGCTAATAGCGCAAACAAAAAGTGGTAAGCGGAATAATAATAATAAGAAGCCTAGGAAAAACAGCACTGTACATTTTCATGCACTGTAATAATACTCCATTTTCAGAGTCAAGAGTCAAGACCAATGCATTCAGCTAGTACTAATCCATTGATGGACAAATTGTTTCTTCTTTGTACAGGAAAAATAACTTGTATGTGTGTGTGTGTATGTGCATTGTGCATGCATGAATCTGTGAGTGTTTTTGTGCGTGCGTGTGTGTGAAAGCGAGTGATAGTTCCACCTTGTTACTGTAAAAATTAAAAAGCAGAAAATGATGCGTTGTAATTGCAGGTATCGTTGACTCACAGACTCAAAACTGCAAGAAATTTTAAATGTAGGATCACTATGAGAAATATGGGAAGCCGTACGGTGCAATAACATTGGAATAATGGCACTACACACTGAATGTACTTACACACACTGAAACATTGACACATTACACTTAAACATTGAAACATTATACACTGTGCACTTTTACCACACTGAAAATGCTTGAACACACTGAATTTTCTGCCATACACACTGAATCTGTTTGCACCACACTGAAATCACTCGCCCAACTCGGGTTTACTTGCACACACACTGAAACTGCTTGCACTACTCACTGAAACATTGACACATTATACACTGTGCACTTTTACCACACTGAAAAACACTAAAACACACCGGAACTGAAACGCCAACACACGGAAGTTTCCGTCATACACACTGAATCTGCTGGCACTTCACTGAAATCACTCGCCCGACACACTCGTTTACTTGCACACACGTTGAAACTGCTTCCAATACACACTGAAACTTTTACCACACTGAAAATGCTTGAACCCGCCGAAACGGCATCACACTGAATTTTTCGCCATACACAACGAAACTGCTTGCACCACACTGAAACACCCAACACACTGGTCACATCAGAGAGTGTGAGGAGCTTGCTGGTGGGGTGGGGGAACAAAGTTCTAGACTGATTATGAAATGCAAAAATAAAGCGAAAGGTGATACAGCTACCATCAAATTAAATACACGTAACCCAGCAAGGAACGCAGCCGGGAGCAATGCTAAATATTTTAGCCTATGCAGGCTGGGCTATTTTAAATAAACTTCTTTCGTTTGTTTACTGATAAACAATGCACAGCAGCTGGATGTGATGCTCTCCTTACCCGACTGCTCTTCCCCAGGGTAGCTACAGCTACAGGCCAGGTAACCCAACTTACAGTCTAAGCATGAAATAAAAAGAACTAAGGTCTAAGGTTCTAAAGGCCGTGGCACGGTCCTCCGTCTGCGTCACGCGCACGCGGCACTGGTGAGCGCGTGACGAGAATTGCGTCATTTTTACGGCATGCGTCGCGTTTTTGAGTCGACCAAAATTTAAGACCGCGCGTCTCTTTCACGCGTAGACTGCGCATGTGTGAAACGGAACTGCTGTAAAGACGCCGCTTCAGTAGGTGGAGCACGTACAGAAATAGCGCTTAAAACTCAGCAAACAGAGACAGAAGAACACTTAAACTGGCGTTTCCTACACGCTAACGTTGTTATATGATGACAAACATTAGTCTTTGAGTATTTTAATAGTCAGTTGTAAACAAAGACCTCCTATGTAATCCAAGTTGTGTAAATGGACTGAAGTTCGCTCTAAATATATACTTTTATCGATTATGCTAACCGTTAGCATCTCTATGGGATTTCCCATACACATTAGCCATAAGCTAACCCATTAGTTTAGCTGTAACTTGGAATGCTAGCCTATGCGTGGTGTGCTGTGCCTGTTCTGGTGGATGATAAATGGAGAGAAAGAACCAACTCATCAAACTTTTCAGCAGACATGAGAAAGTACTCGTGGTGCTTCTCCTCATCTAACAGCTGCATCTTTTGTGTATTTAAGTGTGGAACACTCCTTCCCTGGCTCTGCCTAGTTCAGTGGTCGCACATCCCAGAGTATCACAGTTAATTCGTAGTGCGCCGGCGCTAACCTTGATCGGCTGGCGCGCATTCAGGACACAGACATTGGAGTATGCCTCGTATACGCGTCTAAAATGACGCACGTCAAACGTCCAGTGCCGCGTGCGCGTGACGCAGACGGAGGAGCGTGCTAGAGCCTTAAGGTGATTCGCTAGGGATTCGAGAGTAGTTCAAACTAACGAAGTAAACAACTAGCCTAGCCGCCCATTCAAATACAATGTAAGTTAGCCCGTTAGCTCGCAAGCTAACGTGAGCTAGCATAAGGGAAAATAGCTAACTCGCAGAGTCACACAGTTGAAACACCACAAACACAATAAATTAATCGAAAATAATGACTCACCTGAAAAACAACACAGCACACAGCTGGATGACGTGAGGCTCTCTTTCCCAGTGTGTAGGTAAATGTTTCAGTGTGTTTTAACATTTTCAGTGTGGTAAAAGTGCACAGTGTGCATTGCAACAATGTTTCAGTGTGTAGTGCAAGCAGTTTCAGTGCGTGCGCAAGTAAACCCAGTGTGTAGGGCGAGTGATTTTAGTGTGGTGCCAGCAGATTCAGTGTGTTGGCGTTTCAGTTTCAGTGTGTTTTAGCATTTTCAGTGTGGTAAAAGTGCACAGTGTATAATGTGTCAAGGTTTCAGTGTGTAGGCTAGTGCAAGCAGTTTCAGTGCGTGTGCAAGTAGCTAAATCCAGTGTGTTGGGCGAATGATTCTAGTGTGTTGGGCGAGTGATTTCATTGTGGTGACAGCAGTTCAGTGTGTATGGCGGAAAATTCAGTTTGTTAGCATTTCAGTTTCAGTGTGTTTTAGCATTTTCAGTGCAGTAAAAATTCACAGTGTGTAATGTGTCAATGTTTCAGTGTGTAGTGCAAGCAGTTTCAGCGTGTGCAAGTAAACCCATTGTGTTGGGTGGTTGATTTCAGTGTGGTGCCAGCAGATTCAGTGTGTTGGTGTTTCAGTTTCAGTGTGTTCAAGCATTTTCAGTGTGATAAAAGTGTACAGTGTATAATGTGTCAGTGTTTCAGTGTGTAGTGTGTACATTCAGTGTGTAGTGCCAGTATTCCAATGTTATTGCACCGTACGGTTTCTTATGGGAAGCCGTACGGTGCAATAACATTGGAATAATGGAACTACACACTGAATGTACTCACACACACTGAAACATTGACACATTACACTGAAACAATGACACATTATACACTGTGTACTTTTACCACACTGAAAATGTTTGAACACACTGGAACTGAGAAACCAACACACTGAATTTTGCGCCATACACACTGAATCTGTTTGCACACGCACTGAAAAACTGCTTGCACTACACACTGAAACCTTGACACATACACTGTGCCCTTTTACCACACTGAAAATGCTAAAACACACTGAAACTGAAAAGCCAACACACTGAATCTGTTTGCACTGCACTGAAATCACTCGCCCAACACACTGGGTTTACTTGCACACGCACTGAAAAACTGCTTGCACTACACACTGAAACATTGACACATACACTGTGCCCTTCTACCACACTGAAAATGCTAAAACACACTGAAACTGAAACGCCAACACACTGAATCTGCTGGCACCACACTGAAATCACTCGCCCTACACACTGGGTTTACTTGCACACACACTGAAACATTGACACATAATACACTGTGCACTTTTACCACACTGAAAAAAGCTAAAGCCTACCTTACATTGCCAGACTTTGCAAAGATTTGGAAAAGATTTTTGAAAGACTACAGTCTCAGACCCTCTCACATCTAAAGACAATTCATTGAGTTTTTAGTCACAGACTAGTCACAGGCCAGTCTCAGATTAGGATTTTGCAAAGACTGTGGTCACTATTTACAAGACTGCTGCTAGATTCCTTCAAATTATTTCCATCGTGCACTAGGCTATACGTCATCATCAACAGGAACTCACGTGATAGGCTACTCATATCAAAGTATTTTTTTCGCGTTTCTGCAGCATTGTTTGATAGTGTGCCATACTAACAGATATAGAGTTGTTCTGTCACGTAGAATAGCCGACTAATAAATTATAAGAAATGAAATAACAAATAATCATACAGGCTACAGCTGTCGCCTATTTTGCCCCTTCCGTTTTCGTGTTCGTCGACCGAGGTCACTATTGGTTTTTAATGTTCACGTCACTATTTGCATGAGCCACGACTGAAAAGACTTACGATAATATCAAACATGTTTGATATTGTCGTAACGGCAAAACTAGAAAAAGACTGACTCCGACGGACTTAAAACCGCTAAGATTGGCACCTTACACTAAACGATTTAGATGACGGGAGCGCGCCGAGATTCTAGTACAACTGGCAAGATTTCCGCCCGATTTTGGAAAAGTAGTCGGCGACTGTTAAAACAGACCAAAATCGTGCAATGTAAGCCAGCCTTTAAACACACCGGAACTGAAACGCCAACAACCGGAAGGTTCCTCATACACACTGAATCTGCTGGCACCACACTGAAATCACTCGCCCGACACACTGGGTTTACTTGCACACGCGCTGAAACTGCTCCCAATACACACTGAAACTTTTACCACACTGAAAATGCTTGAACCTGCTGAAACGGCAACACACTGAATTTTTAGCCATACACACCGAAATTGCTTGCACCACACTGAAACACGCGCTGAAACTGCTCCCAATACACACTGAAACTTTTACCACACTGAAAATGCTTGAACCTGCTGAAACGGCAACACACTGAATTTTAGCCATACACACCGAAATTGCTTGCACCACACTGAAACACCCAACACACTGGTCACATCAGAGAGTGTGAGCTTGCTGGTGGGGTGGGGGAACAAAGTTCTGGAATGATTATGAAATGCAAAAATAAAGCAAAAGGTGATACAGCTACCATCAAACTAAACACGTAACCCAGCAATGAACGCAGCCGGGAGCAACGCTAAATATTTTAGCCTATGCAGGCTGGCCTATTTTAAATGAAACTTCTTTCGTTCGTTTACTGATAAACAATGCACAGCACAGCTGGATGTCATCTCCTTCACCGACTGCTCTTCCCCAGGGTAGGCTTACAGCAACAGGCCAGGTAACCCAACTTAGCCTACAATCTAAGCATGAAATAAGAAGAAACAAAACCCAACAAATATCGTTTAGGCTTCTTAGGTGATTCGCTAGGGATTCGAGAGTAATTCGAACTAACGAAGTAAACAACTAGCCTAGCCGCCCATTCAAATACAATTTAAGTTAGCCCGTTAGCTCGCAAGCTAACGTGAGCTAGCATAAGGGAAAATAGCTAACTCGCAGAGTCACACAGTTGAAACACCACAAACACAATAAATTAATCGAAAATAATGACTCACCTGAAAAACAACACAGCACACAGCTGGATGACGTGAGGCTCTCTTTCCCAGTGTGTAGGTAAATGTTTCAGTGTGTTTTAACATTTTCAGTGTGGTAAAAGTGCACAGTGTGCATTGCAACAATGTTTCAGTGTGTAGTGCAAGCAGTTTCAGTGCGTGCGCAAGTAAACCCAGTGTGTAGGGCGAGTGATTTTAGTGTGGTGCCAGCAGATTCAGTGTGTTGGCGTTTCAGTTTCAGTGTGTTTTAGCATTTTCAGTGTGGTAAAAGTGCACAGTGTATAATGTGTCAAGGTTTCAGTGTGTAGGCTAGTGCAAGCAGTTTCAGTGCGTGTGCAAGTAGCTAAATCCAGTGTGTTGGGCGAATGATTCTAGTGTGTTGGGCGAGTGATTTCATTGTGGTGACAGCAGTTCAGTGTGTATGGCGGAAAATTCAGTTTGTTAGCATTTCAGTTTCAGTGTGTTTTAGCATTTTCAGTGCAGTAAAAATTCACAGTGTGTAATGTGTCAATGTTTCAGTGTGTAGTGCAAGCAGTTTCAGCGTGTGCAAGTAAACCCATTGTGTTGGGTGGTTGATTTCAGTGTGGTGCCAGCAGATTCAGTGTGTTGGTGTTTCAGTTTCAGTGTGTTCAAGCATTTTCAGTGTGATAAAAGTGTACAGTGTATAATGTGTCAGTGTTTCAGTGTGTAGTGTGTACATTCAGTGTGTAGTGCCAGTATTCCAATGTTATTGCACCGTACGGTTTCTTATGGGAAGCCGTACGGTGCAATAACATTGGAATAATGGAACTACACACTGAATGTACTCACACACACTGAAACATTGACACATTACACTGAAACAATGACACATTATACACTGTGTACTTTTACCACACTGAAAATGTTTGAACACACTGGAACTGAGAAACCAACACACTGAATTTTGCGCCATACACACTGAATCTGTTTGCACACGCACTGAAAAACTGCTTGCACTACACACTGAAACCTTGACACATACACTGTGCCCTTTTACCACACTGAAAATGCTAAAACACACTGAAACTGAAAAGCCAACACACTGAATCTGTTTGCACTGCACTGAAATCACTCGCCCAACACACTGGGTTTACTTGCACACGCACTGAAAAACTGCTTGCACTACACACTGAAACATTGACACATACACTGTGCCCTTCTACCACACTGAAAATGCTAAAACACACTGAAACTGAAACGCCAACACACTGAATCTGCTGGCACCACACTGAAATCACTCGCCCTACACACTGGGTTTACTTGCACACACACTGAAACATTGACACATAATACACTGTGCACTTTTACCACATTGAAAAAAGCTAAAACACACCGGAACTGAAACGCCAACAACCGGAAGGTTCCTCATACACACTGAATCTGCTGGCACCACACTGAAATCACTCGCCCGACACACTGGGTTTACTTGCACACGCGCTGAAACTTCTCCCAATACACACTGAAACTTTTACCACACTGAAAATGCTTGAACCTGCTGAAACGGCAACACACTGAATTTTTAGCCATACACACCGAAATTGCTTGCACCACACTGAAACACGCGCTGAAACTGCTCCCAATACACACTGAAACTTTTACCACACTGAAAATGCTTGAACCTGCTGAAACAGCAACACACTGAATTTTAGCCATACACACCGAAATTGCTTGCACCACACTGAAACACCCAACACACTGGTCACATCAGAGAGTGTGAGCTTGCTGGTGGGGTGGGGGAACAAAGTTCTGGAATGATTATGAAATGCAAAAATAAAGCAAAAGGTGATACAGCTACCATCAAACTAAACACGTAACCCAGCAATGAACGCAGCCGGGAGCAACGCTAAATATTTTAGCCTATGCAGGCTGGCCTATTTTAAATGAAACTTCTTTCGTTCGTTTACTGATAAACAATGCACAGCACAGCTGGATGTCATCTCCTTCCCCGACTGCTCTTCCCCAGGGTAGGCTTACAGCAACAGGCCAGGTAACCCAACTTAGCCTACAATCTAAGCATGAAATAAAAAGAAACAAAACCCAACAAATATCGTTTAGGCTTCTTAGGTGATTCGCTAGGGATTCGAGAGTAATTCGAACTAACGAAGTAAACAACTAGCCTAGCCGCCCATTCAAATACAATGTAAGTTAGCCAGTTAGCTCGCTAGCTAACGGGAGCTAGCATAAGGGAAAATAGCTAACTAGCAGAGTCACACAGTTGAAACACCACAAACACAACAAATTAATCGAAAATAATGACTCACCTGAAAAACAACACAGCACACAGCTGGATGACGTGAGGCTCTCCTTCCCAGTGTGTGGGTCAATGTTTCAGTGTGTTTTAGCATTTTCGGTGTGGTAAAAGTGCACAGTGTGTAACAATGTTTCAGTGTGTAGTGCAAGCAGTTTCAGTGCGTGCGCAGGTAAACCCAGTGTGTTGGGCGAGTGATTTCAGTGTGGTGCCAGCAGATTCAGTGTGTATGAGGAACCTTCCGGTTGTTGGCGTTTCAGTTCCGGTGTGTTTTAGCTTTTTTCAGTGTGGTAAAAGTGCACAGTGTATTATGTGTCAATGTTTCAGTGTGTGTGCAAGTAAACCCAGTGTGTAGGGCGAGTGATTTCAGTGTGGTGCCAGCAGATTCAGTGTGTTGGCGTTTCAGTTTCAGTGTGTTTTAGCATTTTCAGTGTGGTAAAAGGGCACAGTGTATGTGTCAATGTTTCAGTGTGTAGTGCAAGCAGTTTTTCAGTGCGTGTGCAAGTAAACCCAGTGTGTTGGGCGAGTGATTTCAGTGCGGTGCAAACAGATTCAGTGTGTTGGCTTTTCAGTTTCAGTGTGTTTTAGCATTTTCAGTGTGGTAAAAGGGCACAGTGTATGTGTCAAGGTTTCAGTGTGTAGTGCAAGCAGTTTTTCAGTGCGTGTGCAAACAGATTCAGTGTGTATGGCGCAAAATTCAGTGTGTTGGTTTCTCAGTTTCAGTGTGTTCAAACATTTTCAGTGTGGTAAAAGTACACAGTGTATAATGTGTCAATTGTTTCAGTGTAATGTGTCAATGTTTCAGTGTGTGTAAGTACATTCAGTGTGTAGTTCCATTATTCCAATGTTATTGCACCGTACGGCTTCCCATAGTTTCTGCCGTACGGTGCAATAACATTGGAATAATGGAACTACACACTGAATGTACTTACACAACAAAACTTACAAAAACACACACATATAGACACACTCACAGTATACATGCACTTGCACGCACGCACGCACATGCACACACACAGGCATGCACACAATCACACGCACACACATGCAAACATACACACACAGACGCATATTCCGGACCACTGGGTCTCTTTTGAAGTGCATGTCTGTAATTGCAGCATTGCAAGCTTAGAGAAAGGCCGTAGGCCTGAAACGTCTGTTCTTACTCGTGATTCTGTCTGTAAAAGAAACTCCTTTTGCTAAGACTTCGTCTTGTTCTCAAGTTGTGTTGTTTGAAGGCAACTGTTGTTGTTGCATAATTTAAATACTTTGGCATGGTTAGAGCCTTTTGCATTTTGATCATGAGTGCCATTGTTTCGCTCTGTGTGTCAGCTGAAAATTTGGAGTTTGAGTTGACTATTGCATCAAAGCAATCAAGAGAAACTGTAAAAGCAGCCAACTTTAGCCTCAAGTAAAAGCAGAATCGGTTAACACAAATAAAAAAGCAACCAACAAGTGCTCAACTTGTATGGGAACACCTTCAGGACTATTGGAAAAACATTCCTAGCGTCTATCTTAAGGTGGTTGATAAAATGCCAAGAGTAGGAAATGCTGCAATCACAGCAAACGTCTACTTTGAGGAGCCTGAAAGGTCTCTGCTGAGAAAGTGATGGATCTCAGTTTCTTTAAGCAGGTCAAAGCAATCAAGAAATATTTAAGAGCCTAAAATTTAGAACGATTTAAGTGTTCTAAACTCAATCGCTTCCATTCCAAGCTTTCAAAGGAGTCATCATATCAGGGTGTATCTGGTGCATGATCTCAGGATAAGGGTAGGAGACGCCCTCCACAGCATGGCCTCCAGCATATCCAGAGAGAGCAAGAGAGAAGAAGAGGGGGAGGGGGGAGAAGTAGCAGGAGTAGTAGTCTGGTGTGTTCATGCTCCAATGACCATAAATCAACTAACATAACCAACGTCCTGCACATGATGAGTGAGTTTAGTCCACAAGACACATAACAGCCTTTACTTAACCAAATCTGTGGCCATTCCTCAAGTCCCACAATCTGCAATAAATGCCAGGCACCACAGCCCCCTATAGCCCTCAATGCACCATTATCACAGGATTTAGAAATAGTGACAATACTTTTTCTGAATTTCCCTTTGGAGTGAATTAAGTACAGTATCTATCTATCTATCTATCTATCTATAAGCAGAGAGAGGATGTCTATCTACATTTTGTCCAGACTGCTTTTTACCATACTATTAACACTCATGGAATGTACATAGTTGGGAACATCATGATTACCAACTGTGCTGAAGACCACACTGCCACCCTGTGTATGAAAATGTTGGGTTTTTTTCCCCAAGAACCACATTCAATATAACGTCTTTTCCACAATTGTAAAACTCAACAGTGGAAAGACAGCTTTGAAAATAACTATGGACAGCCTTATGAGAAATTAAAAAGAACCTTTAGCATCCACTCCACCTGTTCCTGAATCCCCCTCAGGGTCTTGCTTACTTTATCTAAGAGTGTACACCTTACCCGAATGTGCTGGAGGCCTCTTGACTTACATATTTGGCCCTCTCCACCAATCAGATGGCTGCATCCCCTGCAGGTAAGTGAGCTTGTGGGGAGTGTCCTCATTCAGTGGTGGAGGAGGAAGATCAAGTCTCAGGTGAGAGCCAGCCCTCTCTCTTCACAGTATAAAGAGGGGTCACACCAGCAGCAAGACACTCAGAGGGACATCTCTCCTCTTAGTGGATTCACCTGCTCCGACTCCTTCTTCGCCCTCCCTCAGCCAACAGCAACCATGAGTGTCAGGATCTCCTCATCCAGCTTCAGCAGCGGTGGCAGCATGGGTGGCGGTGGAGGCTTCAGCATGGGTGGTGGCGGTTTCGGCATGGGTGGCGGTGGCGGCGGCTTCGGCATGGGTGGCGGCGGCGGCAGCATCAAGAGGAGCTTCTCCAGCCAGTCCGCCATGGCAAGTTCCGGTGGTGGCGGCGCCCGCATGAGCTCCATGTCCATGAGGCGCTCTGGTGGTGGTGGTGGCCTGGCCTTGGGAGGTGGTGGCGGTGGTTCCGGCTTCGGCTTTGGCATGGGCGGAGGTGGTGGTGGTGGAGGCCTGGCCCTCGGCGGTGGAGGCATCGGTTTTGGAGCTGGAGGCGCTGGCTTTGGAATGGGCATGGGTGGTGGAGGTGGTGGCTTTGTGGCACCCACCATCACAGCTGTCACAGTCAACCAGAGCCTGCTCGCCCCCCTGAACCTGGAGATCGACCCCACCATCCAGACCGTCCGCACCCAGGAGAAGGAGCAGATCAAGTCCCTCAACAACCGCTTCGCCTCCTTCATCGACAAGGTCAGTGTGCTTCTCATTAAAAATCAGACAGAGTCAGGCATACGCAAGAGGCAATAACATCATTCCTCTATGCTCATTAGCATGTTCTCAGTCCAGCATCTAAAAAAAAGCGGCCATCTTTGAGATCCGGTATCTTGCGATTTTTCCAATGGGAAAATGGCATAGTGATTTTGAATTATCGCGCCTGTTAAACTCTCGCGGGAACGAATAAGTCTAAGATGCAGACGTTTTGCTCAACACACTCTTGCCCTCTGCCTTCGAGTGGGTACTGTGATCTGCAGTACGTTAAGACGGCAAACTTAGATTTTTGCTACCTCAGAGCTAACTTAATGCAACTTGCCATAGGTAGTTAGCTTCAATTATCACCCGGATTTCCGTAAATGGGCAAAGATGGCAGTTTTGGCTATTCTTTGTAGGCGAAGTCTACTGTATAGTGGTAATCCTATGACTGCTCTATTTTTGAGTATTCTGGACAGAAAATGATCCAAAATGTGTGTGAATGTGTGTAGAGTGTGAATTGAAACTCTTCTCTGGAGGAGAGATCCTATGACTGCAGCCTCTGTCTAAATAAGGGCAGCGATCAAGTTATCTGCCCATTCCCATGGCAGCACTGACTCTCTGACTCCAAATGCGAGTTGTGGATGAATGCCTGCTTGCTGTGTGAATGTCTTGCGAGTGCAGCATTGTTTCGTCTTAAACATATTCTTCTATAAGTAGCTGCACAGCGACATGATAGTGGGGAGGGATATTCTCTCAGGAATAAAATGCTGGCTGCCACACCTTGATGTCAGAATAATGGGCTCATCCTGCTTTTCTAGCTATGAAAGGCCGTGGTCACCTTTTGGTCAGGTGCCATTTGGATAATTAAACTATGAGTCATGACCTGCAACCATCTCAGTGATGAGCAAAAGAACTGCAAAAGACCCCAAATGCCTCTGCAGGAGGGGTGGGGTGTTTTTTTTATCTGATGTCTGTCAAGGCTTTCTCTGGTGGCGGCTTGGAGTGGGTGTTGCCTCCATGCCTGAGAAAGTTTCTATCAACACCTCAAGCGTGCATCATATTTACCTGCTGAACGAGCGTATGCCCAGCAGCAAATTACACCTGGCACTGCGGCAAAAAAAACAACTTTGTTGTGAGGCAATCTTCCACAGCCTGTAAGAGCCTTAAGCAAATTCATAATAAGCCATCCATTTTTCATAGACGCCGAATTCCACCTGATCAGTGACTGAACAAAATCAGAAAAAGAAATAACGGGGAAATTATTTTCTTTTATTTATGCATACCACAGCTAAAATAACGTGTCATCAGGGATGGCTTTAATCGTTCATGAGTAATAACATTTGTTTAATAAACATTGGATTTTTTTTAATTATTTGTTTTCCATGAAAGGGAACATTTTAAAATGTATAAGCAAAATAATGTTTTAAAAGGTTTCACATTGTATGCACTTTTGTTTAGTTATTTCTATTCTATTCATTTCTATTCTGATAAAAAAAATCTCTGTAGATTAGGATATGTGAAATATAGAGAGGTGCAGTTTAATGTGTCATAATGTAAGGCTTTTGTCTCAGGAATCAGTGTCTAAGTTTAACTGATGTAATGATGTTTCATTTCATTTCCACAGGTACGCTTCCTGGAACAGCAGAACAAGATGCTGGAGACCAAGTGGACCCTTCTCCAGGACCAGACCACTGTGCGCTCCAACATCGACTCCATGTTCGAGGCCTACATCGCCAACCTGCGCAGACAGCTTGACGGCCTGGGCAACGAGAAGGTCAAGCTGGAGGGAGAGCTGAGGAACATGCAGACTCTGGTTGAGGACTTCAAGATTAAGTGAGTGCCTCAATTATTTATGGACATTGGTCATTGTCCACCACCTGTCAAAGAGAGATGTACAGTATGCAGTTTCAGATTCCTACTTCTGTGTGACTGACTGGCCTCTGTTCCTTTTGTGCAGATATGAAGGTGAAATTAACACACGTGCCACAGTGGAGAATGAGTTTGTTCTGCTGAAGAAGGTAAAACAGAAATGATTTAATCTTCCATTGCGGCTGTAACCTCTGAACCTACAGACTTACCCATTCTTTCATCCCTCTTCAGGATGTTGATGCTTCCTACATGGTCAAGGTGGAACTGGAGGCCAAGGTTGATGCCCTTCAGGATGAGATCAACTTCCTCAGGGCCATCTATGAGGAGGTGAGAGTTGGTCATACTTCATCCACAGGGTCCAATCCAAAGTGCACTTACTGTACTGTACAGTGTTCTCAAGCTCATACGGAACCTTCACATTTGCCTTTCCCTTCCTCCCACAGGAGCTGCGCGAGCTGCAGGGACAGATCAAGGACACCTCTGCTATCGTGGAGATGGACAACAGTCGCTCTCTGGACATGAACTCCATTGTTGCTGAAGTGCGTGCTCAGTACGAAGAAATCGCCAACCGCAGCCGTGCCGAGGCTGAGACCTGGTACAAGGCCAAGGTGAGTGCATTGGAGTGCCACTAGCTGTCAGTACTTTATCAATGCAGGGTATTGTATCTTGAAATCGGCACTAACTAGAACCTCCATATTAACACCTCTTGGTCTTCAACAGTTTGAGGAGATGCAGACCTCTGCTGGCAAACACGGTGATGACCTGCGCACAACCAAGTCAGAGATCGCAGAACTCAACCGCATGATCAGCCGTCTCACAAGCGAGATCGAGGCAGTCAAAGGACAGGTGCGTTACTTTTCCGTTTTGTTGTCATACCAAATATTCCATCATCAACAAACCTCCACCTAATGCACAGGTGTCAAACTCAAGGCCCGCGGGCCAGATGCGGCCCGCCACGTCATTTCATATGGCCCGCGAGAGCTTTAAGGGTCTGATACAGTATGTGGCCCGCGAGAGCTTAAAAGGTCCGATACAGTTCTTGCGTATAGGCAATACACTGCAATAGGGCCTACAATGCACGCACGTGAGACTGACAGGGAGGCAACATCAACGACCTTCCTCTATGATCAGTGCAACTGGCTACATCAGATGTGACAGCAACGTATAGGCCTACGTGTGAAAACAAAATAGACCAGTATTCTAAACTATTTTAGCGAACGGAGCGCCTAAATTACGCGCTCGGTTTAGCCTGCCTGTGAAACGCATGATTGTTTGAAGTGCGTGTGCTTCTTTGAGAGGGGAATCGATGTAAGTTGTAAACTACGTGATACGTTTACGTCTACGTTTAAAAGGCATGTATAATTGTGTGTAGTCCTATTATCCAAAAAATCCAGCTCTAAATCCTTGCTAATCGAGCAATTGTGATTGTTTGGCCAAAAGCGAAAATAAGCCTATTCTGACCGAGAAGAGGTGCATTCATATCAGGCAAGCAGAGGTATGCTAGAAGGTATGCTGTTGCTTTGCATTTTCATTTCAGTTTAAAACGAACAACATAGAATCCACACAACACCTTTCAACTTTAAAACTTCAAAGAAAAAGTCCACCAGGACCGTTCGCTTCTACTGTATGTGTATGGAACGGTGTAGGCTAGTGACGCATTTCATATGGATGCACTTTTTGACATGACAGTTAGCCTACTCGTTTGCATCACTTGCTAGATGTAAAACTGCATTTCGTTACTGGTATTTCACTTGTGCAATGACAGTAAAGTTGAATATACTCGAATCTAAAAACTCAGAAATATGAAAAAAAAAAGAATCCATGGCATGATCTCTTCCTGACTGACCAGTGACCCTCATTGAAAAGTCAAACTGTAGGGAACTGACAGTGGTGTTTTGTTTTTATAAAACATAACAATAATAAAAAAGAACATGTCATGCTGATACCTTTTGCTCTTCTCGATTTTAGAAGTTTTACCGATGCTAAAGATTTTGTGGCTGGTGCTACAAATCTTAGAAGTTACATCTGGCCCTTTGAGGGCAACCATTGGGCTGATGTGGCCCTCGGTGAAAATGAGTTTGACACCCCTGACCTAATGCATTCCTCTGTTGTGTTGCAGCGCGCCAACCTCGAGGTCCAGATTGCAGAGGCTGAGGAGCGTGGGGAGTTGGCAGTGAGGGATGCCAAGCTGCGTATCAGGGACCTCGAGGAGGCCCTCCAGAGAGCCAAGGCGGACATGGCCCGCCAGGTGCGCGAGTACCAGGAGCTGATGAACGTCAAACTGGCCCTCGACATTGAGATCGCCACCTACAGGAAACTGCTGGAAGGAGAGGAGTCCAGGTAAACATATCAATAGTGCATACGGTATACTAATAATCATAATAATCAGCAAATGAGTATAATATAGTTTAAATAGCATTGATAACTTAATTAATAGCCCAAAACTGAATTACATGGCCATTGTTAGTGGCAACAACAATGACAAATCCTAATCAATCATCCTTTCCACAGAATTGGTACTACCACTGCAACCGTTCACGTTCAAGAGAGTTCTGCTGGTGGGTAGAATTCCTCATTTCAAGACCGCATAAGAATCCAGGAAATGATCAATACTGTGTGTTGTCTGCACCCATTTAAATGAATCAAATGTTTTGCAGGAGGCGGTGGCCTGGCCCTTGGTGGCGGCGGAGGTGGTGGCGGAGGTGGTGGATTCGGCTACGGTGGTGGTGCCGGCGGCATGATGATGGGAATTGGCGGCGGCGGCGGCAGTGCTGGATTCGGCTACGGCGGCGGTTCCGGCATGGGCATCGGAATGGGCGGTGGCTCCAGCCTCAGCATTGGCGGTGGCGGCGGCGGCATGTCCATGTCTCGCTCCTCTTCCTCCATGATGTCCAGTGGCATGCGCCGCTTCTAAATGAGGAACAACACCTCTCCTGCCTTCACTCTGCTCTCCCCCTGCTCTTCTCTATTCCACTCAAACACAGAACATTTGACAAGGTCCTGCTCTTTTTAAAGCCTTTCCAACACCGGCACATGGAGCTTCAGAAACAACTCAGAGTGATATCCTGACCCTCAATGAATAGAGTAATTGTTTGATAGCCTACAGTATGCATGGTCATCATTTGCTCTGTTCTCTACATTTCTCCTGGGATAATGGGCCTTGAAGTGAGCTTTGTAGGCAGCTCTCTTATCACTCCCTTCTCCATGTGTCCCTGCAACGGCTGATCTTGACCAGATTTACTGTAGGATGTGCCATGTACAACAACTGAAAGCGCTCAATAAACCTTGGTCCTTTATAAAATATTTATTTTTGTGTTGGTTGTTTGTGCTCACATTCACTGGTATTACACTGAGAAAACAAAATAAAACAAACTTGGGAAAGCAAGGTGTTTTGAGGGTGAGGGTATGCCATGAAATGAGATCTCAAATCAAAATCAATTCAGCAATATTCGGGTATTATCATGTTTTGTGATTGGTCCCCTACTGTATCTGAGGCAAAAATTAGGGCGGTGGTTTCCAGGGTGCCTTAACAGCGTGAATTAAATCGAGCGCAAGGCAGCATGGGAACTGTAATGTTTATGATTTATATAACATGTTATGTTATAGGATTTCCACGTCATTGTTTCATTCAGTCCAGAAGGGGGCGCTTTTAGTTTCCATTGTGTTGTTCATACAGTAGAGGAAGCGCAGACTTCAGTAGTGAGTCTACAGATAGTGATTTGGCTATATGAGCGGAAGATGCAAATGATTACAAAGAGCTATAAGAGTTGATAAAGAGTTCAGAGGTTACTTTATTGTGTCCGAGTTTCAATTCAAGAACTTTAGGAACACCCAGGCTACATAAGAATTTGGATAATATATAATACTGTGTGCTCTCTCTTTTAGAATAGAAGAATAGAATAGGCTATAAACTTTTTTGATCCTGTGAGGGAAATTCGTTTTCCTGCATTTAACTGAATTAGTGAACACACACAGCCAAAGTGAACACACAGTGAGGTGAATCACACACTAATCCAGAGCAGTGAGGGGTTAGGTGCCTTGCTCAAGGGCACTTCAGCCGTGTACTGGTCAGGGATCAAACCGGCAACCCTTCGGTCACAAGCTCGAAGCCCTAACCAGAAGGCCACGGCTGCCCCATGTATCCTACTCTTGGGCTATCTGGAACAACAGGGGAATGTGTCTAGACTGCACAAGAGAAGCCCAGGTTTTTATGTAGCATCTGCGTAATCAAATTCCTGAAATAGTCGCATATACCTTACGGCTTTTTCCACACCTAAACATATTTGGCGTAAGATCACAATGTCTCATGATGCATTTTTTCAGAGATGCATGTCTTCATGGTGACGAAATTATTATTATTATTTTTTTTTTTTGGAGGAGAATGTGTCTCCAAAACCTACGTACGTGTAATATCAGAAATTCAGGCATTCAGGCGCACAGTGACAATGACAGTTTGAAGCCATTATAATAACCTCAATTAACACACCACATTTGCTTTAAATGTGCACTACAAATACCCTTCTGGAACCTCCTGGCTTTTGTTGGTAGTGTTAAGACCTGTTACTGTCAGACTCATGGAGGCAAACTCTTGTTGAAAGTGTCTAATCATATGGAAATCTGGTATGGAATAATAATGCACATGTCATTTTGCTACATCTTTGTTTTGTCTCTGCTTCATGTCATGTATTTTCTTGTCCTTCAATTCATTAGAAAACATCTTTTTGTTTTACATGTATTTCAGAAAACACACACACACACACACACACACACACACACACACACACACACACACACACACACACACACACACACACACACACACACACACACACACAATAGACTAGGTTTGAGATCCTATAAGACAAGCATTTTATATTTGTGTCTGCATAACAAAATATTACGTTTTCCAATACAATCAAAAAAGTTGGTACGGTAGGTCAAATGAAAATATAAACTTTTGGAGATGATGGACTTTGCCTCCTTCGGGTTAAAGAGGAGATGGACCAAATCCAACTTGTTATTAGTGCACAGTTCAAAAGCCAGCATCCGCTGTATGATGGTTTATGATGGCACTAGCAGCTTGCACATCTTGGGGTTGTACAGCATGATCATATCAGAAATCTCAGTCACAATATGCACTACATTAGAAGATTCTGGATTATGTTTGAAACTCACCCGATGGATAATTCCAGCAGAATGGATGTACTGGAAAAAAACAAACAAACAAAAAAAAACAATTATAAGTCACTGGCACATATTTCCCATTGACCCGAAGTTGTGAGAAACATCAGTGACAGGCAATGGGCAGACCTTTAGCCCTCGTAGTATTTGATAGAATAGATAGACGATAATTCGGTCTGTCAGTCTCTTTTTCTTCATGATGTGACCAAGGTCCTGGGCCACAAAGGGCATTACCATGTAACTGTGATAGAAATGATACACATACATTTCAACAACAAACACAAACACATACTGTATGACATGCTAATAAATACAACACAAAAAGTAAATAAACCACATTCCAATTTTCAGTGTGAATGATATATAGCCCAGTTCACACTAACATGCTGATTAGAGCTTATCTTCAGAGGATGGTAGTGAATGTGTAGAGACTTGTAAGGTCTCTATCTTAAGGTGGTTGATAAAATGCCAAGAGTAGGAAATGCTGCAATCACAGCAAACGTCTACTTTGAGGAGCCTGAAAGGTTTAAGCAGGTCAAAGCAATCAAGAATATTTAAGAGCCTAACATTTAGAACGATTTAAGTATTCTAAACTCAATCGCTTCCATTCCAAGCTTTCAAACGAGTCATCATATCAGGGTGAATCTGGTTCATGATCTCAGGATCATGGAACAGACAGGTAAGGGTAGGAGACACCCTCTACAGCATGGCCTCCAGCATATCCAGAGAGAGCAAGAGAGAAGGAGAGGGGGAGGGGGGAGGAGTAGCAGGAGTAGTAGTCTGGTGTGTTCATGTTCCAGTGACCATAAATCAACTAACATATCCAACGTCCTGCACATGATGAGTGAGTTTAGTCCACAAGACACATAACAGCCTTTACTTAACCAAATCTGTGGCCGTTCCTCATCTATCTATCTATCTATCTATCTATCTATAAGCAGAGAGAGGATGTCTACATCCTTTGCATTATTACTGATTCAGTCAGGAATTTTGTCTAGACTGCTTTTTACCATACTATTAACACTCATGGAATGTACGTAGTTGGGAACATCATGATTACCAACTGTGCTGAAGACCACACTGCCACCCTGTGTATGAAAATGTTTTTTTTTTCCAAGAAGCACATTCAATATAACGTCTTTTCCACAATTGTAAATCTCAACAGTGGAAAGACAGCTTTGAAAATAACTATGGACAGCCTTATGAGTAATTAAAGATGAACCTTTAGCATCCACTCCACCTGTTCCCGAATCCCCCTCAGGGTCTTGCTTACTTTATCTAAGAGTGTACACCTTACCCGAATGTGCTGGAGGCCTCTTGACTTACATATTTGGCCCTCTCCACCAATCAGATGGCTGCATCCCCTGCAGGTAAGTGAGCTTGGTGGGGAGTGTCCTCATTCAGTGGTGGAGGAGGGAGATCAAGTCTCAGGTGAGAGCCAGCCCTCTCTCTTCACAGTATAAAGAGGGGTCACACCAGCAGCAAGACACTCAGAGGGACATCTCTCCTCTTAGTGGATTCACCTGCTCCGACTCCTTCTTCGCCCTCCCTCAGCCAACAGCAACCATGAGTGTCAGGATCTCCTCATCCAGCTTCAGCAGCGGTGGCAGCATGGGTGGCGGTGGAGGCTTCAGCATGGGTGGTGGCGGTGGCTTCGGCATGGGTGGCGGTGGCGGCGGCGGCAGCATCAAGAGGAGCTTCTCCAGCCAGTCCGCCATGGCAAGTTCCGGTGGTGGCGGCGCCCGCATGAGCTCCATGTCCATGAGGCGCTCTGGTGGTGGTGGTGGCCTGGCCTTGGGAGGTGGTGGCGGTGGTTCCGGCTTCGGCTTTGGCATGGGCGGAGGTGGTGGTGGTGGAGGCATGGCTCTTGGCGGTGGAGGCATCGGTTTTGGAGCTGGAGGCGCTGGCTTTGGAATGGGCATGGGTGGTGGAGGTGGTGGCTTTGTGGCACCCACCATCACAGCTGTCACAGTCAACCAGAGCCTGCTCGCCCCCCTGAACCTGGAGATCGACCCCACCATCCAGACCGTCCGCACCCAGGAGAAGGAGCAGATCAAGACCCTCAACAACCGCTTCGCCTCCTTCATCGACAAGGTCAGTGTGCTTCTCATTAAAAATCAGACAGAGTCAGGCATATCACATCATTCCTCTATGCTCATTAGCATGTTCTCAGTCCAGCATCTAAAAAAAATGTTGCCTGTGAAAGTACTCACTAAGTCACTGTGTGCAGTAATAAGCAGTAATGTGGTTCTTCAGTTGCTTTACATACTGTAGCAGGATACACTTTGTGGGATGATAAAACTCATTACAAGATTGTCCTCTGTCTTAGATGGCAGGCGAGGATTAGCCCAAATGTGGCCAAATTATATGAAGCAGGTTGCCTGGCCATTGACCTCTGAAGTTCGCCTACAAAAAAGCTGCCATCTTTGAGATCCGGTATCTTGCGATTTTTTTGCAGACGTTTTGTTCAACACTCTTGCCCTCTGCCTTCGAGTGGGTACTGTGATCTGCGGTACGTTAAGACGGCAAACTTAGATTTTTGCTACCCCAGAGCTAACTTACTGCAACTTGCCATAGGTAGTTAGCTTCATTTATCACCCAGATTTCTGTATATGGGCAAAGATGGCAGTTTTGGCTCTTCTTTGTAGGCGAAGTCTACTGTATAGTGGTAATTCTATAACTGCAAAAGCTCTATTTTTGAGTATTCTGGACAGAAAATGATCCAAAATGTGTGTGAATATGTAGAGTGTGGGTTTGAAACTCTTCTCTGGAGGAGAGATGACTGCATCCTCTCTCTGAATAAGGGCAGCGATCGAGTTATCTGCCCATTCCCATGGCAGCACTGACTCTCTGACTCCAAATGCGAGTTGTGGATGAATGCCTGCTTGCTCTGTGAATGTCTCCTGGGTCTGCGAGTGCAGCATTGTTTCGTCTTAAACATATTCTTCTATAAGTAGCTGCACGGCGACATGACAGTGGGGAGGGGTATTCTCTCAGGAATAGAATGCTGGCTGCCACACCTTGATGTCAGAATAATGGGCTTCTCCTGCTTTTCTAGCTATGAAAGGCCATGGTCACCTTTTGGTCAGGTGCCATTTGGATAATTAAACTATGAGTCATGACCTGCAACCATCTCAGTGATCAGCAAAAGAAGTGCAAAAGACCCCAAATGCCCCTGCAGGAGGGGTGGGATGTTTTTATCTGATGTCTGTCAAGGCTTTTCTCTGGTGGCGGCTTGGAGTGGGTGTTGCCTCCATGCCTGAGAAAGTTTCTATCAACACCTCATGCGTGCATCATATTTACCTGCTGAACGAGCGTATGCCCAGCAGCAAATTACACCTGGCACTCCGGCAAAAAAACAACTTTGTTGTGAAGCAATATTCCACAGCCTGTAAGAAGAGCCCTAAGCAAATTCATAAGCCATCCATTTTTCATAGACGCCGAATTCCACCTGATCAGTGACTGAACAAAATCAGAAAAAGAAATAACAGGAAGAAAAATATCTTTTATATATGCATACCACAGCTAAAATAATGTGTCATCAGGGATGGCTTTAATCGTTCATGAGTAATAACATTTGTTTAATAAACATTGGATTTAAAAAAAAAAACATTCCATGAAAGGGAACATTTTAAAATGTATAAGCAAAATAATGTTTTAAAAGGTTTCACTTTGTATGCACTTTTGTTTAGTTGTTTCTATTCTATTCATTTCTATTCTGAGAAAAAAAAATCTGTAGATTAGGATATGTGAAATATAGAGAGGTGCAGTTTAATGTGTCATAATGTAAGGCTTTTGTCTCAGGAATCAGTGTCTAAGTTTAACTGATGTAATGATGTTTCATTTCATTTCCACAGGTACGCTTCCTGGAACAGCAGAACAAGATGCTGGAGACCAAGTGGTCCCTTCTCCAGGACCAGACCACTGTGCGCTCCAACATCGACTCCATGTTCGAGGCCTACATCGCCAACCTGCGCAGACAGCTTGACGGCCTGGGCAACGAGAAGGTCAAGCTGGAGGGAGAGCTGAGGAACATGCAGACTCTGGTTGAGGACTTCAAGATTAAGTGAGTGCCTCAATTATTTATGGACATTGGTCATTGTCCACCACCTGTCAAAGAGAGATGTACAGTATGCAGTTTCAGATTCCTACTTCTGTGTGACTGACTGGCCTCTGTTCCTTTTGTGCAGATATGAAGGTGAAATTAACACACGTGCCACAGTGGAGAATGAGTTTGTTCTGCTGAAGAAGGTAAAACAGAAATGATTTAATCTTCCATTGCGGCTGTAACCTCTGAACCTACAGACTTACCCATTCTTTCATCCCTCTTCAGGATGTTGATGCTTCCTACATGGTCAAGGTGGAACTGGAGGCCAAGGTTGATGCCCTTCAGGATGAGATCAACTTCCTCAGGGCCATCTATGAGGAGGTGAGAGTTGGTCATACTTCATCCACAGGGTCCAATCCAAAGTGCACTTACTGTACTGTACAGTGTTCTCAAGCTCATACGGAACCTTCACATTTGCCTTTCCCTTCCTCCCACAGGAGCTGCGCGAGCTGCAGGGACAGATCAAGGACACGTCTGCTATTGTGGAGATGGACAACAGCCGCTCTCTGGACATGGACTCCATTGTTGCTGAAGTGCGTGCTCAGTACGAAGACATCGCCAACCGCAGCCGTGCTGAGGCTGAGACCTGGTACAAGGCCAAGGTGAGTGCATTGGAGTGCCACTAGCTTTCAGTACTTTATCAATGCAGGGTATTGTATCTTGAAATCGGCACTAACTAGAACCTCCATATTAACACCTCTTGGTATTGAACAGTTTGAGGAGATGCAGACGTCTGCTGGCCAATACGGTGTAGACCTGCGCACAACCAAGTCAGAGATCGCAGAACTCAACCGCATGATCAGCCGTCTCACAAGCGAGATTGAGGCAGTCAAAGGACAGGTGCGTTACTTTCCGTTTTGTTGTCATACCAAATATTCCATCATCAACAAACCTCCACCTAATGCATTCCTCTGTTATGACACAGCGTTCCAGTCTCGAGGTCCAGATTGCAGAGGCTGAGGAGCGTGGTGAGCTGGCAGTGAGGGATGCCAAGCTGCGTATCAGGGACCTCGAGGAGGCCATCCAGAGAGCCAAGGCGGACATGGCCCGCCAGGTGCGCGAGTACCAGGAGCTGATGAACGTCAAACTGGCCCTCGACATTGAGATCGCCACCTACAGGAAACTGCTGGAAGGAGAGGAGTCCAGGTAAACATATCAATAGTGCATACGGTATACTAATAATCATAATAATCAGAAAATAAGTATAATATAGTATAAAAGTACATCAATCAGTATAACTTAATTAATAGCCCAAAACCGAATTACATAGCCATTGTTAGTGGCAACAACAATGACAAATCCTAATCAATCATCCTTTCCACAGAATTGGTAGTGCCACTGCAACCGTTCACGTTCAAGAGAGTTCTGCTGGTAGGTAGAATTCCTCATTTCAAGACCGCATAAGAATCCAGGAAATGATCAATACTGTGTGTTGTCTGCACCCATTTAAATGAATCAAATGTTTTGCAGGAGGCGGTGGCCTGGCCCTTGGTGGCGGCGGAGGTGGTGGCGGAGGTGGTGGATTCGGCTACGGTGGTGGTGCCGGCGGCATGATGATGGGAATTGGCGGCGGCGGCGGCGGCGGTGCTGGATTCGGCTACGGCGGCGGTTCCGGCATGGGCATCGGAATGGGCGGTGGCTCCAGCCTCAGCATTGGCGGTGGCGGCGGCGGCATGTCCATGTCTCGCTCCTCTTCCTCCATGATGTCCAGTGGCATGCGCCGCTTCTAAATGAGGAACAACACCTCTCCTGCCTTCACTCTGCTCTCCCCTTGCTCTCCCCTGTTCCACTCAAACACAGAACATTTGACAAGGTCTTGCTCTTTTTAAAGCCTTTCCAACACCAGCACATGGAGCTTCAGAAACAACTCAGAGTGATATCCTGGCCCTCAATGAATAGAGTAATTGTTTGATAGCCTACAGTATGCATGGTCATCATTTGCTCTGTTCTCTACATTTCTCCTGGGATAATGGGCCTTGAAGTGAGCTTTGTAGGCAGCTCTCTTATCACTCCCTTCTCCATGTGTCCCTGCAACAGCTGACCTTGACCAGATTTACTGTAGGATGTGCCATGTACAACAACTGAAAGCGCTCAATAAATCTTGGTCCTTTATAAAATATCCCTTTTGTGTTGGTTCTTTGTGCTCACATTCACTGGTATTACACTGAGAAAACAAAATAAAACAAACTTGGGAAAGCAAGGTGTTTTGAGGGCGAGGGTATGCCATCAAATGAGATCTCAAATCAAAATCAATTCAGCAATATTTGGGTATTATCCATGTTTGGTGCTGGGTAAAAAAGAAATAATCCTTTGGAAGGACAGAAAATACATGGGAAGACAATGCTTTCAAACATCTCAAACATTAAACATCTGAAATCATACAAAGTTACTTGAAATGACAGTTAGCCTACAAAGACACAAATAACAGAAAGTGGGGATCCACAATAAAGAGATGAATACTAATGTCTTGATACCTAAAGCAAGCTGAGAATAAATGAAGATGTTCGGGAGGGGAAGAGGTATATATGACATGTTGGGCTAACCCTGCATAACAATTAGCCTGGCTAGCGGCACCACTTCTCTATGAAACGTGGTCTGGGAACCAAACGTTCATTTTCACATATTATGTGAAAAAATTCCCAGGTCCGTTTATTGGGCGCCACGGATGTCTATCAAATGCGTCTGTGCATAGCTCATCATCGTTTTGCTTTCCCCCCTGTTTTGTGATTGGTCCCCTACTGTATCTGAGGCAAAAATTAGGGCAGTGGTTTCCAGGCTGCCTTAACAGCGTGAATCAAATCGAGCGCAAGGCAGCATGGGAACTGTAATGTTTATGATTTATATAACATGTTATGTTATAGGATTTCCACGTCATTGTTTCATTCAGTCCAGAAGGGGGCGCTTTTAGTTTCCATTGTGTTGTTCATACAGTGGAGGAAGCGCAGACTTCAGTGAGTCTACAGATAGTGATTTGGCTATATGAGCGGAAGATGCAAATGATTACAAAGAGCTATAAGAGTTGATAAAGAGTTCAGAGGTTACTTTATTGTGTCCGAGTTTCAATTCAAGAACTTAAGGAACACCCAGGCTACATAAGAATTTGGATAATATATAATACTGTCTGCTCTCTCTTTTAGAATAGAAGAATAGAATAGACTATATACTTTTTTGATCCCGTGAGGGAAATTCGTTTCTCTGCATTTAACTGAATTAGTGAACACACACAGCCAAAGTGAACACACAGTGAGGTGAATCACACACTAATCCAGAGCAGTGACCTGCCATGCCCAACCAGCGGTGCTCGGGGAGCAGTGAGGGGTTAGATGTCTTGCTCAAGGGCACTTCAGCCGTGGACTGGTCAGGGATCGAACCAGCAACCCTCCGGTCACAAGCTTGAAGCCCTAACCAGTAGGCCACGGCTGCATGTATCCTACTGTACTCTTGGGCTATCTGGAACAACAGGGGAATGTGTCTAGACTGCACAAGAGAAGCCCAGGTTTTTATGTAGCATCTGCGTAATCAAATTCCTGAAATAGTCGCATATACAGTACCTTACGGCTTTTTCCACATCTATATTTGGCGTAAGATCACAATGTCTCATGATGCATTTTTTCAGAGATGTCTTCATGGTTCACAACCTCAATTAACACACCACATTTGCTTTAAATGTGCACTACAAATACCCTTCTGGAACCTCCTGGCTTTTGTTGGCAGTGTTAAGACCTGTTACTGTCAGACTCATGGAGGCAAACTCTTGTTGAAAGTGTCTAATCATATGGAAATCTGGTATGGAATAATAATATGTCATTTTGCTACATCTTTGTTTTGTCTCTGCTTCATGTCATGTATTTTCTTGTCCTTCAATTCATTAGAAAACATCTTTTTGTTTTTCATGTTTTTCAGAAAACACACACACACACACACACACACACACACACACACACACACACACACACACACACACACACACACACGCACACACAAAATAGACTAGGTGCACGGAAGGCTTTTCCTACACTCATTTATTTCCGGTGGAGTGTTACAGTAACTGTGCATCTTCTGTTACTGTATGTTCCAACACTGAATATCTTGTTTGCCCAATAATAAAAATGTTAACACACGCATTTATCCTTAATTTTGTCGCAACCTGTCGATTCCCTTGCGCAACACCTAATAGTTATATTACTGTAACAATAGCGGCAGGTTCAAACACACCTGGCTCCACTGGAAACAAATGAGCGCACCAGAACCTTGTCTGTTGAATGATTTTTTAGGTATTTTAACTACATATGCTATTATTTTAGGTAGGTGACCATTTGCAAATGAGATGTCTGTGCATTTAGTAATCATACGGAAGCAACATCAACAAGGACCACATTGTAGTTGTTGTGTCACATTGTAGTTGTGTGTCTGTCACTGGGCACAACAAACCCCTCATCAGTAAATTAAGATGAACAAAAAAAACAGTCAATTTATATTCAAACCATTTAATTTCAGATTATTCCACATTGTTCAGTGTAGATGCTTTATCATTGATGGATCACAATTGACAAGCTATACTGTATCATGCTAGGCTCCCCTGTCCTTTCTTTACATAACTTCACTGCCTATAGAAAACAGTGACATCTTGTGGTTGCAACAAATAAATGACACATGACAATGACACACTTGTAACATATTCTCTCTACATTGTGGCTGGCAAGTAAAGTCACTTCAAACACATGATAGCCATATGTTTTATATATCTTACATCTATTCAATATCTTGCTGGTCTTTTGGTCTGAGAAAGAGACAATTATAGCTTTAAATAAAAAAATACTGTATGACTATATTGAATGTTTCATATGTCACTATCACATCAGTTTGTCATGTGGTTTCAAACAGATGGACTCAAGGACCATGTGTGTAATGCTTCTAGGTATAATGTGTTACAGCATCTCAAAAGGTCAGATAGAAAACATGACAGGAATAGATTGGCATAATCTAGAAACTGTACTGTCTTCCTTAAACTCATCCTGAAAAAAAAATAGACGTAACCTATTACAGTAAAAAGTGCAGCCGTACTGTGGTGCTATGTTGCAGTCTCCCTGGGGTTGTTGGGGTCAAAGGTCATTATGTCCATGTGGATAAGACCTGAAAATCAATCATACATACATAACCATGAAAAAATGTTTAACAAAAAAACATTTCTACCATTAAATTGTGGTTTAAAGCCCCCCTTGGTACAGTAGGATTAGCTATATTTCCCCCTCTGCTGGAGAAAGTGTGCATGCTATTACTTATACTGTAACTGTGGAAAAAAGTAACGATAAAGCACATGGATTTATTTACAAGCTAGCAAAACGGTTAGCATAAGTTCAGCAGAACAATGTGAATGTTACAAGGTAAGAAACACGTTTTAAAACAAGTTTCTTGTTTCTCACTTCTCTTATACAGTAAGTCCCAATTTAATCATCCAAAATAGTTCTAAACAGGTTTATTAAGTTAACATAGTTGCCCTTTAACAGTACGTCTGAGTTCCCCTTTAACAGTACGTCTGAGTGTTATAAGATCTTACTCTTCCACTCGCTTGTGTCCAACTCCAGGCTCTCAAAAGAGTCATCATAAAGGGGGGAATCTGGCTCGGTCTCTGGGTCATGGAACTCAGATAGGTAAGGGTGGGAGAGGCCCTCTGCTGCAGTCATCCTGGTCTCAGGGTCCAACAGCAACATGGCCTCCAGCATGTCCACCGCTGGGGAGAGAGAGAGAAAGAGAGAGAGAGAGAGAGAGAGAGAGACAAAGGAAGAGAGTGACATTCAGGGGAGAAAAAAAATTAAAGAGGGTTCTTCATCATACAGAAATTCACTGTAACGGTATGTCAGATTTTAGAATTCATCATTCAAAGCTCCTCAACTTCACTCAGTGAAGGAACTCTGTGTGGAATCCTGTGTGTCTAATGCAAAATCCAATCTATTCATGGTGCTTGATACAAAGTATTTTTGGTCCTGAATATGGAGTGTGCATGTTCCAATGACAATCAACTAACATAACCGACAAAGGCTTACTGTACAGATCTTAATATTTACTGTGATGACCAAAGACCCAAACTTTGTGAAACTACTTTCCGCACACTGTTGGGAACAATTATGATTATGACCTGTGATGAAGACCATACTGCCACCCTGTGTGTAAGAACTGCAACAACACCAAAAGTTCTGACTAACCTTTAGAATCCATGGAGGAGAAGACCTCCCTGAAATCTTTCTTCTTTTGAAGGGGTAGGGACTGCACATATGAGCGTGCCTGCATGTTAACAACAGAAAGGATGGTTCTATCAGTGTATGATTCAGTACATGCATCAACCCAACCATTGTCAGACCCTGAAGTGAGTAATATTAGAGCAAGAGCTATTATATTATTGACATTTGTTGTAGATTCACACTTGGTGTTAAAATATTTTCCACAATTGTAAACCTCAGCAGTGGGAAAGAGTGATTTGGAAATAACTACTAATAAACTTATATGTAATACATCAAAAAATATCACTTAATAACATGAAAAAGGTATCTGAGTGGAATTATCACCCACATCGGACAAGTTAGGATAAATCATAGATTATGCATCATAGGGGCAAAACATTGACACACTAAGTTATAAACCTGTACATTTCTAATGAAGTGATTTGCATAAGTTGTGATAATAAACACATTACAACAATTGAGCAATGCGCTGAAGAAGAGTGAGGTTAGTGAAGAAGTCCAGTAAATCCTAATAACTGTATAATCAACAATAATCAGATCTATTGTGTTATTATTAATCTTAGGAGAGCTTCTACACATGCATGTATCTGCTGCTCACGGAACAGTAAGGAAGAGTACATCTTCACTCTGCATCTTCTGGATCAGGGAGGGCTGAGGGGTTCCTGTCACTTTCAGGATCTTCTTCAGCTGATCGATGCCTGAGCACGGTGTCAAGGAGGACAGAGTACTGACATATATAAACACATGCACACACACATGCATACTGTACATAAGCTAAACGGTGCACTATGACACCGACAAGCATCCTCATATCCACACACACACACACACACACACACACACACATTTGGCTGACGCTTTTTAGCCGAAGCAACTTACAACATGGTTTTGTTTCTTTTTGTTTTCTTTTTGTTTCTTATTACTTTTAACTTTTAACTGTCCCGCGGCTTATACACAATGCGGCTAATACACAGGAATTTACTGTATACTGTATGCTTCTGTCAGTCTGATGCAAGACTAGTTAAAGGATACTATCACTGCCAGGAAAGAGCACCTGGCCAGTGATCATCTCAGCCAGAATGCATGCTGCAGACCACACGTCCACTGTACAGGAAGAGCCACCATGAAACAAAGTGAGATGGTATGACGGGCAGCAGTGTCAAAGACATCAAAACTTAACCGGAGGGGAAACAATGTTTTTGCAAGAAAGTGTCATTCAAACTCACACTTTAGATTTGCCACAGTTTGCCACAATTGCTACAGGTGTGACTTCTTTTATCTTTTACCTTCTATAATCACATTATACCTTGGTAAATCAAGAATTAATCAACTCCCTGTAGAGGACCTAATTCTATGTCAATCAGAAAATCATGCTCTATTCAAGTGTTTCCAGTAGGATTTCTGGTCAAAATGTGCAGTAAAAAGTGGAATGGAAACCCAGCGACATTCTGCCTCCAATTCACACAGTCAGGATTGTGCAGGAGCATGAATTCATTTAAAGCATATACGCCGGACAGACAGCGAGGTCAATGTGCTAAATCTCACATTGGCTCACAGGCCGCACCTTTAAACGCTCTGGGATAAACAGACACATTTTTAAGACGTGGTAGCAACATTTCCGGTGCTGTGCAGTAATGCAACCTTGTCAAACCTTGACAGCGATGGTGTCAGAGGACCACAACTCTCACCTGTTTGACTATAGTGCATCCAGTTGAAGATGATCTCTGGAGCTCTGTACCAGCGGGTCACCACATACCCGGTCATCTCAGTCTCTGTCTGGCGAGCCAAACCAAAATCCAGGATCTACCAAGGGGGAAATGAATGGGCATTCTTTTCAATATATTCAAAACTTCTAAGATCCTGGAATTCCTTTTACTATAATAATACATTCTATTACATCACCATTTGTGTAATAATATACTGTAATGACTATGGTACACTCATTAGGCAACATTATATTTAGCCACTGTTCTCTAAGAATTTTACCTTTAATTCACAATTTTCATCGACAGCCAGGTTCCCAGGTTTGAGATCCTATAAGACAAGCATTTTATATTTGCGTCTGCATAACAAAATATTACGTTTTCCAATACAATCAAAAAAGTTGGTACGGTAGGTCAAATGAAAATATAAACTTTTGGAGATGATGGACTTTGCATCCTTCGGGTTAAAGAGGAGAGGTAACATATCCAACTTGTTATTAGTGCACAGTTCAAAAGCCAGCATCTACTGTATGATGGTTTATGATGGCTCTAGCAGCTTGCACATCTTGGGGTTGTACAGCATGATCATATCAGAAATCTCAGTCACAATATGCACTACATTCGAAGATTCTGGATTATGTTTGAAACTCACCCGATGGATAATTCCAGCAGAATGGATGTACTGGAAAAAAACAAACAAACAAAAAAAAACAATTATCAGTCACTGACACATATTTCCCATTGACCCGAAGTTGTGAGAAACATCAGTGACAGGCAATGGGCAGACCTTTAGCCCTCGTAGTATTTGATAGAATAGATAGACGATAATTCGGTCTGTCAGTCTCTTTTTCTTCATGATGTGACCAAGGTCCTGGGCCACAAAGGGCATTACCATGTAACTGTGATAGAAATGATACACATACATTTCAACAAAAAACACAAACACGTACTGTATGACATGCTAATAAACACAACACAAAGAGTAAATAAACCACATTCCAATTTTCAGTGTGAATGATATATAGCCCAGTTCACACTAACATGCAGATAAGAGCTTATCTTTAGAGAATGGTAGTGAATGTGTAGAGACTTGTAAGGTCAGCCCCATTACATAACTGCAGATAATGAAGTGAGGGAAGTTAAGTTATCCATTAAGCCTCAAGACAGCTCAGACAACAAAGTGAGAACAAATATTTAAAAATGGTACAGTAAAAGCCTATGGTATGTTATGGTTTGGGCCATTATGGATCAAATTATGCAAATGCAAAAGATACATATCAATGTGCACAAACACGCACACACACACACACACACACACACACACACACACACACACACACACACATACACAAATACATACGCACGCGCACACACACGCACACACACACACACACACACACACACACACACACACACACACACACACACACACAGAGAGAGAGAGACAGACAGACAGATAGACAGACAGACACTCAGATACACACACAAACACATACGCACGCACACACACGCACACACACACACACACACACACACACACACACACACACACACACACACACACACACACACACACACACACACACACACACACACACACACACAGAGGGAGATATTCGACCTGACCCAGTTTGTATAGCTTGTCTCAACAAGCTGGGAATTTTAGCACAGGAATGCACTTTTCCAAGACCCTACTCACAAAGTCTGGAACTTCTCCAGTGTGGAATCAGGTGTGAAGATATTCAAGAGGGAGATCACCTTTAAGGAACCAAAACACAATATCAAATGAAAATTTGGTCTGAAACCAAAATAAATACACCGACTTTACTACAGTATTATGAGCCACTGTTTCTGATGTCTTGTAGTAATACACACAACACTGTCATGTTTAGAGCATCGTTCTGAGATTACATTCTCTAAAGAGTAGGCTACTAGGGCTCTCATTTGAGACAGTGATTAGCTATTGATAACGGGACAGCGAGTCAAGAAAGCCATTCGTTTTTGAAGTGTACGGCATCACAAACTAATATAAGGGTAGACACTTTTTCTTCAACCAAAATACAAGAACAGGTTTGGTAAGTATTGTATGGGGGTCAAAAACAATGCCCCCTGCTTCCCCTCATTACTGTAACTTTGTGGCTGAAGTGCCATTTCTCATATTAACCGGTATATGCCATTTTAACACTAGTAACTAAACATTTGAGCTGTCAAACAGGGACCAACATATTTGCAAAGATCTCAGAACTTACGTTGTCATGTTGGATATGCCTGAGCAGTTTGACTTCACGGTAAGCCCTTTTTGCAAAAATCAATGATTCAAATGGACGATAAAGCTTCTTTATGGCCACTTTTTCTTTGTTCTTCTGGTCAATAGAAGAACTAAATACATACAATAACACAATAAGAACAACATAAAGAAAAGAGGGGATAACACAACAATACAACAACATCCGCAGAGTGAACTGAAAACGTCTGAAATCATGTTGTCTTGATGGCATGGTTCTCATGTCCTCCAATAAACTGCATCTCCTGAATGTTAAAACCACAGTTCAGCTCCAAAGAATCTCTGAATATTTCTGATATCACTGCTACCGTGCATAGATGTGTAAGTCTGTAGCACATTCTTCGAACACATGATTAATTAGGTGACATTGTCTAAACTGATTCAAAGAACTAAAACGTGACATTTGACTGACTTACGGTCATACCACTGTAGTTTAATTTCTGCCGAGTGCTCTATTTATGTTGACGAGCTCAGCTAGGATTTCTGAAGAAGTGTAGTCTACACATAGTTGGCATTCTAGATATGCATGATGGGTCTGTTCTTACCACACCGTTCCGTAGGCACCCGACCCAATGGGTTGTAAAGACGTGTATCTGTCGGGGACATCCCAAGTTGTTTTCTGAATCTCAAATCTGTGAAAGCCCGCTTTCACAGGGGATGTCATCGCTTTAATGTAGCTCTGCTCTGGATTTACGGCACTATCAGTATTATTGTGCTTCCAGTAGTCTGCCCTCCCGTGACTTGACTTTGCCCCAGGTGAGCAAAAGCGGACAGGCTACACGCAGCGGCCCACCTCCCGGCGCACCTTTACCTGTCACGTGGTTAGATCGACGTTGAACCATGTTGGACAACGGTAATCAAAGGAAATTGAATGCGATGCGCTCGACCATAAATTGGGTGGCCTGCTCATTTAAGCTATTTTTGTGAATGGTGCTTATCAAAATAAACATTGGGGTCGTGATGTGTTCACCACTAGTTTCAGTTGTTCTTTAATTCATTAATTATTCATGAGAGGCGGAAGGAATATCCTAAATAGGCCGATACGCAAAATACCTTAAATGGAATTGTCATTTTAACGCACGTGTTGCATGGTGAATATATAATGTTTCAGTCGCTTAGATCCATGCCTGTACTGCAAATTCTGATGAGATGTAGGCCTAGGTGTACTGTGAAATAACCTGATAGCTTTTTGTGTAATATGATGCTTATTGAATGTTTATCTGAAATTGATGATGGACACACAATGTGATTCCATTCTTGTGCATAAGATGGCAGTGCAAACAGCAATTTCACCATCGCGGATATGCTACTTGCCATGTCTGGGAAAGGGCAGAAATCAGGCTATCAATTAGACAAACACATAGGCTTTTATGACTGCAGTCATATGACATTTCATCAGAAGATACGGTATAAGGTAATGCAAATAAAGTGCTCCCACTATTATTTTTTTGATTGACTCATCTAGGATAGGCCTGCCCCGCAGTGCACTATTTTGAATATGTGACAATGAAGTAGCCTAGCAGGGGACTCCAGTTAGTCTGTACGTTATCCCTTGCTTATCTGTCGACTTCAAATTATTCTTTTTTGAAGAATAGACCGGGCCAAATTAATTAATACCCAGAATCCCAATAATAGGCAAGTGAAGGCGGGGCTATTTTCAATCACGTATGGTTCGTTTTGAGGCCATCTATGAAATCTTTATGCTCCTCTTGGGGTAGTAGGCTATCATAAATTAGGCTACTCAGTACTGCTTTTAACTGATTAAGAGATTAGTTAGATTTAAGTGATTAATCTGGCAGTGCATTTTTGTTTGCGTTAAAGATTTCTTATCTAAAATAGGATAGGCCTATAAAAAAAAAAAATAGTCCGGGAATACGCCAACGATACCTAGAAAACTATTCAGCGCTACATATCCATGTAATAGAATATATTTCATATCATGACAATATGGACATCTCCTTAAACCTGTAACTGTGAATGAGACTCAAACAAACCATAGAGTATCTGGAGATGTGAAACCTGTTTAATATAGGCCCAGCCTATCATGTGTATTATGTTAGCCTACTTTGAAAGTAGGACTTCTGAAAGGAAAGCAGTGAAAGGAAAAGGGACCTATTGATTTTAGTTTACGCTGGTTAGTGGTAGCCTAGTTGTTGGAGTAGTCCACTGAAATGACCCTGCCCCTTTTTCATCACACAGCTCGGAGCGCGGAGGACTCCCTTGGTATCCTATTGCCGCTTGTCGTGACACCTCAACCGACATTTCTTAGGAACAACACGGTTCCCATTTCGTTTATTTGGAACATTTATAGAAAACCATAAAGTACTTAATACGTAGCCTGTATAGTACGTATTTTCAAGTACTCCAGGCGACCGACTAAAGAATTTGACACTTTATAGAGTAGGCTAAACACGTGCGCTTGGCGAAGTCTTCTCATCACATTGATGTGGATTCTTCAAATCATCGAAGAAAGTCTGTGAATATATATATATAGGTCCTTGGGTGTTCAGGAATTTGCCTTTCGCTGGGATAAGTGAACATAACGGTCCCTGTTATCCGTGGAGTAGGTGTGGCAGAGGTGTGGGACTGAATTACGGCTGCTGTTTGTCCAAGGCTGAAAACATCGGGAAAGTTTCATCATGTAAAGGTAAGATATTTTATTCATTCAAACACTTCCCAACACAACGCTGATACAATGTTATAAGCAGGTTAGTTAACATAATGCGCGGAGCTTGTATCGGCCACTCTGTAATAGGGTATGAATCTTGTGTAAAACTCAGAATTTTGAAGTCACTGTTTTGACATTGGTTGTTTGGATGTCTCTAGCCTTCGTTTCTCATAAGCCAGCCACCTGATTGCAAATGTAGCCTTAAAGAATTACATTTCTATGCTACTGTATGAACCCTGGTGGTCAAACATAGGGAGACTTGTGTTATGAGGTCTCTGGCAACTTAGATTATTTTATAGGAGAAATTATTTTGAACAATAGGCCTAGATGTACATTTTAAAAATGATTTGCACAGTTTGGAGGACCTACCCTACAGCATCAATAGATGTGTTGTGTGAAATCTGTGAATTATTGCAAGAATAAGAATAATACTGTATAATCTATAGGGCTAAAACCACTGACACTGATTACGATTCATAAATACCTTCTGCCAGGAAACATAAACATTTACATAAAGAGTTCCAGGTTTGATACTGTTCTCCAGTTATGTACGCAGATTTATGGATACCTGGCCTTCATTCTGACAATTCTTTTGCCATCTATGCACCTTATTAGGAACAACACAGACACACACACACGCACACACACACACACACACACACACACACACACACACACACACACACACACACACACACACACACACACACACACACACACACACACACACACACACACACACACACACACACACAGTGAGAGCAGAGCTGTAAGACGATAAGTAAAGTATATGCTAATGTTTAAAATCCTCATTGAATTGCTATTGTTTTATAATGTGGCTATAGTACAGTTGTCTTGATAATATGAGTGTTTGGTAAAAACAAACAGCTCCCGTTCTCCTGAGCATCCATGTTTGGAATCAAAAGATTACCCTGCAGTGCATGTCAGTATTTTTGCAAGATCATATGGTATGTATCCAGCTGTCTGCTGCCAACGGGCTCCTTTGTATGAGCCCTGCTAGCAAAGGGTGCCTGCAATTCTTATTCTTTCCCACCCACACCCCGATCTGCCTATTTTTACTTTCTTGATCCTCCCAGCACTTTGAACGCAGATTCAGTGTCCAAAGAAACACTAGAGAGACCACACTGAAACATATCTACCCTACAAGTGTGGTAAAGTAAACCGTAATCCACCATCACCATTGAATAGTGACATTTTTGGTGAAACCGTTAATATAGGTGTGTGTTGATCCTTGTGCTTGTTTTCTGATTGCCATAAAATTAAACTCAAGCCTAGATGAACATAGATCTTCTACATCTGACAGTAAGGTCCCAACCTACTTAATCTGCTATAAGTTTATTGTTTGAGTAAGTAAGGTTTAAGTGGTGGTCATCAATGTCTTAAATGTGTGTGTGACACTGACACATCACAGTGTTGTAGAGCTGGTAGACTGCAGCTTTATGTTTAAAATGCGCACTTGAATTAGTTTGTTTTCATGACCAGCTAGTGACCTACTGAGGAATGAATGAGATATCCTTCGATACTGCACTGCAGACACGGTCTCCTTAGGAAGAATGAAACTCTGGTCCACAATATGCATTCAATTCTTCCTCCCCAGGAATCGATACTTGACTGAGTGAAATAGACCAGATTTCAAAAAAGGTCACAATAATTTGTGTTCTGTGGCCTTTTTGATGTACATGTATTTTGTATTATGTCTTTTGAGGCTGGCTTATGCAGAGTTTATGATGATTTGCTATGAAATGTAGAAAGTCTTTTACTGACCCGTGTATGACGGGTTAGTGTTTATGAAACGCTTTACAAAGGCACAGATAGAACAAGCCAGGGATTGGCGGCAAAGCCAGAAACCAGACTGGTGACCTCTGGACAGACCATGTGCTCGATTTACGATAATGACATCGAACAATGAGTTGTTAGGGTTAGTATTACAAGAAAAACAGTACAGTGATATGAACCAAAGTGGATGCTTGTTGTATTCTTAGGACCCCAAGTATAGGTAGATTTGAAGGCAGAACTACCTGTAAACAATATACATCTGAGATGCAGTGTCCAGCAGCACTTTGATTATTAAACAAGTGCTACAGTACATGTTTCATTTGGAACAGAAGGTCTGATTCCTCATTGTGTGCCGTTTCTATGTAACAGATGAGGGATGTGACAAATAATAGTTTCTTTGAAAAGCACCGATGAAAGGCTGTTGTTTCCTGTCTCTCATAGATCATGAATATCTGACTGCAGTATGTCTGGTCATCCACTAGTGAGATCTGAGATAGTGGCTCAGCAGAAGTGAACATGAAGTGTCCTTTACATTTTACATGCATTTATTTATTTAGCAGACACTTTTATCTAAAGCAACTTAAATGAGGATATATCTTTCAGTACACTGCAGAGGAGATGTTATGTAACAAGTAATACTACGCCAATAAATGCTACCAGAGCTTCCAGTATAGCTTACTTTCCAGTATATCATGTATTTTGCAATTAAGCATTTTTAATTAACAATCAGAAGCAACAATTCTATTAAAGTAATGACCTTGTTCTTCATAGTTGGCTTGTTGGGCTTTGAACTGGATGTATCTGACATGATATCACAATCATGTCTGGTTCAGACTACAGTATGATGGAGTTCTTGGTTATGCCCTCATACAAATTCATTCTCAGAAAAGCAACCATGGTTTTCAATTCTTTCCATTTTCTTTGACTGTAATAATAAACACAGATGATTGTAACTGTTGTTATATTTAATGCCCTGTTGTTGGTCTGTTGGAGTTCAAGGGCAGAGAGAATGGAAGAGAGCTCTTGCGATATCAGAGTTCAGCCTTTTGCTTCACAGCAGCTACTGTAGGAGGTGACAGGACCTCCCCTGTCCAGCTGATTTAGATCAGCAACCTACCATCCTTTTAGATAATGATTTAATGAAGCATTTCACTTAATGAGATGAGGATAAATGAGAGAGAGAGAGAGAGAGAGAGCGCAACATTGCCATCCTATTGGCTGTATCTGCTCTGGCACATACAGTAAAGAAGTGGTACTGTACATTGTAGGAGTGGTGTGTGGTTTGATTCGTGTTGTGCACACAACCCTCAGATTTCTGGTAACATACTGTAGGATGACAGATTGATTTCAATTGTGATGTGCTGACAATAACCACTGGAGAGGAAAATTACTGTTTTCATATATGAAAAATAAAAGTAAAAGACAATAATAATGCTTTCTAATATACCTGCAGGGTTGGATGTATGGGAAGATGTAGAACCTCAGTTTAGTACCCTGGCGTGGGTGCTTTGTTAGTTACGCCCTCATCTTTGATAGATAAATCAGTGTTTTACTATAGAATGAAAGGTGAAGGGGCAAACAATAAAAAAGTACATATTTCACAGCACTACTAGAAAGAATTTACTGCTGTATGTGAATCATGTGGGAGTCACAGAATTCACATTTGTGCATACTGAATCACTAGTACACATTTTCATCCTAATGATCACTATCACACATTTTCATGTTTTTGGAATGAGTCACTCTAGTAGCAGCTGTTGCCCATGGTGAATTCATGACCTGTATATGTGGCGGGGGGCCTACATGGCATAGTAAGTGAGCAGCAAGATGCTCCCTTAGGGGGGATGGCACTGTGGCTGCACGGCCTGTGCCTCTTTAAACATGACACCATTTAGTTCTCTCGGTGGAGGGAATGAGACGTACTGTAGTGGTTGCGGGAGGCAGGATGATGCAGGATGTATGGGTGGTCCATGAACCGCTCTCCGCTATGAGTAACTACTCAATATGCTGTTCCACATGTGTTATTTATTTATTTATTTTTTAAAAAAAAGTTGACAGTAAATATATTTTGACCTAGAAATTAAACTATAAAGGTAATTCCTGAACGCACTGTGAATTGTGGAATTTGCAAGAGAAGCCTGGTGGGCGCTCATGTTCTTCTGCGATCCCCTGACTGTGCTCGCATGGCGCCGCGTCATTAAGCTCACCCTGGATGTGCAGTTCATTAGGCACGCTCGCACATGTGAAGGGCCATGCATACCTCTCCTTCTTTCTTCCCTGTTGTGGTGGGGGTCCCAGCTCTACTCCCTTGGTGCTCGCAGCCCTGCTGGCTTGCCTGCCTGGAGCAGCTTGGCCTTCTCCCCCTGGCGTAAGAACCTTCGGACAAACCTCCTGTGTGCGCTTCACTCGGTCCTCTGGGTCCTCTCCATAAATAACTCCTTTTCATTAGTGTCAGACTTAAGTGTTATGCTTACCAAGAATAAGCTTTTACACCAGCGCTGTTCCACTAGCTGAGAGCTGGTGAGCGCAAATGGGGGGGGGGGGGGGGGGGGTGCGTGTGGTGGTTAGTGAGTGGGTGAACAGTCCTTGTGTGTGTGTGTGTGAGAGAGAGAGAGGGAGTTAGGGGGTGGGGGCTGAAGGGTGGGGTAACTCATTCCTTGCTCTTGCCTCTGTGCTTTCTCTCCCTCTTACACTCAGGTAATCTACAGAACTGGTGGGTGTTTCATACTGTAGGACCTTATGGAAATCGGTTCATTTGGTTCACTTGACTTACTTAGCGTGGTAATAGACACACCCATACAAGCACTGTCTGCCCAGCACGCACTCTCACAAACACACACACACACACACGCACACGCACACGCACACGCACACGCACACACACACACACACACACACACACACACACACACACACACACACACACACACACACACACACACAGACACACACACACACACAGACACACACACACACACACACACACACAAACCACACACACACACACACACACGCGCACACACACACACACACACACACACACACACACACACACACACACACACACACACACACACACACACACATATACACATACACAGTATTCATGGTGTTAGATCACACCACGTGGAGACAGTTGTTTGGCTAAAAATACATCAGCAAACATGGCATGAATGCCCGCAAATGCAAGTGGAACCTGCTCTAATTTAAAACTTTTCTTTCACCACTGTTGAGTGAAACTGTGCAGTTTGTGTGTGTATGTAATCTACAAGAAAATCCCTCTTTGTTTTTAAAATAAACACGCTGAAGTGAATCTGTGACAAAATTATACCAATTTAATTAAAACAAGGAAAGCAAATCACCTACAACTTTAGAAAGCCGTTTTCATCAGAAAATTGCGCAACGGCCCACCTTCACAAGTTGTTATTTGACATAATGCCTGATGCTCCTCATATTTAGAAAATTTAAACAGGTTATCTTTGACTGTTTACTGATGAAAGGGGCAAAGAAGCACTATTTTGCTGCAAACTGATGCTGAAGCAGCTCTTTCCTGCAAAATGCTATCATGAAATCACACGCCTGCCTCGCGTCCGGTCCCTGTTCAGTTTGCTAGGCTTCACCGTAGCAAAGCCGCTGGGGCAGCTCCTGGGCATTGGGTTACTGTTGTCCGGCGAGCCAAAGGCTGGAGAAGATTGTTCTCAAAGTTGATTGATCAATTAAAAGCCGTCAAGCATCTAAGCTCACCCTCAATCGCATTAAGGGATGTGGGATTAACAGTGCAGAGTCAGCTCAGCTTCTCACAGGCCCTCTGCCCCCCCCCTCACTCACACACACACACACACACACACACACACACACACGAGTGGGCCGAGACGCTGGACTGAGCAGGCATCTAATCCCCTATTTCTCTACAATGGGGTTGAAGCAGGGGGATGTTGCTCTGAGAACAGAGTGGGCCCTTAACAAGACAAGGGAACCACCCTATTGATTTCTTCTGTTGTGGGAGACAGTGAAGAATTAGGTCAGTTAAGTTCATCTGAATTCAGAAGAGCTCCAATTACCCCATGTTGATGGACAAATGTATTTGTTTTTGTAATTGATTATATCATCAGATCTTATTAATGCTCTACTTTTCTCGTATGGTCAACAGATGAACTTATGCGCTTATGTGTGCATTTGTGGAATTACGGTCCACTCACAAATGCATGAGTGCATGACTGCTCTCTTTTTTAGTAAACTTGGATCTGCATATTGGGTTTGTGTTCCAATTTTCACTTCATTTTATGGAAGATTAGAATAGATTTTTTTTGTGTCACTAAACTTTTGAATTTCTGATAAGATTCAGTTCTCATTTCATTATTGCAATGAAATGTCTTTACTATAATCTCAGATTGTCTGTCAAATTATGTTTTGTTTAATCCTGTTGAAGACTTTCTGTAGCCTGTTTTTAATCCCAAAATGTCATAAAATGGGACTTTTCCCCATGTTTTACTATCAATGCAAGTGATTTATGTTTACCTTCCTAACAGGGATTTGAGAATGCCATATCTAGCCAGTTTCAATGGATATTTATATCTCACCCGTTGAATGTTCTGATGTGGTTAATGTGTCATTCACAAGGCAGTGCTTACACTGCAGACTCAGACTCAGAGTCTTGTTTTTTTCCCCTCAATCCCAGATGGACTCTGAGTTGTTGAGCCTTCCTCAGCAATCTGGATGATTGTATTGGACCCGAAAAGTGGCCTTAAATTACTGTTTACTGGCTGGATCTTACTCTCCAGACAAATGAGAGATGCCCTCTGTCAGCCATCTTCCCATTCCACTGTAGTGTTGTAGCCAACGAGGAGCAAAACGAGATATTTGCTCTGCCTTTCTGCTGAACTTTGTAATTAAGTTGAAGACTTGGCCAAGGATTCGGGGATGTTGTTTGTTCCAATTCTCTGGTCAGCAAAGAGGAAATTATTTACGGAGTTACGGCCAACACATGCTAATCTGCTAATCTATGGCAGTGGATATAAAGAATGGCTACAGTGTGGTGGTGGACTATGATTATATTAATGATCTTCACTTGTACATTGGATGATATAGTGTGCCAACACGCTGAAAAGATAAATGAATAATAAAGCATCTTATATTTGATTTGTTAGATTTGATGTAAGAGTGTTTTTACTAACCACTTGCTACGTCCAAAGCTTCTTACCCAAACCCTTAAAAGCTAGAGCAGGGTATGCGCTCCCTGCGCACTCTGTTTAAAAAGAGAAATGTCCGCTGTTGTTATTCCTCCGTTAGGGCTTATTTACTTCCAGCTATGCAGGAAGCGCAGAGTAGATACGGAAGTGAACTGATAGACAAAGCTTTACATTTTGCTCTCATAATGAGGTAGACATGTCATTGGGAGTCTCTGTGTTCTCGGCAGCTGATTTAACCATTCTCCCTAATGGCAGACAGAGTCTCACAGACAGAGACTGTGGGACTGGTGCAGAGGTGCTTCCCATGTATTAGCTCGTCGGCTTGTTTTTCCATGTACAGCTTGGCACCAGTTCAGCCAAACAGTCTGTGGTTAGCCAGCAGTGGTCTGGTATGCCGTAAGCTGACAAGGCCCCCAGTGCTGTCAGATCATATTTGTTGTCTCCAGCGAGAGCCACAATGGCCGTCATGAGGTTGGGAGCTACTCTGATTTGTCGGAAAATATGCAGTGGAAGATCAGTGGAAGATCAGGCGGTGTAAATTTAAAGGTGATTGAGAGAACACTCGAGGAATAATTGCAGGGATTGTTGGTAATGGTCCCGCTCTTGATGTCACTGTTTTGGAGTTACAGACAATTATTGATTTCCGGCATTACTGTATGAGGTATAATACTATCTTGTGGAGTCTTGTGGAATATTTTCACTATATAATTGCATAATAATTAGGGATGCAACGGTTTTCAATAATTTATTGAACCGTTCGGTTTGGCCTGTTCGGTTCAATAGACTCACCTAAACCGCAATATTTCGGTATACGCGACATTAAACTTTTTATTTAATACAAGGTTATTGCGCGCGCGTAGCCTGGGAGCGATAGAGAGGAGTGCTTAGGACCCGGGGGATGCGTTTTCTCTGACTGTTCAGCTTGCCTCTCGTCAACCTTGCAACAACCAATCAGAATTTTACTGAATTTCCCAAGAGCCAATAAGCGCGTTGAAATGCAAATGAAGGAGTCATGTGAGAAACAAACTTTACCGGCGGCTGCATGATCATGGCGACATTTGAAGTAGCCCACGAACAAGGCAAAAAGACCGTCAGTAAACAAAGCACAGTGTGCATTGAAAGCACTGCTTCACAACGATCACCTAATAAAGGTAACACATCCAACATGTCGGCCCACTTGCGCCTTCATCACCCGGCTGTAACCTTAAGTGGAGCAGCACGGAGAGTTAGTTTGCCACCGAAAACCCAACCATCCATTGCTGCAACCTTTCGACAACAATATTCCTATAATTCCCAAAGACATAACGAATACGACGGCGTATTAGGGCCACGTATATATACTTTGTAAAGACGCAAATTTGCCACTTTAAAAGGTCGAAAATTTGCCACATTATAAAGTCTGTGTGTAACAGTGTAACCGGTGGTTTCTGCCCTGCGTTGATTGCTCGCTAGAGTAGCCTAGAAAGCGTGACGCCGACACAGCTGAGTGTATTCTCTTTTTGATAGTTTACTGGAAAATATTGTAGGGATGGGAGGTTATAGGAGATGGGGAGGCTGACATGTCATTCCAAACTCGGGTCATTTATTTTCCTGACGTTGTACATGCTAGGCTACGGGCAGCGGGAGGTGTCCACTCGAAAAACAATAAACTCACTGCTAAATCAGTCAATCGCTCGTCCACTCGTCAATCACACAACTCTCTCGCAAACACACGCACACACACACACACACACACACGACAGGAGACACAGGGGAAACAGACACTTTGTGAAGTGGCAAATTTGCCACTTTCTTCTCGGAATATTGCCCCCCCCTGACAACAGGTTGCAATAATGTTCATTTCATTGTTCTAATATTTTTAATGCTGCACTGCACTTTTGTCTATGTTTACATTTTTTACGTTCATAAAAGAGGACAGGGCAGGCACTCCCAAATCAAATATCCATTTGAAACTACACATAATACTACCTCACCAATTATTTTGAGAAGATTTTCAGAATTGTTCACTACTTTTTTGAGGGTGTATAACAGTTAAGTATTTTCTTTAAATGTGTGAAGAACAGTGAGTTTATTAAATAAATAACTACACATTACTTTATGCTGCACTGCACTATGGATAACATTGCCTGTTTATGACAGAAGGCAATGATGGTGTTCTTTTCTTTTAATACATTTTTGTGATTCTGCTTCATCTGTGTCAGGCTATGCATTTAATATTTTCTCTGCAAGTGTAAGTAGAAGCACATTGTTGATTTGAAATAGAAAAGGCAAATATAGCCTCCTGTATGCTAGAGCCAAGATAATATTGATATATTGAAACCGAACCGTTACCGTGGCCCAAAAACCGTGATACAAACCGAACCGTGGCAAAACTGTACCGTTGCATCCCTAATAATAATACTGTTCAGTGTTTTAGTAGTAGCAGCATAAATATGAGAGAAATGGGCCATATCACTTCTAGACTACACCAGTGATACGGAATCAGTGGATATTAGATTGATATTTAATACAAATTATTTTTCTTGTTCTCCATGTCATATTTTGTGCCTTCTTTTGACCCATAGTAATTGCATATGAAAGTATACTGTATTTTGAGGCCATTTACTTGGTTGGCAAGCTTCTCTATATGAGTACATGCCAAAGTTATGCTAATTGACATTCTTCTGTTATTCATAGTAAGAGTTAGACACATGCTTGTGTATTTCTCAACTCTTAGTAATGTAAAGCGGCGTAAGCCTCGCTTCATTTGGCAATGGCTCCATGTCTCTGTGAAGTCTCCATTCAGCTTCAGCCCAGATGTGACCCTGGTTTGGTGCCGATGATTTAATCAATCATTGATGCAGTCCCCAGGTGTCTGCTGCGCCTCTCGAAGACTGGCTGAGACCTCAAGGGACTCTCTCTTGTCTATGGGCCATTTGTGTCAGCTGAAATCAAGACCCATTCCTAGCTGTGTGCTCGCAGAGATTGCTTCAATTAAGCTAACGGCAGGGTTCCCCACAGGCCATCAGGCTGATGTCTCTTGCCCTCATGATGTCTCGTGTCTTCTTAGAAGCACCAAATAATTACCCATCCTGTCTTTACTTATGGTAGGATTTGAGTCTATAGAACTCATTAGATAACATTATCTCACATTCCTTGCTAAAGCACTAAACATCGTAAATATGCATTTTTTTTCACTCAACATATTCTAGATATACCACTGACTCAACATGCATGTTTTCAGTGTGGAAACACTGGACTAGATAAGGAGTTTTTATTAAAAAATAAATAGAAATTCACCACAATGGATGTGTTCCTCGACGGCAGCGAAAGGTCTGAATGCTTGGCATGATTTCCATTTGGTTTGCATGATGGCTTAAACTGACTTACTTTGTCTTGCGATTGCCTTCTGGTTCAACAGTTTTTGAATATGCATCGAGTATAAGTGTCCGTTGGAATAATTCATTCACCTTCCTATCCTCTCCCCTCTGCCTAGTGCCTCATGGTGCGAATGAAATCGTAAGTGTGCCTTTTGTCTTGACTTTGACCACATGCTGGGATGCAGTGTGCGTTATGAATCACGTTGCCTGTCAATCCTCTCAAGGCCTCTAAAGTCACCCTGCACCTCCCTCTGCCGTGGCGAGCGGAACTTCTCCCTCCTTCAGCCCGTGCCTCTGTCCAGCTCCCTTTTATGCGTCTGATGAGGGGAAACAAACAGACAGCTGTCTCATTTTCCACCACCTGCAGGCTCCCTCCCTCCCTTTCACCCAGCCACCCACTCACACACTCTTACACACACACACACACATCACACACACACACACACGCACACACACACACACACACACACACACACACACACACACACACACACACACACACACACACACACATACACACACACACACACACACACACACACACACGTGCACACACACACACACACACACACACACACACGTGCACACACACACAGACTTTCAAGTCTCACACATGCACACCCCTCAACGTCAACTTCACAAGCCCACTATCAGAGCCAGATTTAACTCCTTGGCTTTTCAACTTGGCATGCATCGATCAGGAACGATTTTCTGTCAGCACAAACTGAGCGGACGTGAGATTGATCACTTGCCATTGTGTGCATGCCCTGCCCATGTGTGTGTGTGTGTGTGTGTGTGTGTGTGTGTGCTCACACATACGTGTGTTCTAGGGTGGTGTAAAGGAAGCGTTTGGAGTCTATAAAGCAAGTGACAATTGAGGACCTCCTACTCTCAAAGCCACAGCTAAGATTTCTCCTTATTCTCATTTGCAATCTGCTGGTGAAGACAATAAGTGGCTCAGGGGGAGGACTATTGTCTTTCAAATGAAGCTGTCCGTCTCCCAAAAATGGAACAGAAGGCTGTGAAAGCTGCCTCCTGCCTGGGCTAAAACCCTCATTTGTGCAAAGATCCCTTTGTCAGCTCCAAAGCTTCTCCCTAAGTGATGCTGGTTCAAACTTGCAGGTTATACTACAAGTTTTTACTGATTTGCATTCTCAAGAACCCATTGAATGCAACTCGGTATAGTTTAGATATTTGGAAATGCACTATGGTGTGCAATGAAATTGTAATTTGCTTTAAAGCAAGCTTACACAATTTCTTTTGGGCCATTTGTGTCATTGTAGTTGGAGCATGTCCATAGTCCACTTTCTCTTTTATATTGTGAGGATATAGTTGGACATAGTGTAGTAGTATGAATGGGTTACTTAATGGGAAATCTCTGTTTGTCTGTAAGTAAGTAGGGTTCTTCCTGTATTTAGTGGTCATGCCAAATAGCAAATATAGCCACGGAAGTGGAGGACAAACGCCTGTGAGGGTGATGTGGCACTGTGCATGGGTGCCCAGCAGCCTCACCAAGTCATTACTTCTGCTCGGCTCTCCTGGCAAATGATAAAACAAAGTAGACAAGGGGAAAAAAAAGATGAAAGCCATTTGGCATAAAGTGGTCAGAGCAGGACAATTGTGCCAAAGCTGTACGGGAGCCAAACTGCGAGGGTGGTTTTATGCACTGGCCCACTGTGGTTTCCCAAGGGAGAGCGAAGTTCTGAAACCACACGCAGCTCTCATCTACAGAGCAGAATAAGGACAGCATGTGATTGTGCCAGATACAAAATTGTTCCTCTTTATCCAGAAATATCCTTGAAAAGTTACACGTGTGAGTAACTTTTCAAGGCTATTTTTGGCCAAAGGGGAACTGTGGTTGTTTAAAAGAAAGTTGAATGCTGATTCTGAAATTGGATTTGATTCATCCAATATAATTTTCAATATAATTTGTGCTGTAGGAGTGAAGGAACATTACTGTAATGTAACACTGACATTCAAATCAGAGTTATCAGAGGCATGTTGCACAGTCCTGTTATCTCATTGCAAGACATGTGACTGTCGCCAGTTGTGAAAAGAGAGTGCCAGACAGATAGTCAGAAGTCCATGTAGCTTCTCACCTCATCCCGGTGTCCAGTCAGAGGTCTCTGTCAATACTATTCTCATGTATTTACAGTAACAGTGCCCTTAAGCACAAGATAGTGGGAGGATTGCCTCTTGTAATGTTGTTGCCTGATGCGATATGCATAAGTGATTCAATCTAAAACAACATACTGAGGTTCTCTTGTATTCTGAAGTTTGCTGCCACATCTTGGTGAGAGTATCTAAATTAAGAATCTATTGCAGCTAAAACTATAAAGTCATCATTTGAGCTAGAGTTACTGTAAACATAAACTGGCACCCTTGTAAAAGTGTCTTTGCAACTTGTTTTTAAAATTTCAACTAATTTTAACTCATTTGCTTGTGTCTCTCTCTAGACATTCCCTGATATATTAGATCAGATACACATGTGAGTGTGAACTCTTCTATATATCTAAAACAATGAAATCACGTTGATGGTCTTTTCTACACGTGTTCTATCTAGATAACCCTTTAAGGAAGCCAATATCATCATGAGTACTCTTTCCTGGTTAATTATCAGTAATTAACAGTGATTAACAGATCATAATTAGCACTCCTTTGTATAAGCCTGGTCCTTAGATTCCTCTGAATGGCTGGTCATCAATTACGGAAGGCAGACTGTCTAAGTCTAAAAAGGCATAGCCATTATGAACAGCCACACTGACTGGTCCCCATATAAAATGCATCTCTCTGAGACTCTAGACTACTAATATTTAGCCTCTCTGGGCCGGGCCGGTGTTTGTCCATTGAGCATGTCAGAAAAGCCACTCTGTGTGAGCGTCTGGCCTCTCACAAGAGCTCCTCTATGAGACTGCCAGAGGTGATGTGAGTTCAGTCACTGCCTATCTTGGCTTTGGGAAGACCCGGCCTCACCCCTCATTAGAGCAGCTTTCAAGGAAAATGCTGCCATTTGTAAACAGGAGGGTGTAACAGATGAATAAACTACCGCTTTGCGTTCAGAAATACTGGAAACTGGAAAGTTGGTGGTCAGTTGGGACAGGGCAGAACACACAGTTTCATTCAGTGACAACTTGCTCTTATGTAGAAACGGTGAGAATTTGAGTTAGGGTTGACCACACAACAGAACAGCCTGTTTCCACTGCATGTTATGTGACATAGCACTATGGAGTGTCCATATATAGGGCATTTTCAAGTTTCAGCTCTGTCCAAAGCAACCTTTCAGCATGAACACCTTTAAAAACAAGAATTCTGTAAAGCTGGTGATATCAGTATGAACAGATTTCATTAGACAAAAGTTGTTCATGCGCAAGTTGGTCAGTTTCTATTGTTTGAAAATTCAATGCTTCATGGTGTCCTAGCGAAATTCCTAGTTACTCAGATCATGTTCTTAGTCATTGAGATTGTGATGAGTTCAGAGCGTCTGTATATGCTCCCCTTTCATCTCAGGAACCAGGGGGTGTCGCCAAGACAACCACCAGCGACAAAGGGCCCTCTGAGTCCATTCAGTGGCACGAGAGAGAGGCGCTTTTGTCTGGTACGACGGAGCGCAGTGTAGGAAGTAATGCATGCGATGCGTGTCCCAACAAATGAATAAGCATGTTCCACCTCTTCAGCTGTCCTAACACAGGGAAGTAGAGCCCATGCAAACTCAAAGGATTGACGTGGGCATTGGAGCATTGACAAACAAATGATGAATATAAGTGTTTGCTGTAAGGATGGTTCCTGTGTGCCCACACACGGTTCATTTGAACGTCTTGATGGGTTTTGCACGATTTATTGGATTTCCGTTAGGGCTGCACAATATTGGAAAAATCTGACACGAAAAGTTCTGTTTAGACGCAATTCATTATTCTTGACTGATTTTGTATGGAAGTGTATCTGCATGGGAAACAAAAAAAGCTGAAAAAATAATTGTTTCACTCTGAAGATTGCTTGAGTGCAAATCATCGTCTTAAACGCCTTCATGCCTTTTACTCAAAGCTTAAGGCACTTGAGGTAATGTAATACATCAGTTGACCTTGATGCAATGTCTCCTGGAGATTACGGAACATTGGAACCAAAGAGTTTTCCCTGTAGCATAGTAGTAAGTCAGAAGTCTTCATATGTGTATTAGTGTCTTTAGTGTCTGATGGTGTGTGCTGGGGCCTCCGGTGGAAATGGTCAGAGTTGGACTCTGTAATTTGGCCTGGGCTCATGGGTCTCCTTCTCCCACCACTGCAGCCAAGGCTCTCCACAGGGCCAACGTCCCAGGGTCTGCCTGACCAGCAGACTTTTTACTGGCCTCGCCTCTTCCGCTCACTATGGTCAGGTTCTTCTAAATCGATTCAATTAAAACATTCAGTACAGCTCTTTCTTGAATGGGACTGATTGTACCCTTTGTGTTTAAAGCTTTGCTTATATATCTGTCTATATGTAATTGCCATATCATGGGATTGTGGTGGAGCAGTAGAATCCTGCTTGGCAGAGCCCGTGCCTATCCTCAGTGTCAGCGCTCAGCTGTTCTCATCTGTCAGGCCTCGTGGAATGTTCCGTCTTTGGAATGTATTTTCAAACACCGCCACGCAGCAGTGGTAGCCCCAGTGTGGCGATGAAATATAAGTTAGTCACTGGACTTGAATGACTGGACAACCCCTTTGATGAGCTCTTGAGAGAAAATCCTGTGCAGTTGAATCCAATGCTATTTGATGTCAGGACATATATGATAACTGCAGTTCTTGTGTGTATTTGTACACACATGTTGTTGACATATAAGAAATGTTTTATTTATGGATTTGGTATTACTGCAGACATGGCTCTTGACACTTACCTTTCATGTTACACCTTGGGGTCACGGGGGTTGAAGCCTGAATGGCTTTCCCACATTTAGATCTCTGCAGCCCTGACCTCCTCACCCCTGTTCCTCCATAAGATGATAAGCCTAAGGGCGTCGGGCCGAGGGGCTCTCTCTCTCTCTCTCTCCGGTGCCTGAAAGCCCTCTCAATAATTCATCACGCCTGGCTCCTCAGAAAAGAGTGGCTGTCATCCACATGTGTCTATGACCAATGCCCCCCTGTAGCTCTCAGTGAGGGCCTGGGCTGTGAAGGACAGCATGTCTGGGCTGAAGCAGGTGCACATCTTTGGTGCTTTGAGGCAGTCGGACACTCCTTTATTATTTATGACTTTGCGTGAGGTCTGTCGCCTCTCAGGACACTATAGGCCTTGCCATTACTAAGAGAGATGGACAGAGATGAGCACGCTGACAGTGAATCTTATAAAAAATGCATTAATTGGATAAATTAAAGAGCAGTAGGAGGCTTTTGAAACCGAAAAGAGGCACATTGGCTGTTGAGAGAAAGAATGTTTGCCAGGGTAGGGAACTCCCTCAGAGATTCCTAAAGCAGAACACACCTCTAATTTTCTGATGTTAACACACTTTCCTGTTACCGATGGCATGAGCAGAAGGAATGTTACACCACTGCGAATGTCTGAACACTCAAAGTCCTGTGAGGTATTCTCTGGCCGACTGTGACGCCGCTGGTACATTCCTCTATTTTATCAAATGCGCAGAGGCAGCTCAGAGGAAGCGTTTAGAGAGACGCCATGACGACGCGGCGGTGCCAGAGCCCCTGGTGCTGATTTGTCACTCTCTGGCGAGGGTAATATTATGGTCTGGTCCTCAGGAGGAGACAGCGCCCGCAGAGAGGGCCCCGGGGACAAAAGGGGAAACGTCAGTATTGCATTTGTCCCCACCTGCTCTTTGACCGTCTGACATCAGGCTGTGGGTTCTATATATAGAGCAGAGGCGCTCAGATCATCATGGGAACTTCCTGTTAGTGATGGAGTGAGAGTCAGGGAATGGAGGGGAAAAACAGTCTGACTTTCCGGTCGACAGTGAGCCGTTCAAAGATCATACCCCCCCCCCCCCCCCCCCCCCAAAAAAAAAAACAGGCCACCAAATGTTTGTTTTGTTGTGGTGACTCATTTCAAGCTGTTTACTTTTGTTCACGACAAATGAAATAATAGTTATGAAAGTCTAAGTGACTAAAGTGCTAATGAAAACATTAAGTGAAAGTGCCCTCTCATGTTAAGTATTTTTTTTGTCATTACAATTTTTGTGCTCTGATGATTGCAAAATGACTTGCTGGATACGGCATTAATAAGCGCCTGTCAAGTCTACATTGACTACTAGAGATTTACTCATTTCTGACGCTGTAAGATAAAGGCCGTGTGAGAGGAGCTTTGACACTCTTTAAGTGGGTACAAGACAGAGAATCCAGAGGCCTGTCATCTGTCATGTGTGGAATGTGAGTGTGCTGATCGCTGAGTACAGTCTCTGTCCGAGTGCCCTATAAATAACCTCTCCCAGCCTGCCGGCTGTAATTTGGCATTGAGCCTCTGGAGACCCAGGCTGGCTCTCTCTGAGGGAGCGGTGGGAGAGCACACTACTATGCGGCGATAAGATAAACTCTTACACAATGTAAGAAGCATGGCATGCTCTGCCAAAAGTCCATATGCATCCATTTAGACTGTTTTTTTTTCTTTTGACTAATTCTAACCCTGTTTGTGTTCACTGTTTGTGTGTGTTCAGTGCTTGCAGTGAGGGTAGAAACTTGACATAACCAAGAATCATTTGTGACTTTTTTGCATTCCATAGTTCACCAGGTGCTTTCAGTGCTGTAAAATAGCAGGACTTGCCTTTCTCTGTCACACATTGATGTTAATAAACCTACAGTATGTCTTCTCTATTAAATGCATTTTTACTTTAAAAATATGTCTGTTATCTCTAACTTCACTTCAAGGTTTATATCAAGCCTGTTTGTTACTGTTTGGACAGTTGTGTTGGAGATAGGCAGGCCTCATTTGAAAAGATGCAATCTGCTGATTTCAGTTGGAAATAATAATACCAGAGTCAGAGAAGTGATCTGGAATCCCTCCGTAGGCATTTGTTTGGATTGGAAATGTAGAAATGTAATAAGCTTCAAAAGCTTGATACCATTGGGAACATCAAGCTTGTAAGAGGTAGATAACCATGGGCTAAGGAAAGCCAGCTGGTGAATCAAATTCTTGCCCAACCTAGAACAGAAAAGGGCAACACTAGACTAGGGCCTTAGAGGGCTAAATCCAGTTCAAGAAGGTTGCAATTGTGTATTTTGTATTGACTGCCTCTGTTTTCAGTGGTTCTTGTTTACATAATATGGTTTTGTGTATATTTCCCCATTCGTTTCAAGTTCTGATTTGTGTTGAAGTGCTTCAATACCCACAGCGATAAAACCTCCATAAGTCTTGCAATAAGGGGGGAATATCATTTTGGAAAATGGCAGTTCAACAAAACACCGCAGGTTCCAAATGTCAAACACAAGGACTGACTGAATGTCTCTTAACAGCAACCAGGCTGTCTGGAGGTCCCTGCGTAGTCTCACCAACTCCAGAACGAGGAGCTCCCATGGCCTCCTCTCATCTCCCACACAGTCAGCTCCCTTTAATCACCTATAGCGCTCAGTGAGCCTCTTCATGTCCATGCTGTTTTGGTATCTCAGTTTCTTCCTAACAGCCTCCACACTCTCACTTCAGAGGAAGTTATACTTTGCGTGTCCACAAGTGTGGATTGTCAAGTCAAGAAGAGGCAAAATCAACATCAGTATCCTATATGAATGTCACTTGTCACTCACGGCTAAGTATGTTGTTCCAGAGTTCCACCCAAGCAAGCCTTTTATGCCCTGTCAGCCAGATGCATGGCCTGGAGTCTGTGGAAGGATCATTAGTGTTCCAACAGGTTGGACTCCCTCCTGTGTGTCTCAGAAACACTCAGTTGTCAGTGGCAGGATGACATTCAACCCCCAGAGGCTGTGTCCTTTAACCTGTGCCATTTACACAAATCACTGCACCTACAGTGGCACATCAGCACACATACTGTAGAAGTCTCTTTTTGCCTGTTCTAACTGATGATGTGAAGCACATTGAACTGCCTTGGTAAGAAATGTGCTATATAAATGAAATAGCCTTGCCTTGCCTTGAGCTCATTTCCAGTTGTACATGCTGATGATGAAATGTTAAGTGCTGATCAGTGCTACTAAGCTTCTTTAGGTAAATTATCAAGGGCGACCCTTTTCTTTTTGTAAGCACCACTCCCGTTGCTCTCTGATTGGCCTATGCACTATGGGTTGGCTCTCAACGGAAGCTCCCAAGACATCAATCTCACAGTGAAAGCTGAGCTCAGGAGAAACGGGTAGGCAACATCAGGGTAAAGGAAGACTGCACTGACGAGAATTTACATGGAGTAGAAAAAGAAAATGGTTGAATTTTGCTGTTGGATGTTAATCACAGAGATTGTTCAGACCAAAAGATGGAGCTCTATATTTGCCAAAACCTACCCTCCTGGAAAACGTGGCACCATTTGTTTGCCATAAATGGTTAAGGTCATGGAATGGTAGAAGAAAGAACCCTAATCTGTATGAAGGCCATTATTATCTTTGTGTGTTCAGCAAACAGTTACAGTATCAGAGCTACATAGTTCTGGTATTCAGTTGTTTACTTTTCCTGGCCCACATATGACCAAAGGTCAATGCCATGGAGCCATCAGCTAACAATTAAAAATAAGTAGGCATTAGTCAGTTATTTTGTTTTTATTTAAGCTGTTATTTCTCTTCTTTTTTTCTACTTGTGTTTTCTTATAATAGTAATTCTTGTTTTAGTACTTTTCTTTGGTTTGGTTTAGATTCCTTTCATTTTCCCATGGTTAGTTCACTTTGAGCTGGCTTGTCTTGTTTGTGCACTAAAATAAAATGCATGGCATAACCACAGTTAACAGGCACTTTAATGGCACTGCTGAAAGGAGTCTGCAAGATGGATTACACTCCATTACACGAACCATTTGGGCAACCTGTCACGATTGTTTGAATGGGGATATTGTGTTTGAAAGCTATGCGCAAATCATCAAGCATGGCAAATTAGCACATCCAGTGTCATGTCCAAAGATCCATGGCAGTGTGACATTCTGTAGGACCCAATAAAATGTGGGGTCAACGCCAGAGCCTCCTTCGCTGGACAGTAGGACGGATTCTTTGGGCCCCGCTGTGTGGAGCATGCCCTGGAGGCCTGCTGCTTCTCGGCCTGTCTTGGCTGTTTCCCCTCCTGGGAACACTTCCAAACAATACAGTCTGTTCAGGAGCAGCAGATTCCTGTTGGAGAGGCGTGTAACTTCGGGGCTTTTTGACAAGGGTGAAAATCATGGTCACTCTAGTCTGTTCTCTGTCAAAAGTTAAAGATCAATGGCCGGGGCATTCATAGTCTGACGATTATGGGGATCCTTTTCCCAGAAGGCTATCGCAGATAGATAACAACACATGGACTTAGCAGATCTCAGATCATTTCCCATCCCTGAAACACATACTGTAGATAAATACTGGAGGATTCAGCGTTTAGGTCTTCAGAGAAAAGCACCCAGTCACAGTGAACAAGTGACACAGTCACAGGAGAGAGTGGGACTTTTCACTTAGCATGTAGACAAACTGTCTCAGTGACAGGGCTAATATTATCGTGGGGAGCTAAATGCACGTGTGGCTTGGTGCCATTTCCTCCCTAGTCCATACATGAGGTCAATGGCAAGCTGGCCTCACAAAGAGGGCTTCTCTCCCCTCTTTTCTAAAGGTCTCCGGTGTGGTGAAGGGAGTCTGTGTCTCGCTACGGAGAATAGTGTCCCTTTGAGCCTCCGCGGCATGTGTGAACCAGTGACACTTGTTGCCATTTCCGTGCATGAGAGAGAGAGAGAGAGACAGAGGGAGAGAGAGAGAGAGAGAGAGAGAGTGGTGGTGGTGGTTGGGTGGATGCTTTTCTAAAGACTCATTCATGGCTGGTAATGATTACACAGATAAGTGGATGGATGTATAGTACACATTTTTAAAAAGCATACATTCTAATTGCGGTGGTTTTACAGGCAGCTTCATGCTGGTAGCTTTCACCAAACGGCCACTGATGTTCTAAAATGTGCTGTTGTACCATGAGCTGTTGGGGTTTGTATTTGCTCAGCTTCAGAGGAAATGACCCAGCAAATAAGCAAATAACATTTGAATGGATGCTTTAGTAGCCTTGCAGGCAAAATGTACAACGGTGCCCTGCTGTAACAGCAAGTAACGGTCGCGTAATTGTTTAGACTTGGAGTTTCCAAGCAGCATAATCAGCAGGACACATCTCACACATATTTAACTGCACATATCCTGACTTTCGGGAATATTTGGGAATGATGTGATACTTGGTCCTCCATCAACCATAATAACACCAATGACTTTTAAGTTGATTCCAAAACTATGTGCCTTTAAAAACGTTCCTCAAGATGTGGCAAATTATTGCAGTGTTACTTAAAACAAATTGGTACATATTTTAGTGTTTGTTATGTTTAATATGTTTCTTTGTCACTTTTCATATCAGCATCAAGGTTGAAACTAATAACCCTGAAATAATGGTTTCATTTCCGTAGTTAGTTTACTTTACTTATCTGTTGTCTTTACTAATCTGTTGCCGGCCATTGTATCATATAAATATTTTTGTAATCATAACAAAATGATTTGCTCTCTCTTTTCTTAGGTATTCCCTAAAGCAATGTGCTACATTACGTGATGACAAAAGGAGACACTCCTCCTGACATTACAATCTATAACAAATGGTGAGTTTTGACTGTACTGGCCCACATAAATCATTGCAATTCCATCAATGGGACCTAACAACCAAAATGTGATCCCTGCCATGGTAACTTTTTCAGACGCTCTTTAATGCTGGTGTTTGACCATCAGTCTGTGTGTGTTGTGTTTTCAGTGCTCGAGATGGCCCTTGTATGTGTCCTGCTTCAGCTCCTCCTGCTTGGTGCCGTTAGTGTCCAGACAGAGCACAGATATCCGCGCTTCTCCTCCAATGACACTGTGTTCGAGCACCTGGCCCTGCACCCCGACCCCTCGGTGGGCACGGTGTACGTGGGCGCTCGCGACCGCCTCTTCCAGCTGGACGGCCTGGACGGCCTGCGCCTGGAGCAGGAGGAGCGCACGGGCCCCGTGAGGGACAGCAAGGACTGCCTGCCGCCCGTCACCGAGGCCCACTGCCCGCACGCCAGCTACGCCAGCAACCACAACAAGCTGCTGCTGGTGGACCCCTACTCCATGCAGCTCATCACCTGCGGCAGCGTCCACCAGGGCACCTGCCAGAAGCGTGGCCTGGACTCGGTCCGCCGGGTGCTCTTCTCGGCCGAGCGGCCCGTGGACACGCAGCACGTGGCGGCCAACGACCCGGCCGTGTCCACCGTGGGGCTGGTGGTGCGTCCGCGGCCCGAGGCGCCGCCGGTGCTCTACGTGGGCCGCGGCTACACCAGCAGCCAGCCGCCCATCTCCACGCGCCACCTCGCCACCGAGCCCGTCTTCTCCTACGAGGAGACGGCCAAGCTCACCGTGGCCGGACGCCAGTCGGAGTACGACCACCACTTCGTGACCACGTTCTCCCGCCGCGGACACGTGTACTTCCTGTTCTACAGGCGGGACCTCAAGGCCACGTCGCGCGAGTACCGGACCTTCGCCGCCCGGGTGTGTCTGGACGACGCTGCCTACTACTCCTACGTGGAGGTGCCCCTGTCGTGCCACTCTGTGACTACAGGGAAAAATTACAACCTCCTCCAGGCGGCCCATCTCGGGAGCCCCAGCTCTGGGCAAGAGCTGCTGGTGGGGGTGTTCTCTCCCTGGGTGAGCTCGGCCGTGGGGCCTGGGGACGAGTCGGCTCTCTGCTTCTACCAGCTAGATCAGCTGGACCATCAGATGGACGCCACGCGAGACCTGTGCTACACTCAGACGGGATTTGAGGGCGGTGCTGAAGTAGCCTACATAGAGTACGATGTGAAGTCAAACTGTGCTAATCTGCCAACGGTAAGATAAGTCAGGAACATGACAGAATGAATAATAACCTAACTTCCACTGCACTGCCTTGTTGCATGCCATCATATTGTAATACAATATAATAAGTAAACAAAAACATATTGTGTCCTAACTGTCATACATATAATTTGCGGTCCATTGTTCTGTACCATGTGACATTTGTAGTAAATGTCAAGATACCTTTTTAAAACATGAGCAATTTGGTCTGAAGCTAATTCTGTCTGAGGTCTGGAGTATGTCCCATCGTGCCGCAGAGCTAGCTGCAGTGGGCATACAGTATATCCCCCTGTGCTTTGGCGTGCAGAAGCCAGGAGAGGAGGGCAGTTTGGCAGCCCAGTTTAGGTCCCTAATGAGGCCCGTGTCCAACGGGCAGCGGATCCCAGACGCCAGGCCAGGAGCCTGGGGCCCACGACCTCGGCGTGACCCGCCTCCCGTCTGCCTCCGTTGCCAGGACGGCGAGCGTGATTTAATGGGATTGTTAGGGATCTATAAAACAAACAGAGCACAGCGCCACTAATGAACTCTGCCAAGAGGAGCTGGGGGAGGCCTCGTATACCTCCACATGCACGGCTTTTTCACAATATGCACTCTCAGACGTACACATATGTTTACGTGCACACACACACACACACACACACAGACACACACACACACACACACACACACACACACACACACACACACACACACACACACACACACATACACACACACACACACACACACACACACACACACACACACATACTGTACACACACACATACACACACACACACACACACACACACTATCTAACACACACGCAGAGCGCTTTGTAAACAGGCCCTTAGTTGTAGTTTGTAGACATAATATTGGCCAGCATCGATGGCTTTGTGAAAAAAAGGGAGCCACAGGTGGCCTTAGTGTCTCAGCGGACATAAGAGGGAAAATTGCGAGGGGTGTTTGGCTCAAACAGCAAAGCAAACTTGCAGTCTGCAAGTAATCTGATTTGCCCCCAATCTGCTTAAGGCGGCATAAGAGGATCACGGTGCTCACAGAAACAATGGAGGGACTAAACTCTACTGTAGGTAAAAAGGGTACTGTTCATCTGAATGAATGAGTGGATTTAGCATGACATCACCACAACAAGAGTGACATAATGAACCAAACTTCTGTTTTTACTACACAAATATGGTCATGTAGGCATTTTATATGCAGATATCACTTTTCATTGCCAGTCGCGAGTAGGAACATCCTGTTGGGATTGAATGGGAATTTGTTCTCATGATGAGCTCATTTAAACAAAACAGATTAATACCCGCCTTGGACAAAAAAAGGCTCACATCAGCAGTGTCTGGTGTTGAGCCCTTGCTGCAAGGATGCACAGGATATGGCATGAGAACATGGGGGGAGGTTAACGCGGGTGTGTTTGTTTTTCTCTGCAGAACACCCTGAAGGCATATCCCTGTGGCTCCGACCACACCCCCAGCCCCATGGCCAGCCGCACGGCGGTGGAGAGCAGGGCACTCTGGGATAGCCCCACCGCCCGCCTGACCGCCGTGGCCGCCAGCGTCGGAGAGCAGCACACCATCGCCTTCTTGGGCGACTCCAAGGGAAACGTGCACAAGGTGGACAAAGAGACTAGACCTGCCCTTGAGAACATATTTGTAGTGCAGTCACCATAGATACATACATTCATGCACATCTTATCTATAGGATTTTACTGCTCCTTTAGTGATGTTGATTTGTTGATTTGCTTTTTATTTTCCTGTTTACATTGTATTGTATGTTGTGTGTGGTGTCTTAAGCTGCTGGGGCCTTGAATTTCCCCTTGGGGATCAACAAAGTATCTATCTATCTATCTATCTATCTATCTATATATATATATGTATAAATGTCTATGGCAGTCACAGTTGTAACACTGAGCTTATTAAGTGACTGACTTAAGCAGTAGGTAGCAGTTTTACAAGATTGCCTAATATAGTAAGACTTTCATTTTTTCTGACAAATCAGAAAATAATCAGTGTATACCTTTAGGCAATGTAGTGGTAAATATGCCTCTATAATTTGTGCCAAGTTGGTTAAATGTTTAACCACCTTGACACAAAGCTGATTTCCATACTCCAAATCTGCACATTTAAATGTTTTCTCTACATTCACTCACGTGGTGGATGCATTCACTTGAGCCTCTTCATGGAGGTGGTCCTGCTGGCTAATTGTGAAGAAGTCTGTGAATAGAGGCAGTGGGCCATACCATCCTGAGCTCCAGAGTGACTGGGCTTTGAGGTATAAGATCAAAGGCCCTCAACATGCAGCTGACCAGAAGTAACCCATTATAAAGGGATTATATCATCCACACAATCCGAATACCGCAGCACACACTCACTCAAACACACAGATACACACACACGCACAGACACACACACACACACACACACACACACACACGTGCGCGCTTGCACGCACGCACACACACACAAGCACACACACACATAAGCACTCTCTAACCTTATAGCGAGAGACTGTCATACTCTGAGACACAATTACCCATGGCTGCTTTATGTCCATATCCACATTATTGCATACACACACACACGCACACACACACACACACATACAGTACACACACGCACACACAACCACACACATACACACAAGCCATCTCCTGTGTAAAAGGAACAGAACATGATTTTCTCCCAAGGTAACTGGAGCTGACACTAAATGGAGGCTAATCGTGTTAAGCCTGGCCAAGCTAAGCATGGGAAGGCCTGTTAGCCACTTAGCTGAAGGTGTCTGAGACTTTTAACCATGTCACCTGTCTCACAGATTGGATTTCCCACCTGAAAATCTGATTTAGTGTAATCTACTCCAGAGGCGATATGATTTAAGAAACATTAAGCTCTTTATCCCAATGTATTGTGTTCCCAAGTCCCACATTTTTGAGCTCTCTTGTTTAATGTGTGTATCAGTATATTCACACTTACAGCTGAAGTGAAAGTTTTCATCTACTGTACTTCAGTCAAGTAGTTTCTTTGTACTGTATGACTCAGTGGCCACTAGCCAGTGATCAATTGAGTTGAGCCTGCGCTCTTGTGATCGCCTTGGCGTCATCGTTGTCACGGCTGACCTGTGTGTGTGTGTGTGTGTGTGTGTGTGTTGCTCTGCAGGTGTTCATCGACTACGCCACAGGGCAGGCAGAGAGATATGCCACCATCTCCGTCCAGTCCGACTCCCCCATCAACAGCGATCTGATCCTGGACAAGGAGCACAGACACCTCCTCATCATGACCAGCAATGCTGTGAGTCAAACATGACACACACACACACACAAACACACACACATGCACACACACACACACACACACACACACACACACACACACACACACACACACACACACACACACACACACACACACACACACACATAGAGAAATTGGTTATGATATATTGCATTTATGATAATAATACATTAGAGGACTTTGGCCCGATGCCACATTCTACATTGTTTGTTATGCTGTTTTATTCAGCAACTGGTACACATTAGGTTCTTAGTGATAGGTTCTGAAGTTCTGAAGTTCTGAATGTCTATTGGTGTCCATGTTGTAGGTGGAGAAGCGCCCTGTGTCGGAGTGTGAGAGGCATTCTGACTGTGAGTCATGTCTGGCCTCTCATGATCCCTATTGTGGCTGGTGTGTGCTGGAGGGGAGGTGAGCTTATAACCCCTCGTGTGATCCTGTCTCTGCTGCACTCATGATTCAATACTAACCTAATATCTCCAGAGTAAGCGGTCTCTCGTCAACCCTCTGGAAGCGTTGTTTGCGTCAATAAAGAGGAATATTTGCATCCTCACAGACACAGTGTCCCCATCCATGTTTAGATTTGATATCATTCACAAGTCATGGAAACTTGTTCCAATAAGCGCCCACTTTTTAAAATCACCATTAAGGTAGACATTATTGGCTTGTTTGTTCAAGCTCTGAGGAAGACATTTTTGACAACGTGTAAGCCCCAAAAAATAAAGGCTTTTTACAGTAAGTTAACAAGCAGTGTGCCTTTGTAACTCTCTGGTAAGACTCATACAGAAAATAACTATTAAGTTGAATTTAAAGTCTAACCAAATCCCTAAGTGGTTTGTTTGTTTGTTTGTTTTTTATTTAGATCCACATTAGCATTTGCTAAGCAGCAGCTATTCCTCTTTTTAAAGATATTTTTTGGGCTTTTATGCCTTTAATCAGACAGGACAGTGTAGGGTGACAGGAAACGAGTGGGAGAGAAAGTAGGGGTGGGATCCGAAAAGGACCACGGGGCGGGAATCGAACCCGGGTCACCGGTGTGCGGTGCAGGTGCCCCAGCCAGTCGCGCCACAACTGGGGCCAGCAGCTATTCCTCTTATTCAGTGTTCAGTGTGATGATGAGTGTGATGATGAGTGTGATGATGAGTGAGATGATGAGTGTGATGTTCCCCTCAGGTGTGGCGTGCGCTCGTCCTGTCGCCGGGGTTCTCTGGTGGGCCAGTGGCTGTGGAGCTTCAGCCCCCAGCAGCAGCGCTGCCTCCGGGTCGCCTCCATCAGCCCCCTCAACGCCAGCCGCGGAGAGGAGACCAGTGTAAGTACAGGCGCAGACACTCACACACATACACGCACACACACTCTCTCTCACATACACACATGCACAAACACACAGAGACATACATACACTCTCTCTCTCTCTCACGCACGCACGCGCACACGCAAGCACACACACACACACACACATATACGCACACACACACACACACAGACACACAGACACACACACACACACACACACACCATATTGAATATTGGTGTGTGTGGATCGAATGTGGAAAGTGTTTTTCACATCCTTATCTCATGTTCTGTCCAGATTGTTTTGGACGTTCCAGGCCTGCCCAGTCTGTCTGAGGAGGAAGCCTACAGGTGTGTTTTTAAGGACACTGAAACTCCCGCAACTGTCCAGGGCACCACGGTGACCTGCCGCTCTCCAGACGCAAGGAGCGTTCCGTCTATCAGCCAAGGAGAAGGTGGGACACTAGAGTGCAGATAAAACATACATGCCAGTATTTCATGCCTCTCCATGACCATTCAAATATTCTTGGTTTACGTGATGACCAACGATTGCCGGTCATATATTTTGTATAGTCCATGTACAGTTATTTTGTGTGGATTAAACCCACTTTGTTCCGAGATTATAATAATGTTGCTCTCAAATATATGGTTTCTATGTCATTAATAGGCATGTGTTTGTCTTTATTGTTGATGTTTTTCATAGTTTGGGGGTGTTTGTTTGAGGCAGCAGAGGAAAGTAGTCATCCAGATGACCTTTGCTTCCTTGGGAAAACAGGAATTGTGGGGACACATTCCAGAAATAATTGAATTTGTTGGTTTTAATTCTGAAGGAATAACAACACTAAGATCACAAACACAGACTCCTTTCTCATGGTTTACAGTCTTCCTGACATCCTGCTGCACCACTCATATTGTTCTTGAGAGACCATGATAGCTTTATTATCTGTTGTTAAAAAATACGCCTCTTCAAAACTGGCACGCTGCGTGCGTTGAAGAATCCCAAACACTCCTGACACTCACTCCGACGTGCTATATCTGACTGACAAATGCTCTCCTCTGTCCTGCAGACGCGGTCACAGTTCCCCTCTCGCTCCGCTTCCTCAACATCACAGTTGCCAGCCAAATGTTTACCTTCTATGACTGCGGTCTGGTCCAGCAACTGTCCCCCACTAAGCCGTGAGTGCTTCTTATTTCTTCCGTGCGCTCCACTTTTTTCCTGATAATACATCATAACCCCACACATTACACTATGAAAGCGTTAGAGTGTGAATGTGCATCAGTCAAAAAACAAAAGGGTTGGACACGGCTCATTTGAATACAGACTGGTAAGGTGTGTTAAGGGATGGGCACCAGGAATGTGAGCCATTTGGCGTGTAATCAACCCTGCTGAACTGTGGTTTGCGTGGAATGAAGGGGAGGCAGTGGGAGAGAGAGAGAAAGAGATGCCAGCCAGGGCAGCTGTCACCCTGTGCTGGCAACAGTGCTGAAGCAAAGACGCTGTGACAGATGTCGCTGCTGATGAAGGAGGGGGGATGGGAGGAGGCCCCACACATTCCTGCCCCACAGACTGGAAGGCAATATGTTAACAAGATAGACCTCCAACCTAAACTGCTGAAAAGCCATTGCTTACACTGGTTAATGAATTACATATTACCGGTATGCTAACTGTTGCTCAGTGTGCTTTATAGTTGGTGTAGATTTTCCGACTGGTCTATGGGGATTTTGTGCTTCTAATTTCAAGGCAATTCTCCAGTTCTATGTTAGAATAGTATACATTTAGATGAGAGCACTGCAGAGAATGTTTGATTTTGAATTCTTCTCTAAACCCACAACCTCCCCTCCCAAACACAAATACACACATTAACTCACTCATTTTCTGCCTTATTATAGTCTATTCAGGATGAACTTACTATATACATTTTATCACTGATTAACTCCAATAATCTCAGACTGATTTGAAAGTCATGACATGTTATACATGCTTTTTTTATGCCATTATATGAGTGATGTATACAACTCAAATGTGTATGTCCTGCTCCTACAGATGCACAGGCTGTGTAAGCAGTCGCTGGAGCTGTAACTGGTGCATTCACCAGCACTTGTGTACACACAAACCAACCTGCAGTGAGGGTGTCATCATTTACAATGAGCATGTAAGTTTTACCCTCCCAATCACATCTGAAATAGTCATTTGGTTATACCTATGTGTGCTGCATGCTCAACTAGTATGTGGTAGAAATCCAGCACTTCACTGATATAATTGTTTGTTTGTTGTGTGCTGCTGCCCCAGTGTTTTGTCTGGTCCGTGTCTCCAGACTAAATATTTTGTTGTGTTGTGTTTGTCCATATTTATGTATATTACACTGTTTGTTTCTCCATATTTTTTGTATTTATATTTTTTTCTGTTTTGTTCATGTCTGGTGTTCCATCACCTCCTCATCTCTCCCCCTGTGTGTCAACAAGTTCAAACTCCCAACATCTGGCCCCACAACTACAAAAGCTGTCGATAGATTAGCCTCAACCACGCAAAATCCCACAAATCCGACCACAGGAGTTCACTCAGCCACCGAATCGGGAGCTTCAAACACTGCTGCTTCCGTGACTCTGTCCACCACTCCTGAACCCACGCTGGTACCCACAACGCCGCCTCCCGCTGCTGCCGCCACCACCACGGCCGCTCTGCCACCCATGCTGAACCAGGCCACCACAGCAGCCAACGCGCCCTCTGCCACCACCCCACTGGCAGGCAGACACACGACAGAGGGCAGGCACGCCGCAGCCGACGTTAGCCTCAACAACAACAGCACTTTGTTGGAGGAAGTTCCGTGGACAGGTTCTCAGAACAATTCTCTGCAAGATGTCGGAGAAGAGGAGGAAGCTACAGATTCATCGCTAGAAGAGTCTGTTCTGGATGCAGGAACCACCCATGTGTCAAGTGTAATGGAGCTTCCACTCAATGAAGACATAATCCCTCCATCCGCTGCCCCAGAGGCTGCTCTCACCACTCCCCCGCCTGTTGAGTCTGATGAGGAGGCCGGGGCGGAGGTCTATGTGTCATCTGCCTCGGTCCCCTCTGGGGATGGGGAGGGGGGGAGCAGCCCGCCCGCCTTCTCCCAGAGCTCAGACATGGACTACCAGTCTGACTCAGCTGATTTCTACCTACCGGTGAGTCAGTCAGTGCATCCGTGGAGACTGGGGGCTGAAGTGAAGACTTATAAATAGTCATTCTGGTCATGTAACCTCAATGAATACAGTCAGTCTGGGCAAACATTTACATTAGCATTCAGAGTTTCTCCTCCACTGATAACTGAAGTTGATCTTTAAAAAATAGTGAAAAGTCTGACAATAAGCAATAAGCATGAATCCTTCCTTATTCAGCCAATCAGTCCATTGTATTTCTGTTTAATTTTTGCATTGATGTCTTAGTGCATGTTGTGTATTCTTCTGCTAAACATGTTGATGCAGCTACTTCAACATCAACAGCCACTGCCCATCAGCTTTCAAAAAGCCTGCATGCACCATTTGTTGTGTTTGCGTCATTTTTGTCATTTATGTGTTTCACTGTATAGTGTAGCATCTGTCCCTTGGCTGCACAATCCTGCAGCCATGTGAGGGTGTCTTTTAGAATGTAGCTGTTCTGTATGTATCACTGGTCATTGTGGAGAGTTTGAAACTTTGTGAAGCCAGACTTTGGACTCATGGTGACATTTTGTGACACTCTTTGTGTGTGTGTGTGTGTGTGTGTGTGTGTGTGTGTGTGTAATGCACACAGGGGGACGAGGGCTCATTTGTAAGTGGAGGCTCTTATGCCTGTCCCTGTGTGGAGAGCATCCAAGGCTCCTCTCTTCTGCCGGTCAACATGGACAGGAAGATTACCCTCACAGGACGCAACCTGCATCTGTACAAGGTAGCGCCCCCCCCCCCCCCCCCCCCCCCCCCCCCATTCTAGAATGAGGATGTTTTATGGCCTGGTCAGATTACACGATTTTGGCCCGAATTTGTCGTGACCGACAAGTTTACAGCGTCGTATCCGATTTCAAATGGTCGTGCACGACATCGAACGCGGAGTGAATCTTATAATACGACATGCTTCACAACTTGCGATTTGTCGTTCACAATGTTCTAAAACAGCCCGACAAAAAGTCTGGCTTGTCAGAAATTTGACGGGAGTCGTATGACGCGACCGATGCTTGTGGTGTATGTGGCCACTCTCCCGACCAAGACGCGGAGAGGTTTTCATGGTTCTAAAATCGTATAGTGTGACATGGTAGATCGTAAACGACAATCGTGACCGACAAAAAAATCATGTAGTCTGACCAGGCCATTAGGGATATTAGACTATACTGTGTGCCTCACTATAAGTCTGTCTGTACACATTTCAGCACAGCAGCAGTTCATTCTATGTATTTTCATTGGCTTGCAATCCATTCCATCCTCTGTTAGGATGACGAGTTGGACTATGAGTGTGTGCTGACCGTAGAGGGACAGGCTGTCGTGGTGGACGCATTTGTTGAAGCGGATGAGGCACAGTCCTCCCGATTCTTCATCACCTGCCAACTCCACAAGGTTTTGCATTCTATATTTCCTGTAATTTTCATCATGAAAATTGACATCATGTGTTTAAATGTATGTTATTATGTCCACAGCAGTTTACGTTTCTGGGCATTTATAATGTTATAATTTGTATAAACCTATAACAGGGAAAAAAAGGACATATATATAGAGCATATTTTCATCCCAGTCATATCAAATAACACTATACTGTATGTATGGCTGTCGTGGTTGGCTCATTATGAAGGTCGGTTGTGTTGTGTTGTGGGCTCTAGTATTCCTACTCAGCTGCTGTGGAGGAGTACAGCGCCCTGGTCTCGGTGAGGCGGAGGAACGCCTTCCATATGGACAGTGTCCAGGACCTGCACGGTAAGATCAAATCAGTGGTCAGGCACGGACATGCAGGCAACGGTTAAAAAGCATTACGGTGTGGACATCAGACACACGACAGGCCTCGTATGACAGGCTTCGTGTAATTGCGTTGTATGCATTTTCATCCTGGCTCTCCCTGTGTCTCCAAACGTTGATTGAATGAACTGTGGAAATCCTTGTTTAGGTTGCCATGGCTCTATAAATCTTGGCCATGACAAACAGTTTCAAATCTTTATTTCTAGCACAAGACATATATGTTCCCTGTATTACATGTTAGATCTTGTGTGATGTCCACTAGGCAATGTAAAATTCAACAGAGGTACAACTCGATTACTGTTGTTAGCTCACCAGAGCTAAGCATGTTGAAACATGAAAGAATAAACTCAGTCGAGCTTGTGCTTGGGTAACAGTAGGATTGTGTGAGGAGTGGCTTTCAGTCATGCATCTACCGTACTACAGACAAACAATACGATAGAAAGCCTACCTCACACCTTGCTGGTGCACTGTGCCAACAACACACATAGCCTATGATTCCACTCCGTCTGCCCCATGCAACATTCATGAACACTCCTGAGGCAAAACCACCCCTGACATTAATTGTCCATATTGATTTTCCTCTTGACAAATGACTTTACTGTTCTGACAAATGAAGGCGATAGTGCGTGTAGAAAACAACTGTGCAGTACTGTACAGCGCCGCTGTGGAGAGACTGACCCTGTGTTCACCTTCGCAGTGACGCTGTATAACTGCTCGGTCGGGCGCTCCGACTGCAGCCGCTGCCACACGGCCGACCCCAAGTACGGCTGCGTGTGGTGCGGCGGCGCTCTCTCCAGCTGCCTCTTCGCCGACTCCTGCGCAGACGAGGTGCAGCAGACATGCCCGGCACCTGTCATCCACCTGGTGAGCTTTTGCGCTGGCGTGGGCCTGTGCCAAGAATTTTGGGAAGAGGTTGATCCAAGAATTTTTCGGATTATTATCCAGACAGTTTCAAACAGCAGGCACTCTCAAATCCCCAAATCAAATGCATCACAGTCATGGATATTTGATTCCCGAATGCATTGATGTGGTTGTGGTAACTGTATGCAGTAAAGAGAGTGGATATAGATGAAGAAATCCCATCTAGTTATACCATAAGATTGGGTTTAAGTGTGGAGATCGGTTTGGCTGTGTTTTCTTTAAGCTTCAATTCACTCGTTTCAGATTGAGCCTCTCTCTGGCCCCATAGATGGTGGCACCATCGTCACCATCTCTGGCTCCAACCTCGGCCAGAGAGCTGAGGACATCCAGCACTCGGTCACCCTGGCTGGGATTCAATGCAATGTCATCCCAAGTAGCTACGAGGTCTCATCGAGGTAACACACAAGCACTACTGGACAATTTGTATATGATATCTTCAGAAATAAGATTATTGATCATGATGATATACCAATTTCTTTGTAGACAAAACATTTTCTCTTTATTGTAACCGAGGAGCTACACCAGGCGTGTAACTGGAGCGTTCCGTTTGCGAATCCATTTTAGAAGACTGGTCTATTTTTTTCCGAATGTACGCGCCAATGTCACGTTTGGTATAGCTACTTCTTTTGAATATAGTGATTGTTAACTGCTGCAACATACGCTTCGCGAACGGAACGCCACAGTTAGGCACCTGGTGTAGCTCCCCTGTAAGAGATTTAAAATAATAAGTCAGACAGATGTTATTTGACATGTGTTATACAATCATCCTATTCTTGTTGTGGTTGTATAGGCTATTCAGGGGCAGCACTTGTGGATGTTTTAGGTCAGGGTTTTTGAACAAAGCGTCACGGGCCACTAATGGCAACACTCATTAGTGGAGGCGGACGCTTCATGGTGTCCTTTTGTTGCGCAGGATCGTGTGCGAGACAACAGCCAGTGGAGGGGAGCGCAGTGGCCAGGCCTCGGTGGAGGTCAGGGACGGAGGAGTCGGCCTCTCAGCACAGCGGTTCCACTTCCAGGTCTCTATTGCTTTACCTGTATTATTATTACCTCCACACAGGAGGTTATGTCTTCATCGGGGTTTGTTTGTTTGTTTGTCTGTCTGTCTGTCTGTCTGTCTATGTGTTTGTTTGTTCGCAAGATAACTCAAAAAGTTATGGATGGATTTTGATGAAATTGTCAGGGAATGTCTCAAAGGAGGTTATATTTTCATCGGGGTTTGTTTGTTTGTCAGTCTGTCTGTCTGTCTGTCTGTCTATGTGTTTGTTTGTTCGCAAGATAACTCAAAAAGTTATGGATGGATTTTGATTAAATTTTCAGGGAATGTCTCAAATGACCCAAGTAAGAAACGACTACATTTTGATTTAGTGATCCGTATCACCGTCTGGATCCAGGAGGCGGTTATGTTTTCGCTCTCTGAGTGCTTTTCTAGTTGATGTGTTAGCCTATATTAGGGTGGGTCGATTAGTTCATACAAAATGAGCTGAGAACTCTCTGAGGAGCGTGTTTGTGATGTGTTGATGTGTTGTGTCATGCAATATGAGCCAGAGTTATTGATGACTCTGCTGTTCAGTAACCGCAGTAACCGTTGCTACGGTCAGTCATTTTGTCCGCATCTCTGTGATGTCATCTCAGGATCCGACGCTGACGGACGTGTTCCCTCAGAGGGGCCCGCTGGCCGGAGGCACCCTGCTCACCATCACTGGCCACAGCCTGCGCACGGGCAACCTGCGGGACATCACCGTTCTCATTGGAGGAGTGCCCTGTGCCATGTAAGAATGACATCGTCCAGCAAGAGCATACATTGCATTACATTACATTACATTACGTTTGGCTGACGCTTTATAACCAAAGCGACTTAGAACATGGTAAAAACATTTTTAAAATGATAAGAGCAATTCTAACAACAAGTTTTACAACAATAAACAGCAACCACAATAAGAGCATCAATGAGTGTAGTATGTGCCTTAATGAGTGCAATTGTCTGTAGGATAAGCAAGACTAGTTGTGCTATGAGAATAGATGTTCTCTGAACATACCCCTATAATAAACATGAATGCTCATTTTTAGTCTCAGTCAAGTAAATGATTTATCCTAAGATGATTTCATATATGAACAGACTAAATGATTATCATATTTAACAATATGACAAATCATGTTGTGAGCTCCTCTGTTTAAATGTTTAATCAGCACAACAAAAGCCTATTAGGGTGATAAGTCATCATATTGTGTCATTCTGCTGTCATACCCTTGTTCCGTTTCTCGGCAGTTCCTCTGAGGTGCAGGATGATCGCATCGAGTGTGTGAGCGGCAGCAGCAACAGGACTGGGGAGTACGGCGTGGTGGTTCGCTTCAATAGGGCAGAGCGCCATCTGCAGGCCGTTCCCTTTCATTACTGCCCTGATCCCAATGTCACACAGGCGGCTCCGTCCAGAAGCTTCCTCAGGTGGGTCTTTCGCCCTGTTCATCATCTGGCATCTTTCTATATTTACAGTAATTTCCCGCATATAAGCCACAGGACAGTGTTTTATCCAAGTTAAAAGAAACAAAACCATATTAATACCATATTACAGTAACTGCCCCCCTGTATTACCCTCATAGCTGAAGAAATGTAGCAAAATCAATGTATAAGCCGCGGCTAATACTCAGGAAATTACGGTAGCTGTAAAATGTAACCCCCAGTTCAAATAGAACTGTAAATATTGTATTGTAATAAATAATGTAAATATCTTTATGAATAAATAGAAATAAATATATGAATAACACATAAAGTTATTTCAAAACACTGACAAGTTAGTCCCTGCGTCCTGTCTGTTTTCCAGCGGCGGGCGGATGATTCGAGTGTCTGGGCACAACCTGGATGTAGTTCAGGAGCCACGGATCCGCGTGACCCTCGTGCCTCTCAAGCCCCATACGCAGAAGAAGAGGAAGAGGAAGAGGAGGAAGACTGAGAGCATGGAGGAAAGGGAAAGTAGGCCGCTCAAAAGGTTACGGCGGATTGTTCCAGAGCCCGGCTGTCCGGAGGGAGTGCTCTGCACGGTGAAACAGGTGAGCATGATGTTGTGTCCTAGGTGTTGTGTTCTCTGTTCTAAATGTCAGTTTTGACTGCAGTGTGAGAGTTTTTTTTCTCAGCACTTTGCTGATGTATTGTGTGCTCTCACTTTTTGAAATTTGGAAAAAAAAAAAGAAAAAAAAAATACGCCTGGTCAGAAGATGTCCGGAACATTTAATCAATACATTTGAATTCCTCTAGCTTTTAGCCCGATTTCTTTACTAACTGTCGTGTCAGACCCATTTTGTTTCTCCTGGAAGTCCTACACTACTGACTCCGTGTTCCTGTGTACTGTTAGTTTGAAGAGCGCTGCACAGTGAACAGCTCCTTCCTGATCATGTGTGGGACGCCAGCCGTGGGGGCTGAGGCGCTCCATGCCCAGGTGAAGGTGGACTTTCTGCTGGACAATCTCCACTTCAGCTTCGGGGCCGTCAGCGGAGGTGATGCGTTCAGCTACGAGCAGAACCCCGTCCTCCGACCGCTCAACCAACACGACCCCAGCAAGCCCTATCGCCACAAACCTGGCAGCATCATCTCTGTCGAGGTCCAAGGCTCATTTTTACATTCTTCTTACATCATGTAGTGTGTTACAGTATGTCATGTAGATCTGTGAAATATCCCCTTCAACAGCATGTGTGTGTGTGTGACACCTTTTGAAAAATAATATATTATATTGTCTGTGACTGACTCTCGATCCACTTGCAGGGTGAAAACTTGGACCTGGCCATTTTCAAAGAGGAGGTGGTGGCTGTCATCGGAGAGGGTGTTTGTGCCGTCAAAACGCTGACCCGTAACCACCTGTACTGTGAGCCCCCTTCCCAGCAGCCCTCAGTGGTGGCATTGAAGAGGCGTGAGGGTGCAGATGTGCTCCCAGAATTCACAGTGAGTCATAATCTCCAGGCTTGCTGTAAGCTTATAATACGCTACACACAGCGCTATTGTTGTAGCTCCAAGACATGGGCTGCTTAGTACAACAGATGGCTGCTCTGACATTTTTTGAAAACAGTTTAGAATGCAATCTAGGCTTTTTTCGTGAACTGAATGTGAAACTAATCTTGCAGTTCCTAATGTATCTTTATTGTTAGTCATATGTGTTTCCCCATCCCGGTTCAATCTTGCTCACATCTGTGCTTTGCTCTTAAACACTTGATCCTCTGGGTGTCGTTGACCACATCTTTACTGTTCCCAGGTCAGAATGGGGAGCTTAAACTTCTCTCTGGGCCGTGTGCAGTACGACACCCAGAGCCTGTCCACCTTTCCTCTAGAGGCCCAGGTGGGAGTCGGGGTAGGGGCTTCCATTGTGGCCCTCATTGTGTTGATCATCGTCTTAATATACAGGTACGAATGATTTCTGGCTGTGTTGAATTCAGTTAAGGGCTTGCCGTATGTCCAGAGTATCAAAATAGTCAAAGCACATTTATGCCTCATGAATGGTTGTTTGGACCCATTTGTCTGTTTTGTGACTCAGGAGGAAGAGCAAACAGGCTCTGAGGGACTATAAGAAAGTCCAGATTCAACTGGAGAACTTGGAGACCAGTGTGAGAGACCGCTGCAAGAAGGAGTTCACCGGTGGGCAGCCCTTATTGTGTCCAACATACCAACATCTCTCTCATATTTGCCAACTCACATAAAGTGTATATCAACGATTCAAATCGTTATTTAGTCATTTACAAAAATGTCCAACTCTTTTTGTTCAGTGTTCATTGCATACATAAAATAATTGGCAGGCAGGGATGCCCAACTCTTTGGATGTTTACTGCTTGGCTAATACGGCATGACTGTGCTGAATGTTTACTTACTTTGGCACTCAGAGTTGTAGCCATCTTTGTGAAGTCTTTAGAAAAATATGATGAACAAGTGGTTGAATGGAATCTAGAAATTAACTGTAGTGGCATGTTTTAGTAGTTAATTCTCCAGTCTTTGTTAATTGTTATTTTACGCAGATGAAATGTATTATTTGTATGAATAATCAAACCGTGTTCGATGCACCTGTGTGTGCAGACCTGATGACAGAGATGATGGACATGTCCAGCGACCTGGTGGGATCTGGGACCCCGATCCTGGACTATCGCACTTACGCTGAGAGGATCTTCTTCCCTGGCCATAAGGAGTCGCCGCTCCGGCGAGATCTGGACGTGCAGGAGTGTCGCCGGGCCACCGTGGAACAGGGCCTGGTGCAGCTGTCCAACCTGCTCAACAGCAAACTGTTCCTCACCAAGGTATCACCAGCCTGGGTCACCTTTGGTCTGGTGCCTCCATTACTTTTGGTTTGACACAAACAACTGTTTAAAGGGACACTTCACCGATTAACATTAAGCTTTGTATCTTTAGAAAACCAGTCATGTTTTTGAATGGTCGTGCATCATTCCCTCAGTTTGCCTTGAGATGGGAGAAATGCGGATTTCAATGAAGCCCATGAATAGGACTTCCAGCTTTCAATGATGTAAAATGATGATTTTTACATCATTGAAAGCAGGAAGTCCAACATTGAAATCCTTTAACCTCTACCATTCCAGCTCCTGTTCTCAATTTGTGACACACACACACACACACTTATTTCCTCATTTGATTTGGGCAGTACCACTTGTTCTCAGAAGATAAAATAGAGACAGACTCTACAGTTTCACTGTTTTCCACTGTTTAGATCTGTGTTTCAAAAACATGCGCGATGCAAATGTCGTCTTTCAGTTCATCCACACGCTGGAGGGCCAGCGGACGTTCTCCCCGCGCGACCGGGCCTACGTGGCCTCCCTGCTGACGGTGGCTCTCCACAGCAAGCTGGAGTACTTCACCGACATCCTCAAGACCCTGCTCAACGACCTGGTGGAGCAGTACACCGCCAAGAACCCCAAACTCATGCTCAGGAGGTGAGAGACGAAGCAGGCACCCATCACCATGTGGTCATTCGGATTTAAGTTCAGCTAAATATTCAACATTCATATATTCACATATTCACATATTCACATATTCATATTCAGTGGATACGTTTGCTAGCATTTTTGCACAGAAGACTTGAGGAGTTTTTTGTAATCACTCGCTCGACGTTCGCTCGACGATTACAGTTGTATAAACATATCATTTTGGGGTGGTTTGTTTACCCGAATCTGACTGTTGAGCTAAATGAGCCAGAGCTGCATGTCATTAGAGCCGGTGACCAGGCTGAAGGCTTCGGCTGCTGCCACCAACACATTCTCCTGTTTCCCCCTTTTCAGGACCGAGTCGGTGGTGGAGAAACTGCTGACAAACTGGATGTCGATCTGCCTCTACTCATTCCTGAGGGTGAGCTGTTGCAGAGCTGCACTTTGCTGTCGTGCCGCCTACTCGTTTTCATTTGTTGTGGTACTTTCTGTAAAATAAGCAGTTTTCGGTGGCTTGCAGTGTAAGCATAATGTGTATGTGTACATGTTTTTTGGAAAGTTATTTGAGTTTTTGTTGTTATCATATTCCTGCTATACATAGCTGAATGCTGCATGGCAGACCTCTTTGAAAACAGATCTGAAGTCAGGCTTCTGCTGTGTGGCTGGTTTAGGCTCTCTGAGAGTTAGCACTGTGGCCTCAGGAGCTGCTGCTGATGTGTGTTCTGTGCGCGTGTGTGTGTGTGTGTGTCTGTGTCTGTGTGTGTGTGTGTGTGTGTGTGTGTGTGTGTGTGTGTGTGTGTGTGTGTGTGTGTGTGTGTGTGTGTGTGTCAGGACTCAGCGGGGGAGCCTCTGTACATGATGTTCAGAGCTATAAAACACCAGGTGGATAAGGGCCCTGTGGACGCTGTGACAGGCAAGGCCAAATACACACTCAATGACAACCGGCTGCTCCGCGAGGATGTGGAGTATCGCACATTGGTGAGGGACCACACGCACACGCACACGCACACACACACACACACACACACACACACACACACACACACACACACACACACACATTTTTACTTCTTGACTGTTTAGTAAGGAAGTAAGTAAGTAACATTTATTTATATTGTGCATTTTTCATGCACAAAGTGTGCTAGCAGGAGTGGCGAAAGATGCCAGTGTACAATTCCTGCACTTAAAACACACTGTTTTCAACATCATTTAATACTAATTATGATATGAAAATTAATCTGCAAAACTCCATACTACTGTATGCAATACATCAGCTTTTAATGAGGAACACAAAAGGGTGGGTTGCATCAGCAAGAATTACGTTTTATTGACAGTTGCCGTTTTGATAGAATGTTGCCGTTTCAAAGATTCCACCATTCATTCAGGTCAACTAAAGTTGGAATTTTGAAACCTAGATCAACAAATCCTTGATTAGGCCTAAACCACGATTAATTTAGTCCTTGTTGGTGCAACCCACACTAAGACTAAGTTAAAATGCTAACTCTACTCTTCCATTCACTTGTCCACCCAGACCCTAAATGTCCTGGTGACTGGAGGGGGTGTCAATGAAACCCAAACGATGCCCACCAAGGTGCTGGACTGTGACACCATCACCCAGGTGAAGGAGAAGGTTCTGGAACAGACCTGGAAGGGTCAATCCTACTCCCTGAGACCCCCGACGGACTCCCTTCACCTGGGTACGGTTCAGGCAGAGGCGGGTTATGAGACCCAGATGTATGATGACAGGGAACAATGTCTGCAGTATTTTCTATCTCGTATATCTTCTGCATGCAAGCGCAGATATGTCATGTTTTTGAATATGGTGTAATTTTTATTTTATTTCTTTTTGACACCGAAACGAAACAGAATGGCGGGCAGGGACGGCGGGTCACCTGATTCTGTCAGATGAGGACCTCACGTCTGTGGTGCAGGGGACATGGAAACGACTCAACACTCTACAGCACTACAAGGTCTGAGCAGAGGCACAGCCCACACTAGGGCAGATGAAGCAGTGGGCAACGCTGCTGGACATGTTGAATTTGGAATGAAATGTTTGTCTGAGTGGATTAAGTTGTGAATTCTGAGAATGAATGTTCAAGAGCAGTCAGAAATGCTTTTTGTGTTTCACAGATATTTATTATTTAACCAGTTTTGTATGATAGTGGCTTGTAGTGCAGACAGCATACACACAGAGTGCCCATACATACAGAGTGCTTTTTTCAGATGTGTTTGAATGCAGCTGTAGGTGGTTGACTCTGCTTAGAGCAGACTGCAAATAGAGTAGAGTGATCCCACAGTGGAAATGCCATATGTGTTTGAATACGTGTGAGGGTAAAGCAGAGAGAGAGAGAGAGAGAAGAGATATGGCTATTATTATATATTTTTTCTCCTCTCGTTATTTAATTTTATCTCCTTACCGACATAAATGTAAAGTTGATTATTCACATGTTATACTTGTAGCTTTAGCAACAATGACTTTACCCATCCATGCCAATAAAGCACCATTTGATTTGATTTGATTTGAGAGAGAGAGAGAGAGAGAGAGTGAGAGAGAGAGAAAGAGAGAGAGAGAGAGAGAGAGAGATCCCTGCGTGCTGACTGGTGCTCATTCAGTTGGTCTCACTCTCCAGGTCCCTGATGGAGCCACCGTCACGCTGGTGCCTCGCCACTCCAAGCACATCCACCATGACAGCCACGACTACATGCCTGGAGAGAGTGAGTCGCTTTATGCCTCCACCTACAATCATGGACCCTTTTACGCTTCTGATCCTGTTTGTTTACCGTCATGGGTCACGACAAAGATCTTTCATTACTGACAAGATAGAGCAACATAATGCATCTCTATGGAAGCAAAATTCGAACAATTCCTGTCTGCTTCAAGAGGCGTGCAGCAAAGACGTCATAGTGGGATATCGATCTCTCAAGCAGTTCAGTTCAAATGTAACGTCACTTTCTAGGTCTAAAGGAGGATTTCGCCCCCCCCCTCCCCTTTGCGAAAACAGAACGCGGAAATTGGCGAACGTTTGCGCCTCTCACTCCGCTTTAAACCTTTCTGGTCATGATCACTAGGTCTTTAGTGTCATTATACATTAGTATGGACTGGCTTCTATGAATGGCCCTGGGAATAGCTCTGTAACATGCATTCATCATCAGTTTATCAGTTATCACTGATAAATAAAACTGTGTCACATCAGATGCGCATTATAAAGAGACTAAATGATTGAATTAGCCCAAATGTAACGGGCTCCAGAGAGGAAGAGGGGGCTCACTGATCAGTTTTACTGTAGCCTATACAGAAGCTGAGCTCTGCTTATCCAGTCGCTCTCCAATCACTTCCCTCATATGTCCTGGCTCGATCTGCTCTAATAAAAAAACAAGCAAAGCACGCACATCCAATCTCTAAAATCTGGGTGCTAGACATACTGGATATCAAATGAATCGAAGAAAACAAGTATGCTACACCATGAGCTGATGTCTGAGGAACGTCACAATATAAAGTTATTTATCAGGAGCTCATGGTTTTTCTTCTTACTCTGCTCTCCAATGTCCTGCTGTCCTCTCAGAGACGCCCATGCTGGACGATGGCGACGAGGGGGGCATGAGGCTGTGGCACTTGGTGAAGGCCAGCGAGGAGCCCGAGCTGCCCAAGCACAGGAGGGGCAGCCTGAGGGAGAGGGAGCGCGAGAGGGCCAAGGCCATCCCAGAGATCTACCTCACACGACTGCTCTCCATGAAGGTGCCAGTCTACACGCACGCACGCACGCACAAACACACACTAACACACATACACACACACACACACACACACACACACACACACACACACACACACACACACACACACACACACATACACACAATCCAGGCCTGATAGAGTTCAGGCGTGGTGCCTGACTTCAGGCTTGAGCTCGGCCATGTACAGTACGATGTCAAGAAAGGCTATTCTCTATATTGTCTTTGAATGCACAGATAATTTCCTGTCTATCAGCCCTGACAATCATTTATGTATGCATGTATGTAGACACACATGTGAAACTGTTGTGTGTGTGTGTGTGTGTGTCTACAGGGGACGCTGCAGAAGTTTGTGGACGATCTGTTCCAGGTGATCCTGAGCACCAGTAGGCCCGTGCCCCTGGCCGTCAAATACTTCTTTGACCTCCTGGACGAGCAGGCTCTTCAGCACAACATCACTGACCCAGAAACGGTGCACATCTGGAAGACCAACAGGTACCACAAAACACTGGATCAGACAAATCATTCATAAACGTGAATTATGTTCAACTTTATTTACAGTTTAATACTATAAAACATCACTCGTTACCTTTTTCTGTCATTGTTTGATCCCATTTCCCCCTGTTTAGCCTACCCCTAAGATTCTGGATCAACATACTGAAGAACCCACACTTCATTTTTGATGTGCACACCTCTGATAATGTGGATGCTGTGCTGTCGGTCATCGCCCAGACCTTCATGGACTCATGCACCATTGCTGACCACAAGCTGGGCAGGGTGAGCCGAGACACAGGGAACACTGCAGCATAAATATGGCCATAGATATGGTCTACATGTGTATAAGACACTAAGATACAGATTTATTTAGTCTCTACACAGATCTAATAGAAGTACAGTAAAGTCTCTTCAGGGACGCTGCAAATGTTATCTACTGTAGTTCTTGTATCGATTCTGATGGTTGAGTGCCAAGCTGATTAAGCATATAGGTTGGATATTGAATGTACAGTACATAATCACTTTACTGTTCAGCAGAAATGTGCATCTTGAGCGCTGTTACAACTGACAGAAAAAAGGAATGATAGACAGGCAGGGGCAAGGGCAGGGGAGTCACTAGGAATTAAGGTTTACTGGGGCACTGTGTCATTTGTGTACATGTTTACTGGGGCACTGCGTCGTTTGTGTACATGTAAGACATTTGTTTTTACTGGGGCACAACTTATTTTTACTGGGGCACGTGCCCCAGTAAAACATGCCTAGTGACGCCCCTGGGCAAGGGTGGGCTAAGCCCGAGCATTGTGTCTTGCCTACTCAAGCAAAGTGTTATTTTTCAGTTGTGCATCTGCACAGTGTGCAGTGTGAGTTGGTGTTGAATATGATGCTGGCTGGTACATAGCTGAACAGTTAGGTCTATGTATGTATGTGTGTTACAGTAGGTAACCCCCCCCCCCCCCCCCCCCATTTGCAAGTTTGCGAAGTTTGCGAAGTTTGCAAGTTTTCTGTCATTTTTCTGGCCATTCCTACTTCACGTCACCCTCGCGTGCACACGTGGCTGCCCCATGGTTCCTTCCTGAGAGAATTTTTTTCCTTTAAGAGAGACTTGATTTGTATGAGAGGAATTGATGATGCCGACATCACTTGGTGTTTACCAAGTGCTTGAGTGGGATTTCATATCGGTATAAACATAGAAAGAGTCAGTGCAGCTGCAGGTAAAGTATGAGAGTTGATGTCCTCTTCTGTTTCCCCTGGCTGTACTCCTTTGTGTCTTACTTCTGTAGTGATTTGTGAAGTTTTTGAAACCAAGTTTATTCATGAGAGTATATTGGACTCTTATGGAATTGCGTATTGTAGCTTAGTGGGGTTAGCCATGAGTGGTCCCCCCCCCCCCCGCCATTTTTTGCATACAGTGGTTCACTTAGTACTGTGTACTGTCAGTATGGGGGGGGGGGACCCAGAGTGTAGCACTGTATCTACCTGGCTACTTTAGCTGTTGGCAGGGATGGGCCAAATACACCAGCATGTGTTTTAAAATAGAATATCAAATACCCTAATCGTAAGTACATCAAACTACAAAATACTGTACATTAGCCACACCAGGTACCAAAATAAAGTACTGTAATTTTTTTAATTTTGAATGTTACAAGTATCTTTATGTACAACCCTGTGCCCCCTTGAGGCCTGGCATGGCCATTGCATGGGCAGTGCAGGCCTAGCTTGCCCAATCAGCTAATCATGTGCACTTTGTGAGGCTGTGTGGGTATTTTAGAATATAATATGATATATAAATACTTTCATGAGAGCATGATATCACTTTGCAAATCTTCCATATCTATATATTCAATCTATTTCTTCATCAGTACACTGACTCTGTACACTAGACTTTCCAATGCCTACGAGCTGTATTTTTTAAACTACAAAAATACACATTTTGATACAAAATATAAAGCCATTTTCTTCAACAAAACAAAATACTATTTAATAAATAATAAAATGATTATTTTAGATACAGGTATCAGAAATACTGTTCATCCCTGGCTGTTGGCTGGAGCAATTACCAATTTGGTTGTTTGTGTTTTGTATCAAAGTCAATTTTGGTGGCCAACCAAAATGTCTGCTGGCCCACCCAAATGTAGTAGACTAGAATCAGCCCTGATGGTAGATGCTGTAAATTCTGTTATTTAGTAGGATAGTTACTGTAATTAGAGAGACAAATGAAGGAGGGCTATTTATAGAAGCAGTGTGAGCTTTTACTATGTCTTCTGCCACACCAACCAAGCCCTTTTTTTTACAGCCTACCGTTATTTTTTTACTCTGTTTTCATTGTGTCTGTGTTTTTCCCTCTTTTTCCTTTTTTTTTAGGATTCCCCCATTAACAAGTTGCTCTACGCCAGAGACATCCCGCGCTACAAGCAGATGGTGGAGAGGTGAGAATGTGCCAGCCTGTTGGCCTCCCGGCCCTGGGCACTGAGCAGACTGGCCCGGGCATTGGAGGGCACCCCCCCGCCCAGCTGCCCGCTGCTCACTGCAAAAACACCAACACAACCTGGAGCCTGGCACACAACTGTTTTGGCACCGCTCACACATAAACTGATACACGGAGGCACACCGGCCTGTGCGGCTTGGCTGTGTATGGCTGCTCAATTAAGTTTGTAAATGTTCAGTGTTGAGAATGAGAATCGGGGGCATATAGAATGTGGATGATATGGCTGAAAGTGCTGATGATTGTGACTTTTTGTTGAAGGTATTATGCTGACATCAGGCAGACGATTTCAGCCAGTGATCAGGAAATGAATTCTGCGCTTGCAGAGCTGTCAAGGGTAAGTCTGGATGACATCAACACTGTTACATCTCTTATAGTCGGATGTGTGATAGTCCTATCCAAGTATTGACTGCAGCAGCCTCAGTAGAGTACCCCCAGCACAAGAAATCTTCAGCATTATCATGTATGTACAGTAGTTAACTTTAAACATTGAATAGCAGTGTATCTAATGTTATTTTGTGAGATTGTTTGTTGTGTTGTTGTCACGGATATGCTGGCGATTACGCCACTCCGTCCGTAATTTTTTGTCTTGTCTCATGATGTTATTTTGTGAATTTGTTTGTTTCATGTAGTCATGGGTACGCTGGCGACTACGTCACTCCGTTCGGCACTATTTGTACTGTATCAGTGTTGTGTGTAAAGCGCTTTGGGTTGCACTCAGTGCACGTGAAATGCGCTATATAATTAAACATTACCTTACCTTACCTTACCTTACCTTACCTAATGTGTAGCTGTGTGCTGCATTGTTGGTGGTTAGTGAGGTTCCCTATTCACTGTAAAGTGCTTTGGGTTCCTTGATAAAATGCTATATCAGTGCAATGTTGTTATTGTCGCCAGGAATATCCTACCATTTTACCAACTGTGCAAGATTCATCTGCCCTTCTTCTGGAAGTTGCTGTCGTCAGATTGTTCTCTTTCAATTCCCCGCACCAATATAAGTTATGGCTAAAAAAACACTTGTCTCCCTCTGATATGAAGTTGATGATCTCTTTCTGTCTCTTTCTCAGAATTACTCTGGCGAAGTGAATTGCCTCGTGGCTTTGCACGAGCTATACAAGTACATCAACAAATATTATGATCAGGTGAGTTTATGAAATAAAATGCACAGATCACACAGTACAGAGAAGTGTTATACTGTACATATTTTCCTCTCTCTGTCTACATGAGCACAAACAGTCCCTCAACTGTCTTTTAATCAAGAAAAGCTGGAATAAAACAGTTATTCTACATAAAAATTGTATACCTGACAAAGACCCGAGCGGTCGAAACTTTGTGCTTTGCCATTAAACCGGGAGCATGTAAGACAGTGTGCGGATATCTTTCCTTTGACTCCGTTTGTGCCCATATCCAGCACCTGTCGCAATTATATGGATGTGCGTACATTCCTATACTGCATATTTTGTCTGAAATTATGAAAGAAAAAGCTCAGACGTCTGCCCCTGTGTCTCTGTGTGTGTGTGTGTGTGTGTGTGTGTGTCTGTAGATCATTAGTGCACTGGAAGAGGACCCCATGGCCCAGAAGATGCAGCTAGGCTACCGGCTCCAGCAGATCGCTGCTGCCGTGGAGAACAAAGTCACTGACCTATGACCCCACACACTGGACACTGTAGCCCGACTCTGATTGATTGACAGGTCAGGCAGACTCTGGATACCTGGCCGAGGCCGCTGGGCCGCTCAAAGGGAAGACTGGCGAGTACTGTAAATGACCTCCGCATGAGCTGGAGATGTTTGTCCAGAGTGCCATAGGACAGGAAGAGACGGAGATGGATGAAGCTGGCAGAGGTATGAAGGACTGGTCTCCATCATCATCATCATCATCATCATCATCCACCAGATGAGACTTTAAACCTCGGCAGCGACTCACGAAGGACTTGACATTGCCACTGTTACAGTATTCTGGATTATGCTGATTTCTTTGCAAGTTTTCTGTCATTTTTCTGGCCATTCCTACTTCACGTCACCCTCGCGTGCACACGTGGCTGCCCCATGGTTCCTTCCTGAGAGAATTTTTTTCCTTTAAGAGAGACTTGATTTGTATGAGAGGAATTGATGATGCCGACATCACTTGGTGTTTACCAAGTGCTTGAGTGGGATTTCATATCGGTATAAACATAGAAAGAGTCAGTGCAGCTTCAGGTAAAGTATGAGAGTTGATGTCCTCTTCTGTTTCCCCTGGCTGTACTCCTTTGTGTCTTACTTCTGTAGTGATTTGTGAAGTTTTTGAAACCAAGTTTATTCATGAGAGTATATTGGACTCTTATGGAATTGCGTATTGTAGCTTAGTGGGGTTAGCCTGAGTGGTCCAAAACACAATGGGTCTTAAAACTTAAAAATGAATAGGTGTTATAAAATATAAAAAGAAAAAAGAACAATTGGAAAGGTGTCCTCTATTGACCCAATATTTTTTCTATTGCATACAGTATGGTTAATGTAAATGATTAAAGCAAAGTGAAGCAAAGTGAAGTTTTTACTCAATTTAAAACTGGATCTCAAGATTAAAACCAAAGAGAGCCAAGAACAGAAAAAAAAAACCACTTTGCATTTCCCCCAGTGACCACCAGATGTCAGCTTTCTAAAACTATTCATCCAGCAACTGCACTTACTGTAACTTGGTGTTTGGAGATTATAAAAAAAAACATTTTGTGGAATTACATGAAACACAGTACTTAAATACCTATCAAAATAATCAGTGAATGATGTTGATTCAAAAAGACACCACTTCAAAGTAAATACTGTTCAGGATGTTTCAGGTTATAGAAATCCCTATGTCTACTGGTTTAATTGAAAGGATTTATACCTGAATTAATTCAATTCCAAAAATGAAAATTTTAGCAATGTCATTTACTGTCTGAAGTACATTTAAGGCGCTTTTACTGGAGGTGTCATGTAAACACAATTACTTAAATGACTGAGTCCATTTTATTTATTAATTTATTTATTTTTGACAGTTTGCTGCTGTAACAGCTTATCAATTCAAAATTAAAGACCAAAAGATGGAGCTTCTGTCAAAAGTGTCAATGTCTCCTCTCACTCCTGTCCCTGGTTCCCAGTTTTTCCACAAGGAAGGAATGAAGGATTGGAATATTCCATGTTTTTCTTTTTTTTTGATGAATGCATGTTTACAAAACTGCAGCAGTCCCATGCTGATCATGAAGAATGC